>NW_028258435.1:7856146-8157813 GCF_053883595.1 Heterocephalus glaber | reverse complement strand
CCCTGGTCACCTATAATCAAACACTTTAGATGCAGGGTTCATTATCATTACAGATTGAATTGTGTGCCCCACAACCCTGCTGATAGATGCACTGGGGTCCTAGTTCTCAGTGCCTGACAATGTGGTCTTATGGGCAAAAACACCCCAAAAAATCTTTAGAGGGATCAGGCTAAAACGAAGCCATTGCAATGGGCCACAATTCAATATAACCAGTGCCCTTCAGCAAAGAAAAGTGTGGAGACAGAGAACAGAGAAAAGACACGCATGGGAAGAGGGTAGTCACCTACCTACATGCCACTCAGAGGAGCTCCGGACACAGCTCTCTTCAGCCACAGAGGGAGCAGACTCTGCTGATGCTGTGACTGTGAGCTTCAGCAAGGGACAGGTAAGTTCCTACCATTCATGCCCCACCGTTTGCCGCATTCTGTTACAGCAACTCCAGCAAGCGAATACCTCATGTAACAGAGTGGGCAGGGCCCGACTGGGGGACATAGTTTAGTGGCATAATGGGAGTTTTCTACTTTGGATGGTGTGACGCATCTGTGTGACTACATGGCTCACTGAAGGCAACGTCAGGAGTCTAAATATCAGGAGACTGAGAATGTGAGGCTGGGGCCCCTGACACCATTCTGAACTCGGGTGGTGACAACAGGTGAGCAAAAGGTCCCAAAGCCACATGCAGCCTTGCTCTACACTGAAAGATCTGGGGACAAGCTCACAGTTTGCAGATCGGCTTCTAATTGTCGATTCTTCAAAGCATCGGGTCACCTATGAGTGGGCTCACACTCCACTTTCATTTCTCAGCATCTCCACCCTGGGTGAGGAATGCTGAGTCTTTCTATCCCCCTCCTGGGGGGCCAATTCCTCCTGCCTGGGCTCTCCCCTGGGCTCTGTGAGGCAAATTGGCAGCATAGTGAAAAGGTAAAGGCCGTGCTCTTTGGAAGAAGTTAAATCTCATTTGTAGCTTCAGACTCCTGAAACTTTGTAAATCAAATGTTTTTATGTTTCTGGAATTCTACTGTGAACTTTTTGGGGGTTTTTTTTGGTCAAAAGAAGGAAAGTCCTTAGAAACCCAAAATGCATGAGTTCTAACCTGAGCAGAAGGCTGGGCAGGCAGTGGCATCTAAGAAGAAAGCAGCCAGCCTCCTCCCTCTGGAGACAAAACACATTATTTCTGTGACAGGCTTCATCTCCATCTGCTCAGAGAAAAGGAATGGAGCTCCCATATGCCTCCCCATCGGGCCAGGCCTGCAGACCAGAGTGCTAGGTGCACAGAGCTGAATGGAGCCTTACATAACTCGAGGGGGCTCTGTGGAAATAGCACACGTGTCCTAAACGAGTGAAAGCAAATGAATACCTTGATTATTTCGCACAATTTTTGTGTTACTAAGAGCAACTGCCACTTATCGCTCAATCAGGCCCTAACAATTTTGGAAACTCTGTTTTTCATTTTTTAGAAGAATTCTCAAGCAATAGTTATCAAACTCATTGTTGAAATTATATATTCATGAAAAAAAATTTAAATACCCCCAATCATGTTATATGATCATATTTTCCACATAAACACAGGCATTTATTTCCTCTAGCAGTACCCAGAGCCAGCGCAATATGTAGTTTGCAAGGCTATTTGGCAACTAAAACTGATTACAACCCTGCTGTTTGCAGTTAATGTGGTGCATAACTTGACTGTGAGGCCTGAAAGAGGAAGTTACTCTGATACCGAACTGTCCCTTTGTTTGCCAGTGAGAAAGTTTTATATGGCCTTGCACCTAGGTTGGTAGACTATTGCTACAGAAATAACAAAAGCCAAAAAAGGAAAAGCAACTATTTCGTTTAATACTTAACAATTTGAATCTTAATTCTCATCGCTGACTGCAAAGTTATCATTACAAGAGAAAGAATTGGGCAGGGATTTAGCTGAATGGTGCCGCTCCCTGCCTCTAAAGCTCAAGATACCAAGTTCCATCCCTGGTACCAAAAAACCCCAAGGAACAACAAACATTACAGGAGAAAGAATTAGGTGCAGCCGGCCAGAGGACGTGGCACGGACAGAGGGACAGGTTGCTCCGCATTCACCGGAGTCAGCAGCACACCACAACCCCAGGCCTCACCTTCCATCCGACCACGGCGGCACCAGCGCTTCTTCTGGGGAATATCGGAAGTAAGATGTGTGGGCTCTCAGTGACAGCCCATTCAGTAAGATGCTCCAGAAGGCATGGGAATAGGGACAGAATAAATAATTTAAGAAGCGTTTAAAAACATTTGCGGCGCTGCGCTGGGCTCGTCCCGCGGCTCCCGCCAGCGCCAGGTGCGCCCGTGGCGTTTCTGAGGTGGCCCTGTGGCAGCCACTGCCCGCGGGTGGAGGCAACACCTATGAACCCTTCAGCGACCGTCCTCGCCCGGCGCCAGGTCATCGGGTCAGAAGTTGAGAATTCCACTGCTGAGAAACAGTGCAAAGAGCTGCAGCTGCTCATCGGAGAACTAAAAGATCGGGATAAGGAGCTCAGTGACATGGTGGCGGTGCACCAGAGACAGCTGCTGTCCGGGGAGAAGGACTGGCAGAAAGCCCTGACCCTGGAGGAGCGCTGCAGCAAGCTGGAAGGTGAACTACATAAAAGAACAGAAATAGCCAGGTCACTCATGAAGAAGGCCAAGGTCCTGGAATCCAATCAAATCGAATGTCAGACAGCTCTGCAAAAGTCTCAGCTACAGCTGCAGGAGATGGCTTAGAAGGCAACACACTTCCCCCTCCTCCCCAAAGACCTCGAGGACAAAGATATTATTGAGGTCGTCACTCACATTGCAGATTGTTCGGGTAAATTTAAATTGTTAGAGCACGCTTCGCGTGATGGCAAGGTGTTGGAGAACTCTATCGTGAAAGAAAAGCAAGATTATAAGCAGAAGTTGAAGGCTCTCAATATCAAAGTCAATAAACTAAAAGAGGACCTAAATGAAAAGACAACAGAAAACAATGAACAACGGGAAGAGATCATTCGCCTCAAGCAAGAGAAGAGCTGTCTGCATGATGAACTGATCTTCACTGTGGCGAGAGAAAAGAGGAAAGATGAGTTACTGGATATTGCCAAGCCAAAGCACGGATGTGCAAATTCAGAACTTCATAATCTGAGACAGATTTATGCAAAACAACAGAGTGGTTGCAGTTTCTTAATTTCAATGTGGAAAATTCTCAGCAATTTATACAGATATATGACTCAAAATGGAAGAATCAAAGAGCCTGGAATCCAGCAAAGACATGTTTATCCGACCTTGAAAATAACCAACCAAAAATCGATGTTAAGAGAGAGAAGTCATCGGTCAAGGACCACAAGTTCCAGGCCATATTGGCTCAGCAAAATCGGTCAGAGAAAAGCCCTTGTGATGTTTGCAAAGAGAAGCAAGTGCAGCCTGGTACTGAATTTGGGGAAAGTGTGATTACTCTCTCATCTCTGTTTACCAAAGACTTAATGGAGAAACCAAAGTCTTGGCCTCTGGGTGCAAAAGTCCCAAGTGAGCCTGAAAGCAAAATCACACTGAGCAAGGTCCACGCCAAATCCCCGAAAGATGACGGAGCCGGGCGCCAGGGCGTCTCCCTGGGCCTGGCCGGCTGCTGCAGGCCCCGGCAGGTGGGGAAGCTGGATGCCAAGGCCCGCGAGCTCCCAGCTAGGTCTGGAAGCCTGAGCTTCGTGAAGAGCCAGGGCGGCCAGGACGACCGAGGCCTGTGTGAACCCGCGTGCTGCCACCCGCGGAGCTTTGTCGGAGCCCCGGGTCACACATAGGACGCCGAGTGGATGAACATTTTCAAGTCCGCCACAAAACTGTGTGCCCCTGCTGGGGTGAGGGTGGGGGCGTCGAGGGAGGAGATTGTGGCTCCCTGGCAGAGAGGGAGCTGACTGCCATCCAGCAATCCCATTGTCGGAGTTCCTCAAAGTCCGCCGCAAGTGAGGATGAGACAGAGGCTTCTCCTAGTGAGAAGAACTCACCCTCGAGTTTGTTAATCAATAGAGATTCAACACTGTCCATTGAAAAGGATGACTGTTCACCCATGAGCAAGCTGCAGCGTCTGCTGGCTGAGTCCCAGCAGATGGTCACGGACCTGGAGCTCAGGATGCGGCTGCCCCTCAGCTTCCAGGACCCCAGCTGCAGCGCCAGAAGCAATTTAGAAATCTCAGAAGAGTCAGCTGAAAAGAATACCTTCATCTGTCCCTGAAGACCACAAAGTCAACTCCGGTGTTCAACGAGGCCCAGGTGAAGCGTTTTCGTGTGGCCTCCTCCTACCTACACAAGCCTGGAATTATGCTAAGAGGGAGAAGACCTCTCTGGAAGGACCCAGACCACCCTGCATTCCTGGAGAACTCTAGGAGCAGAACATCAGAACCTCATGTGAAATCATGCTCTCTGCCTTCTCAGGACTTGCACACACATCTAAGTTAGAACCCTTGAGCTCTCAGAGTCGGCTCCAAAAATGTGAGAACAGTGTTGTCTTTTACAGTTTCAGGGCTGTGCTTTGCCAGTTAATAGATGAGATCGAGGGTCACGTGGCCTGGGCTGCTGACAGTCGAGGTCCATCTGTCCTAGGCCAGCAGAGCCCATCTTGCTGGGTCTGTATCAGTCCATCCATTTACACAAACAAAAGTGTGCTGGAAGATCAAGTTTTATATGGATTTTTTATATTAAAGAATAAAACACATCCATTTTAACTTGTAAAGTAATTTGATTTTTTCAAGACTATATTGTGTGTCTCTGTGTCCCTTCTAAGAGAACCGATCTGTTTCAGTCAATAAAGAATATTTTTTAATTAAAAAAAATTCATGGAATTAACAAATGAGTGATATTGTTTTGTGTTCCACAGTCCTTCCAATTGCATCAACAGAGCAGGGCAAATGTTTGGGAGAGACAGAAAGTTCAGGTGATGGACACTATCTTTTCTGCGGGGCTTGAACCAGAAAGCAGTGCTAGATTTCCTCAACAGTTTCCCAGCATGCCTTGGAAAGGTCACAAAACTGGACACAGAGGACATGGCCAGGCAGTGTTCAGATGGTTCATGCACAGCTTTGTAGGGAGGGGGACAACTACAATTTGTGAAATCGTGGTCCTGTAGACAAGAGTGTGGTGTGGTAAAGGCCATGGTTTCTTGCCAAACTCTGGAAAATATTAACCAACAGAGGATAAAAGTGGTTAGAGAAACTCAGGTAAAACTGAAGATAGCTCTCATGTCCCACCATCCAATACAAGAGACAATAAATTCCAAATAAATATGTGATTTTTCTTATCAGTTGGAAATTGGTCTTTAACATTACAGTATAATGTAGAAAAACAAACAAAATATTATGTGCCTGAGGTGGTGGTGGGGAGAGAGAGATTCAGGACAGAAAGATCATTGTATGATCATTCCAACTATGATAGAACCAATTCAGTGTCACATAATTAAGGTGTCATCTGTTACACATAACTTAGTCAAAATATACTAAAGTGTAGCTCATTTAGAAAGTATTTGAACCAGATGCAGACAGGATATCTACCTGGAGGATTCTCAAGAATGACTGAGGATCAGTGACCCTGGAGTTGTCATAGAAGTCCCCCGGGGAGGTGCCTATCTCAGGCGAGCTCATTGTTGAACTTTTAAAACTTCAGTTGTGTCCTAACTCTGATCTCCACCATGGCTGTGTGCTCAGCCAATTAGGGTCCTAAATATCAAGACCACACCACTGAGTCCAACTTAATCCACATTTAAATTAGAGGTGATTCAGAGGACCAAAGGATAAGTCTTTATCTTTCTGGTGATGGCTACTAGGATGCAGGACACCGCTTCTTAAAAGTAGCATGGACAGCACTGTTAGGAAGCAGTTAACCTGACCACATCTGTCCTCACTGGAGCCAGAGGTCCCCTTCTGGTGGATGTGTCCAAGCAGAGACCATGACGCTGTGAAGAGCTGCTTGGTGGGATTCCCAACTTTGATGGAACTAGAGATCTGTGGACTCTTGGTCCTCCATGGTCCATGGTTCTGTGAATCTGTGACATCTTCAAGAAGAACATTTTCTTCTCTTTACTGGCCAAATCCCCCTCAATTTTAGCAAGAGCTCAAGAATTCCAGAACATAGTCTTGGGCTATTGTCCTGGCTTGGTTATCAAGGAATGAACATGCTGAAAAGCTGGAGTTAAACAAGATTCTGGAAGTAGCAGGAAGGACTGCGGTTTAGACTGCAGAGTTCACTAAGGTTAGATGGATGTGGTCCCTAAGCAATGTGGTGGTTTCCATGGGCCAAAGGTCCTCTGCAACCCTTCATCCACTGAGCACCCTACACAAATGAGGACGTTGACAAGGACTCTGTTGTTCACTCTGCCCAGCTACAAGTGTGACAGGAGAGAGGGTTGTAGAAAAATCCAGAAATAGGCCATGCATGGAATTAATTTAAACCACCATACAGATGTGCTGACATCAACATGCTCTGCTCCTTTTGTGACATCAACAACCGAGGGAAGGTTAGAAGTGGTTAGGATATTGGATCCAGTTCTGAGGGGTGATTTCTCTGGAGTTCTTTATATTCAAAGTGATGGGAATCCTAAACTTCTGGCACCACCTCAAATTCTGTCCTCTCTCCAACAGCTCCATCCATCAACAACAACTTATCAACAATGCATCTGGCCCTGGGCTCTGTGACTTCAGGCTCTGGAGCTTGGAAGCACTATTTCTCCTATTTGACTCAGCAATCTTATAATATTACAGGCTTCTAGGTATGAATATTCAACACGGCATGTTTTTTATTTTTTGAAAATGAATTTTTAAAAAAAATTATGAGTCCATGTAGTGGACTCATGCAGCGAACGATGATTACAGTCATTGTGAGGAGCCAGTGCATGCACAGAACACATCTTAGTTCTTTTTTTCATTCCTCCCTTCATCTCTTCTTCCCCTTCCCTTTTGCACAAGATCTAGCTCCTATTATGTTTCCTATTATCTATCTGTTATTTTGCTCTTTAATTTATTTAGACTTTGGGATTCTCATATTTTTAAAAATGTGATACTTAAGCTTGCATATCTGATTTATTTCACTTAACATTATGATCTCAGGATGCATCATTTTCCTACAAATTACTCAAATGTATCTTTCTTATGCATTTTTAAAGGTTCCATTTAAGAAAAACGGAGTTTTTCTGGAGTTGTTTGCATCTTGTGAAAGACTAGAGATTGGTATTCTGCACCCAGTGTCTCCTAGCCTGTGAGGCCCAGGTGGCCCTAGACCAGAGGACCATGATTCCGAGCCCAAGAATCTGTTCCGCATCTGAAGAGTCCAGACCATGCTACAGGCAGCTGATGCCCGAGTAGTGTGGGCTGCTGTCTTTGGGGATTAAAGTCACATTTCTCTTGGACTTGGAAAACTACAGATAAAATATTTTTCTATATTCTTTAACTACATTGTGCTTTTCAAATATAAGAAATTGACTTCCACCAAATCAATTTAAACAAGACCCTGAGTCACTTTTATGTCTCATTTTATTTAACTTATATAAATAATTAGATACAAAGATTGAATGACGAAGCTTCAGCAATCATGTGATTTGTCTTTAGCTTTTCTTAATAATTTATCAATATAACTCCAGTTTCAAAGCTGCTGTTCACAGAAAAAATCAATACCTTGATTCCCTGGAATGAAAGGCAAAATTGTCTTGTGTTCCTTATCTGGATTGTCATTGATCCCTCATGGTAGCAATTTTTCTCTGCAATGCTTTTACTCATATTCTTTCTTGCTCTATGGTTATTCATCGCATATCTGCCCCTGATCCTCCAATCCATTTTTAAGCCCTTGCCTCTACTGAAGGTCTAATTGATAAGACTTATGTCAAACAGAGCTTGAACATATGAGAAAATTCTTACTTCACCCAGATATGACTTTCTAAAACCAATAGAAATCTGTTAATATAGCATTATTTTTCTACAGAGTAAACAATGAATATTTGAGAACACAACACTTTTGAGCAGAAAAGACTCCAGGAACAACTGTGTCAAGTTACAGAGGAAAAAGAATGGAAGGCAAATAATAAAATCATTTCTCCTACACTCTTGGATGCTCTGGGCGGCCCCACGTGGTCATATGCTGGAGGGAACCTGAAGCCCTCTTGACGACTCCCTGATGACCATTTCCAGGCTACAAACTTGTTACGTCCTTGGGACTCAGCTCCAGCTCAGGCTTTAAGTTCTGAGTGCTTTTCTCTCCTAGATCCCCCTCCTACAAAATTCCTGTAGATTCTCCCAAAAGCTTACATTTGAAGTTTGTAGCCATTCATGGTGATATGTCATCTTGACTAGATTTGCAGATTGGTAAACCATGTTTCTGGGCATGTCTGTAGGTGATTGGCATCTAGGCCAGCAAATGACAGGAAGCTCCACGTTGGTTGTGGTTGGAAACAACTAATGGGCTTCTAGCCTGGGTGGAGTAAAAGGGAAAGAAGTTGAAATATGTTTTTGAAAACTCCACTCAGCTTCAGAATCTTTTGCTGCTGTGGCTTTTGGACATTGGTCGTCAGTTTCTTCCACTTCCAGTGCAGACTCCCACTAGCGATTCTGCAGGGAGCTTTCAGACCTTCAATAGTGATCTGTTACTGGGACCTTGATCCTCTTGTTCTACAGCTTCCATCTTCTTGGGCTGAGGAGCTACTAGACCCTCCAGCTCTCCAGGCCACAGCCAGCCACTGTGGACTCTGCCACCTCTGACCTGTAAGCTGCCTAGTAAATCCTCTTGCATAATCATACATACTTTTTCCATTGATACTGTTCATCCAAACCCTAACCAGTAGAATTTTGTGAAAGCTTACTCTTTCTCTCTGCCATGTCCTTTATTTTTATTTTCTGATTTTATCTCAGTGTCTTTCCTTTCACTCTCTCTTTCTAATCTAGGACTAAGATTTGCAATCCTAAAGCCAATGCTATTTGATTGATTTCAGGTTTGGCTTGATGATCCTACTGTGACTGACCTTTATAGGTTGAGTGTGTCCCTTCAAGGTCATATGTTAAATCCTAATCATGAGTAACCTCTCAAAGTGACCTTCCATAAAGACAGGGTCTCTGCATATGATCAAGTTAAGATGAGGTCACCAGTGGGAACCATTATTCAATATGACCAGTGTCTTTAGAAAGAGATGAAATTTGGAGACAGATACATAGAACAGGAAGCAGTTTGAAGACACAGGAGAAGATGGCCATTCCCAAGCCAAGGAGAAATCTGGAACAGATCTTTCCTCTGAGCCTCAGAGGAAAACAACTCAGCTGACACTTTACTGCCTAGGACTGAGAGACAATAAAGCTCTTTGTTGTTTAAGCAGTGAGTTTGTAGCACTGTGTAGCAGCAGCCCTAGAAAATTAATACACATGTATTTGTGGTATAAGAAGCATATAATTCAAGGGGTGGTCAAAATATATAGTAAGTGTTTAAATTTTTAAAACTATTACAGTAAAAAAACTGCCATTGATGACCCACAAATCCTATGGTGTTGGGAGGTGAAGCCTGACTGGTGGGAGGAAGTGGGTCACTAGGGGCATGGCCTGGAAGGATTGCTCTCCCTCTTCCTCTGTTGATCTCTCTCTGCTTCCTGCCACCATGGTGTGAGCTGTTTTTGCTCTGCGATGTCCCTCTGCCATGCTTTCCTTATGTGGAGACGGCCAAATATTGATTGAAATTGCTATAAACCATGAGCCAAAATAAACCGTTCCTTCTTTAATTTCTGAGTGTTGGGTATTGTGTCTCAGCAACAAGAAAATAACCAAAACATTGGTACTTCACCAAAAATATGCTGTGTCGAGGCTGGGGAGGGGATGTTAACATTTACCTTTTTAGCCTCCATGCCATCTCTTGTCTTTGAGAATCTGTTGATCTGCAGGACTTTCTAGAGCATAATTAGGGTAAAAAAATAATGGTTGCCTTTGATGAAGGGCACTGCTATGGATGGAGGTTGTTCATCAATGTGACCTCTATTTAGTTTGTGCTCAAAGAGGTATTGTATATCTGATCTATTTTTTTAAGTAGTAGCACTTACTGGTAGAAAACAGTTTGCAATGACAGCCAAAGCCATGTGGAGCATGCAGGAGAAAACCAGATGTGTAAAGGTCAGCAGTGGAGTAAAAGAATTGATTACTAGAGACAATTTCAATTTTTACAACTATATTTATGCTATCTAAATGGAGACAGCAGATAGGTTTTATAGGTTGATATACAAAAATCAACAAACATCCCATCAGGCTGACTTATTTCTGCCTAATACATAACAGTCAGTCTTTTTCACTGGTTAATTATTTTAAATTTTAAGAGGATAGTATATAAAATGTGGAAAGGACAAGTGTTATATAACCATGACATTGCTGTCACGATCTAATTATTACTCTAAAAGTCATTTAAAGAGGGCTGTCCTTAACCAGGTGTGATGGTGCATGTATGTAATCCCACAACTCTGGGCCACTGGAGCAGGAGAATTGAAAGTTCGAGTCCACCCTGGGCAGCTTTGTAAGACCCTGCATATTGTAGTTTATATCTAGATTCCCCCCCAAAACCTCTTGCATTCATGGGTGGGATTTTGAGAGGTGATTGGATCATGTGGATTAATTCACTCCTGAGTTTATAGTTGTCTTGCTATTAGGAGGTAGGATCTAGGCAGGAGAGGTGAGTTACCGGGGCTGTGGCCTTGATCTTGCTCTGTTTTCTGTCCATCATGTCACAAGCAGCTCTCCTCTGCCAGGGCCACCTGCTTCTGTGCCCTGCCTTGGAAGCAGCTTGCTGTGGACTGAAACCTCTACAGACTAAGCCAAAATAAACCTCTCCTCCTTTAGGTGTGGGTGTTGGGAATTGAGCATAGAAAAGTGTCTGAGGCATTATCTTCAAAGGCAGGGGAAGCACTGGGAATGTAGCTCAGTGCAAAGACCCTGGGTTCAATCCTCAGTACTATGACAAAAATGAGGATCATGTTTATACCTTCAGAATGTGCACAGGACACTGAGGTTTGGAGAGTGGTGTGTTAGTGGTTAGTGGTGTCACTTGAGAGAGATCTGAGCTGGAGAAAGACCCCAGGGTCTAGATCACAAACCAAGAGGCCTGTGTGTCCCCCAGCTGGCTTCACAATGAAGGTTCCCCGGAGTCTCAGAGTCCCAGGCTCAGGGAGGTCTGAGCTGCTTCAACGCTGCTGTCACTGTCTTGAAACGACAGTGACAATATCCTGGTGATAACAAACATGGGGCTTCCCTTAGCAGAGTGAGATAGACTTCATCTTTCTGTTTCATCTGAAATATAATATCTTCACTTGGTACCAGGACCAGTCCAGAAGTGTATTTTCATCAATAATGCCCTACAGTTTGTAGTTAGGAATCATGAATATGGACGGGGGTGGGGGTGGGGGAGAAAGGAAGAAACAGAAATGGAAAGGCAGCACAAAAAGAGGGAGGCAGGGCCAGGGATGTAGCTCAGTGGCACTGCACCTGCCTTGCAAGCACAAGGTCCTGACTTTCATCCCCAATACCGAAAAGAGGGAGGGAAAGAAGAATGAAGAGAAAAAAAGAGAAAAGGAAAAAAATGAGAGAGGAAGGGAGGACAGGAGGGTGGAAGGAAGAGACAGAAAGAAATAAAGAAAAAAGGAAAAGAAGTAAAAAGGGAGGGAGGAGGGCAGGAGGGTGGAAAGGAGGGAGAGAAAGAAAGGAAGGAAAGAATGAAAAAAGAAATGAGGTAGAAAGGAAGGAAAAGAAAAAAGGGAGGGAGGAAAGGAAAGGAATAAAAGAAAGAGAAAGGAAAAGAAATGAAGAGAGGAAAGAGGAAGGAAGGGAGAAAAAGAAAGAAGGAAGAGAAAGAAAGAAAGAAAGAAGAAAGAAGGAAAGAAATAAAGAAAGGAAGGAAGGAAGGAAGGGAGGGGAGGGAGGGGAAGGAGAGAAAAAGAGGGGAAGGAAGGAAAGAAGGAAAGAAAGAAGGAAGGAAGGGAGAAAGGGAGCCCAGCTCTGTGCCCAGCGGGGCCCTGCTCTGCCTGCCTCAGCTCTGGGACATCGGGAGGGAGTCCCCCTTCTTGCTCCTGGGCGACCTGCTGCTGCTGTGTCCTGTGTGGTGGCAGGGACATCAAAGGAGGAGGGCCGCAGGGCCGCCACCGTGGCACATGAGAAACGGCTCCTTTCCTCCCGAGTGGAGCTCTAATGGGCCCCAGATGGAAAGCAGGGCTTTTCTGCTTGTTTCTGTGCATTACACAGGCAATAAATAGTGACCATAGCAAGCTGTAATTTCCAAGGTTCCTCCCAACCCATTTTACCAGTATCAGCTGCTGCAGTTTATGGGTACCCTGGAGAAAGCTGCTCAGGTTCCCGGGTTTTATAGGGCATTTCAGGAGACCTCACAAATAAACTGGGTGGAATGTGTGGCCTGTGTTTCCAATACGCACGCCGTGAGTGCTGCTTGCTTGGAACATTTTGCATATTTCAACTGCATTTTGGCAAACCCCTTTCCTCTTCTAACACATTTGTATTAAATTTTATTCTTTTTAAAGATCATATTCCAGTTGTCATGAGGCCTTTGAGCTACATGTGGTACAGGGTGGGTGCAGGAAAAAGCCCTGTGACCGGCCTGGCCCCAGGGTCCTGCTAAGGAGCTGTGGCCTCTGAACTCGACAGACCTGGGCTCTGGCACAAGCAGGGATCACTGCAGGCACCAGCGCCATTCCTGAGAGGACAGGGGTTAGAGAAGGGGCTGACAGGACTCTGTTCTAGCTCAGCTCCATCTTGTAGGGATGATCGTGTCATGTGGTTTCTGAAGCATCCTCTAATGGAATTGTAGCAAACCGTTATTATTTTTCATTTTACCAACAAAGAAACTAAAGTTTGGAAATGCTAAAGACTTGCAAAGCACAGATCCAGCATTGCTGCAGAGCTGAGGTAAAGAAGGAATGTGCAGTACCAATGCCCATGTTTTTACATTCGATGTTGCCCAGTAATATTCTGTTTCTGACCCTTGCGTGAGCATCCGTGTGGCTCCCATAGGTGCATGTTCATGCCCATGGTGTAGTGTGTGTCTGTGTTGTCTGCAGAAGATTGAAACGCTTTATAGACTATGGTCTTCCTGAGGGACTCATGGCCCAGAGCGCCTTATGGAAGAACAGCAAAAGAATTCCAGTCTTTCTTTTAAAAGAGTTGACAGTGAGCCCAGACTCAGCAAGGTCAACAATGCCAACCTCCCTTTTAGACTCAGGCTCTGAAGACTGCTTTGCTGGGAGACTTTGTAACAAACTTTCAGAATTATCCTGTGTTTCCATGTGGACATCAACATGTATTTCATTCCTCACAGGGCTGCGGAACTGGGAAGAAGAGACTTGGACTTCCTTGAAAAAAAGTCTATGTTTTTTCCCTTGGGCTCTCAGCCTTTATACTGGGAAGAGGTTGAACATTTCTCATGAAGTCAGTGGTTGCAAATGGAGTGCCCTGTACGGCTAAGGTCTTCCTTTTCCAAATAACACTGGAGAGAAGATGATTTTACATGTTTGGAAAGTATTTCTAAAAATATGGTCTAAAGCATAGACTGTTTTGATGGCTTCTTTTCTCCAGGAGAAGAAATTCAGCCTTTCAGTATAGTGCACACAGTGTCTCACAAGCCAGCACTGCCCCTTCTCCATCAGAGCTCATACCTGGCTGTCGGGCGAAGGCTCTTTTCTTCTTTCCTGGGTTCAGTACTGGAGACTGAACCCAGTGACTTCACTGAGCTCCATCCTTAGCCTGTTGTTAGTATTTTATTTTGGGACAGGGTCTCCCTAAGTCACTAAGTGGTCCAGGCTCAGTTGAAACTTGTCATCCTCCTGCCTCAGCCTCCCAGCATGCTGGAATGACAGGCGTGCACCATCCTGGCTGTCTTGGCCAGGTTTTGGTGGCTTCTCGGAGTCCTGTTCTCCACATGGGCCTCCATAGGGTCCCTTCCGTCCTGCTCTTAGCTTACGCAGCGGAGCCCTAACACCACCACTCCCCACCCCGATGTCCAACCGAGTTCTTTGTCTCCCATCCCTGATGTCCTAAGTCCTAGCAAAATTCTTGCGAGGCCAATGAAACACCAGTCTTGCTGCTCTGTTCCTCAGCTGTATATCCAGACCTTGAGCTGGATCTTTCTCCCCTGTTGCAATACTGTTGCATAAAAGCTTCCTTACTGTTCAACCATCAGAATAATTTTCCTTAAATATATTTCCATGTCAGAAATCCTGTTTGAAACAATACTAAAATGAAGTTTCCTTTGTGCATGAGTCTCACTGCTCTTCCCCAGCTCTGGGTCAGGGTCCAAATGGCCCTTCGGGAAACGCTCCTTCCTTCTAACCGGGGAACTCTGACTCTCTACTTGAGATTCAACTTCGATGTTGCAGCTGAGGCCCAGAGCCTTTGATCCCCTTCATGGGGCTACTTATCCTGCTGGACGTGAGCCAGCTGTGCGGAGCTCTGTCCCCAAGGGTGAGGCTGGTGCCCAGTCCTTGCCCACTCTGTTCAGCATGGTCTGCCCTTCTCAGCACAGGACTTCGAGTCTCACAGGGACAGACAGACGCTGAGAAGGAGGATGGACACAGCCCAGAGAACTGGGCCTTCCAAAGCCCTGGAGTGCCCCATTTGTGAGGAGCAGTTCCATAAGATTCCCACTGATGACTCTCAGTGGTGTATTAACAGAAGTTTTATCTTTCTTTTTCTTTTTTTATTAGTCCATGCTTGCAGTAGTGATTACTGCATTCCCTGTGTGGAGTTGGTACATGGACATAAAAGATCTTAATTCCCTTTGTATCCCCTTTTCCTCCTCTCCCTTCTTTCCTCTCCCCCATCTCTCTCTCTCTCTCTCTCTTTTTTTTTTTTTTTGGTACTGGGGATTGAACTCAGGACCTTGGGCTTGCGAGGTAGGTGCCGGAACCACTGAGCTAAATCCCTGGCCTCTCCCTCATCTCTTGATCCCCTTCTGCCTTGAGAAAGATCTATCTCCTTGCTCCTATTAGCTATCTTCTATTTTGGTCTTTATGTATACTCTGGGTTTCTCATATAAGAGAAACCATGCAGGGCTGGGGATTTAGCTCAGTGGTTTCACCGCCTGCTGCACAAGCACAAGAACCCGAGTTTGATCCCTGGTACCAAAAAAAAAAAAAAAAGAGAGAGAAACCATGCAATATTTAAGCTTGTGCATCTGCTTTATTTCACTTAACATTAGGATCTCAAGGTGC
The DNA here is from genome assembly GCF_053883595.1 of Heterocephalus glaber. Classification (NCBI taxonomy): domain Eukaryota; kingdom Metazoa; phylum Chordata; class Mammalia; order Rodentia; family Bathyergidae; genus Heterocephalus; species Heterocephalus glaber. The sequence continues at coordinate 8,142,623 of NW_028258435.1, read as the reverse complement.
ACCTGTTTTCCTACAAGTGCATCAAGTTTATCCTTCTTTATGGCAGAGTAGTGCTCCATGATGTATAAATACCACATTTTCTTTATCCATTCATCTGTTGATGAACATATAGACTGCTTCCAAGATTTAGCTATTATGAGCTGTGCTGCTGTAAACATAGATATGCAAGGATCACTGTGACATGATGTCTTTACCTCTTTTGAGAAGATATTTAGAAGGAGAATAGCTGGGTCAAATGGAATTCCTAATTTTAGTTCTTTGAGGAATCTCCACACTGCTTTTCCTCAGACAGAGAACTAGTATCCAGAATATACAAAAACTGATAAAAATTAGACCCCTGAAATAGAAGCCCCAATCACAAATGGGCAAGTGAAATGGATAGCTACTGCTCACAAAAACAAGCACAAATGGCCAACAAGGAAATGAAGAAATGGCCAACAAGGAAATGAAGAAATGCTCAATATCACTGGCCATTAGCGAAATGCAGATTAAAATGACACTGAGATTCCATCTTAGCCCAGGAAGAATGGCCACCATCAAGAAATCAGGTAACAAATACTGGTGAGGCTGTGGGGAAAAGGAACCCTTCTACACCCTGGTTGGGAAAATAAACTAGTGCAACCACTATGGAAACCAGCATAGGGATTTCTTTATTCTTAAGAAAAATCTGAAGTTAAGATTGGTCACTGGTGTGCATCGATCTTTCCAAATGTTTCAACTTTGGGTACTTCTGCTCTTTGCAGAGATTGGACTACATCTCTTTGTGTTCTCTGTGGAGACAGGACTGCAGATTGTGCACATTAACCTGTGGGACCTGCTCCCTCTGTCCCTCTGCTGTGTCCTCTGTCACCTTTGTAACTGTCCTCTTCTTCCTGCATGGTCAGGGAGGAGCACCTGGACAGTCAGCAAGGAAATGACTGGGAAGAGGCCACTTCGGACTTCACTGAGAATGTGTTTCATGGTCACATTGTGATGAAGCCGCCTGCCACCGTGTCACATGACTGTCAGCAATGGTAGCTCTGTAAAGGCAGGGGCAATGTCTTCCATTCTCTTCTGTGCATTTTATGTAGAACTGAGGATAAACACTAAGATTTCCTGTCTTTCCGGGTTCAATTGAAGCAAAACAAAAGCAATCATGTTAAGATTCTTCATGTCAGTTGCTTAAATGAGCTCAACCACCCAACAAGTGTTATTCTTATTATTGCTAATTCAGACTTTTCAATTAAGCAAAAGGAGGTATCAGAATTGTTCTGTAATGGGCAGCCAGGAATCTGAATCCAGGGACCCACTGCAGGGTGTGAGGTTGTTCCACAGCTCAGACATCCTCTGCCTAAGGTTACTTTACTCCTTTAACTTTATGTCACATTAGCCCACCCTTACATTCTACAGCTGATGATATATTTTTACATAGTTTTAAGTTGGTGCATAGTTACATGCTGTCCTTTCAGGTAGAGCTGAGCTAATGAATGGAAGTAGCTGCTTGGCCATGTGGCTGGGTTTTAAGGACTCATCTGACCTGCTCATTGAGAAGCTTCCATTCAGTGCTGGAAGCAGGATCTGGTTAGAGACCTGGACTCTGGATTCCAGCCTCTGAGTCTCAGGTGCACCATAGCTGCCTCGCATGCCCTTTAAAAGCAGCCACGGAAAGGTTCTGGCCTATTCCTGATCTTCATTCAGGTGTCTTCCTTTCTGTCATTAGTTAGCTTTATTACCTGGAGGGCAACTTCATAACTTCTCTGTGATTGGCTTTCTTCTTGTCAAATAACAGTATTAATACTTGTTTTATCTTCACTTAGAGGTTTCCCTAAGGATCAAATGAGATAGATAACAGTTGTGAAAGCATTTGGAAAATATCCAAAGGTAAGTTACTGTGATTAATGACCCTAACAGTCATTTCAACTACATCCGGGGGAAAGCTGGGAAAAACAAGATTTGCTGGTATACAACACTAATTTTGGTGGTAATTGCATTTTAAAATCTTTTTATTGGTACATGTTCGCAATACATAGTAAGTATATTTGTGGAGGGGAACAGTACATGTACATACACATATACATAGTGCGTCTTGGTCCTGTTTACCTCCCCTCCCCTCCATCCCTTCTCCTCCCACCCTTAGCTTCCCTTGGGTGATTTTACTTAAAAAGCTGGTTTTTCTATTTTTCAATGAAACTATGGGATAGAAAACTGGTAGATTTTTCTCTAACTTCAAATGAGATTCTCCATTTATAATATCGTGTTTTATCTTGCTTAGCTATGCAACTTTGATCATAAAATGTATACATCTTACTTTTAAAACTTGATTTATTATTTGGCATTAAGCTGGACATATGCTTATTTATTGTACTTCTCATCCTCTGCGAATGTCAGCATACATTTTATTTTGACACCTCCCACAAAGAGAATTCTAATGTATGTTTCAGCCTGGTTTAGACTTCTGTGATATTATCTTTCCTTAATTTATGTGCATATGTACACATTCCTGCAAGATTCCCCAACATCCTGTAGCGTTTGTATGGAACCACAAACTAATAAGGGCTTTTAAGATTTGGGCACAGATGTCTCTGTTTAAATGAGCCATAGGAATCTTCTGTGGACTCGAAGGAGACGGATTCCCTGAAGAATTTGTCTGGATTGGCTGCTAGATCATGATTACAGCAGCAAAACAGACAGCTGAAAGTGGTGTGTGGGAAGAAAACGTATCTGAAGAGTCAGTGTGTGCAGCCCACCAAAATGCAGACAGATGTAAATAAGATGCCACATGCAGGCGACTCTCTGTGCTCCTCCTTGTCACCCTGCATGAAACACACATAATTACATCAATAAAAAGCCTGCGAGGGAAGTTCCAGGAATTTAGGGAGACAATTTTTTTTTTCATTTGAAAATGATCTTACCTTCTCTTAAAATATCCAAGCAACATGTTACATGGCAACCCTGAAAGACATGGCCTTTGAGTAGATCAAAACCAGCTCCCTCTCCCTCCAGCACTGGAGGACACATGTTGCTGCTGAGACCCTGCCCAAGCCTGTGGTATGAACTTTCAAATTGAACTGAAACCATTTGCTATGCAAGTGCTTTTGGTCCTGGCAAAACTTGACTTCCTGCTTCTGAGGAGAAAGGATTAAAAAGTCTCATAAAAAGACTCAAAGGGCTTCTTAGATATCAAAGGCTCCTTACAAAACATTGTTTGACGAGTTAAGTATAAGGAATAAGAAACACACGGAATTCATTTCCTTTAAAATGCACATGGGATTAAGAATTAGGGAGAAAAGGGCTTAGAAAAATATATTTTATGTATTATAAAACTCAAAATGCATAGAACATAGCTTGTGTTGCATCAAATGTATAAATCATGGTGAAAATTGTCTTTTGAAATGTGCAACTGCTTATGTATGCACACAGAAGGTGGACTTGCAGAATAATGGGGTGGATTTTTAAGCTTCATAATAGAAATTTTACATTCAGGTGAATATTCATTCAAAACTGACACCTTGCAAGGCCCTACCTGCAATTGAAAGGCCCTACCTACACACAGGGCTCATCCCCACTTCACTCCAGCAGCCGGGAAGCAGTAGCCATTTTTCATTTTATCATTGTCTATGGGATTTGGGAAACATTGCTTTACACAGCTTCAGTCTTCATTTTATGGCCACATTTGGAAAGAACAAATTTCACTTAGAGTCAGGTCTCATGTATAAATGAAGTGACAAATCTAGGGTTTCTAATTTAGCTTTCAGAAAACCAGATGTGATTTTGTCATTGATCTCTTAAACTGGTTTTCTGACAGTCCACACACAGGAGGCCCAGGAGGATGGGCGTACAAGGGATCTTTGCTGGAAAAATGCTCCAATTCATTCATTCAAGGATGGTGCAACCACTGTGGAAATCAGTGTGGAAATTCCTCAAAATACTAGGATTAGAGGGCCCGAGGATTTAGCTCAGTGGTTTCACCAAATGCTGCACAAACGCAAGGACCCGAGTTCAATCCCCGGTACCAAAAAAAAAAAAAAAAAATACTAGGATTAGCGGTCCCATTTGACCCAGCTATTGCCCTGCTAGGTATCTTCTGGAAAGAACTAAAAGCATCATAATGCAGTGATATATGCACATCCATGTTTATAGTGACACAGTTTTTAATAGCTAAATCTTGGAAACAGCCCAATTACCCAATAACCAATGAATGAATAAAGAAGATGTGTTTTTTTTATACAATGGAGTATGACTCGGCCATAAAGAAAGATAAACTTGAGACATTTGTAGCTAAATGGATACACCTTGAGACCATACTCTTAAGTGAATAAATTGGACACATATTTGTAAATATCACATTGTCTCTCTGGTATGAGAAACTGAAAGGGTAAGTAAGGACCAAAATGTATAATAGATGATATGAACTAGGAAAAAACCGTTCAGAAGGAAAGGTAAACTGTGAAGCGGGGGAGGGAGGCAAAAGGAAACGAAAAGAAAAAATGAGAAAAGAAGGAAAAAATGGAAACAAAGCTTTTGTAAATAAGGAGGAGGGGGTCGAGGGAGAGGAGTAGATGGGAGAAAAAAGGAATCAAGAAATACCACATACAGGTACAAATTCCCTTTGATGAAAGTGATCATTATGTATATTTAAACTGTACCGATAAAATTATTTTTAAAAGGATGGTGTTCATGTACATGATATATTTTGTAACATCTGTTCAAAACAAATCCCACACTTCACAATGAGTCTTCACTGTGACGTGAGTGTCTGTGTGCTACTGCATGAACGAGAAGAGCAGAAGTATCCCAATGTTTGCAGGGAAATGTCCACATGGTAGGATTGTCGGTGGTTTCTAGTTTCTTTTTTGTACTTATTGATGTTTGCAAAATCATTTAGTATTGAGCACAGAAGTGTTATTCTGATATGTAACTGACTCAAAGAAAATGCAAACCCTGTTTTGTAGTGTTCCCGTTTACAGGATGAAATACTTCCCCAGAGCGTATTTTAAATTCCCCACTTGAAGTCCATGAAGGCATCACGGGGCAGAGATGCCACTGGAGGTCAGCCTGAAGGAAGGTAGAGAAGGCAACCAAGAGGTGGAGGGAGAACTGAGGGAAGGAGAAGAAGGGCATGAAAACAATGAAGATGCGTCATGTACATGCACCAACTTCCCATGGTAATTGTAATCACGTACTGCACACATAGATGAATAAAAATAAAGATTAATAAAAGAAAAAGAAACTTTTACAAACAAGAAAATGTCCTTTATAAGAAGAAAAGGACAATCCACTGCTTATGCGTAAGGTATGACCCTTGAGTTTTCAAACACACACTTTTGAAAAGGGGGAAGAGTTATACCTCCGTGGAATGCGGACTGTATATGCATCATAGCATGGAATAACTGGCCATCTGTGACACTTTATCTTAGACTGAGCCTGGCCATTATGATGATAACATGATTATTTGTTGTATGAGCTATGATAATGGTAAGAACCAACAGGAAGGTTGTTATTAATACTTTAGGAAAACAGGCATAAATTGAAACTCCTCTGAGAACGCCAGGACGGGTGGCTGTCCTCTTTCTCCTCCCATTTCCAGAAGCCTCAGCTGACCCCAGCCCTGATCATGATCAGCAGGTTGGTGCTGAGGGCTCAGGTACCAAATCTCTTTATTCCAGGTCCGCTCAAACATGCACCAGGCTCCTAGCATGTGAAAAGCATGGCTGGATGTTGGGAAGAAGAGAATTGCAGTCCAAGCCCACCGATAGGGAGCAGTGGGGAATTTCCAAGAAAATGTCAGGAGCCCAAGACCAGAACCACAGCTAAGAGGTGGTGTGCACTTGAGGCCAACATTGCATGTTATCTCCCAATTTACCTCAGGACATGTGGTGAATTCTCTGCAATTTAATAAGAAGAAAGGAAAGACTCTGCTGCTGAGCCTGAAAATCCACTTTCTTCTCAGGACCTGCCCAGCCCAGAAGTTCACCTCTGTTCTGCTGCCCTCCACAGCCTCTCCTAGCACAAGCTGATCAGATGACCTCGTGATAGGTTCCTTTAGAATCTCCTATCGGTACTTAGCATATGTTGTCTTCCACATGCTTAATTCCCTCACTTACATTTTAATTTTTCCACTAAGCTGAAAACTGACAGCTCCATACAAACTCCCCAATGACACCTTCAGCTCGTAGTAATAACTAATTAAATCTTCACTCATAAACACACTGAAAATCACCTTGGCATACATACTAGAAGCACTAAGAGGACTCACAGTGCCTTAATAGATGCAAGATATTTAATAAGTCCTGATCTAATTCTGTTTGACCAAGTGACAGCTCGGATAAATCAGAGGAAGTAGGAAATGTAACATAGCTGAAAGTGAGCAAAGTCTGGGGTTGTCTCCGCCTCCTAGGATGTGTATATAACTGAAAGTTAGAGAAACATAGTCATGACCATGCAGCTGCACTCTGATGTGGGTATGGTCTTGGAAGGAGCTTCTCATATTAATGTTTCATATTAATGCTGTGAAGTAAAGGAAGTTCAGATACAGAGTGCAGAGCTTCGGAGGAGCTCAGCCTGGGATCCGAGTTCCATCTCCGCTGCTCCTGGCCCCAGTGGGTGTCACACGTCCCCCGTGGCTCCTGGGTGACCTGGTGAGGCTGGCTGCCTCAGTCGCTCTGGTAACCTGGCTAAGGTGAAGTTGCCACTTGGGTCACTAAGAGGCCCCGAGGATGGGAAGAACCACTGGTGAGAACATCGCTCCTGAGCTGCGAGGAATCATGCATGGGTCCAGAGTCTGCAGACCTGCGAAGCTTGCAGGGAAAAGAGGCCTCCATTGGAATCTAAAACCTGTTTCTTTTTCTTGAGCTGGGGATTGAACTCAAGGCTTCCTGCACACAGGCCAGGCGAGTGCTCTACCACTGAGCTACATCCGTAGCCTGCTTTTATAACATTAATTTAAGCAGTGAGAAAAATTTCTCTTTTCAAATTTTTGTTATTAGTCCATGTTTGCAATACATAACGATTATATTCATAGTCGGGAGTTAGTGCATGGTTATCATGTCTTATTTGTTTTTACATCCCCTTCTCCCCTTCCTCCTCCCTCCATTCATCTCTTGGTCCCTTTCCTTTTTGCAAAAGATCCATTGCTTTATTTTCTGTTATCTACCCCAGCCCTTTTTTTTTTTTAAATGACTTTTTACTTTGAAACAGACTCTCACTAAGTTTCCCTGGCAAGGCTTGAACTTTTGATCCTCTTGCCTCAGCCTCCAAGTAGCTGGGATTACAAGTGTGTGCCACCACCCCTTGGTAATCCAGAAGCTTTTAAACCAGGGCACCTCGTGTCTTTGCTAGAGGTTAGCTCAGCTCCTTGCACGAGTGTGGATTTTGTAACTGTCCCACCGTGGCTAGAGAGCAAGGTGGGCTCCCTCCTCATCCTCCCAAACAAGCAGCAGCCCAGTATGGCCTGGAGCAGCCTTGGGGATGGAGTGTCCACCCTGGGGAAAGTGCTTGGGGTATGGATTAGAGCACAGTGCAGCACGGGTGTGAGGCAACAATTTTTTGAAAGCATTTTTAAAGGACTGTCCTGTAAATATGTCACACATTTTTGTACTACTGGAGTTTCAAATGGATATATAAACTTGAGTTTGAAAAAGTCTATCAAAATGCAGTGGAATTTATTATAGCTTGTGGTAATTATGTCCTCAACATTGTACTATTATATAGCGGTAATATAAAAAGTTCCAAGTTAAGCATGATGGAGAATGCCTGTAATTCCAATTCTTCAAGAGGCTGAGGCAGGAGGAGTGGAAGCTCAAGGCCAGCCAGGACAATTCACTGAGGTTCTGTCTCAAAAACTTTTTTAAAAGATAAAAAATAAAGAGGGCTGGGATTACACCTCAGGGATAATTACGGCACCCCCAGATTCAATTCGCAACACAGCCAAAACAATGTAGATTTGACTTTGAAATAAATTTCTTTTTGCTTTCAACATTTCTTCTAGATTTAATATTCTATAATTTCTGTTTATCATACTATATTATTATGATTATTATTAATACTGACTAAATGTCACTAACATTTTTTTTACCAACTGGAAAATCAACAAATTCTAAGGTTTCCTTGCAAAAACAATTTCCTCAAATGTCAGCTCCTGAAAACTATTTTAAACACAAGTTGGCTTCAGTTGTTTTCAGACGAGCTGATTTCTTCTGAATCTAACCCAAGGTTTTTCTTTTTAAAGTGCATGCATTACATCTTCAATGTATAGTTTAGATAATATATGGATGTTATTTCTGAATGTGAGTACTTGAAAATTCTAACATGTTTCAGAAGCTTGTTGTTTAAAACTCGCAGCACCTATGGCTCATTCTTCTGCAGAGCTAATGAGGTCCTCTCCAGTTGATCTCAGGCCCTGTGGAGGGGCAATGAGTGATTAAGAAGGTAATTGTATCTCCAAATGCATAGAGTTTTGTTGATGAAAATCCTGTAATTGTACCCAGAAAATGTGCTGCAGGGCAGCACTGGCTGGAATGAATCAGATTAATCAATGCCATGTGACAAATTCTCCTTAGCTGTCTCTTCCTCGGACAGAATCTATGCTAGCACTACAGTAAGTAGCAACATCAAAGGATTCAAATTTCACTGACATTTAATTGAGCAGCAATTTGGACAAAGGTGAGGGGATTCACAAGGGATGAGCAAATCTAATGGCCTTGAATCATCAAGTTCACTGAACTGCTCCAGGCTGGGTCCAGTCATCTAAAACCAACAAAGAAAAGAGATCTGAAGAAATTGATGTCCTCAGAAATCACAACATATTTTCTCTCTCATGCTACTTTTTAAAATTCTCAGAATCTATAGGAGACATGGGAAGAGGCATTTCCCTCTTCCCCAATCCTATTCCAATAAACATTATTTAGAACATGTATTAAAATTTTAAAACCTGCAAAAGAACCAAGAAATAGAAAATGAGACAAATGGAAGAAAAGAGGCATCAGAAGGAAAGGAAGTTGGGGTTATTGTAATGTGAGGGGCCATAAAAGGGTTTCTTCTGCCAAGTCCCCAGCGTTTTTTTCTCCATTTTCTTTGCCCCTGAATTTCTCAGCAAGGGAGGCAACTACAAAGAAACCTGGACCTTGTAAGCATCTTGAATAGATCAGATGAAATTCAGATGAGTTGAGAGGAAAAAGTGGCACCAATCACTTGAAGGTCAGGGCCTCAAGGAAAGCAATGTCAGACATTCATGAAACAAGAGCTATTACCAAGAAATCAGGGCTAGTGTAAGCCAGGGAAGGGCACAGAGTGGAGGAGGGTGCCAGGAAATGTGGAAAGGGAGAGAGGAAAGAAGGTCAGAGTCAGAGAGAAGAGTCAGGAGACAAAGGGAAAGAGAAGTTGATTAAACCAAAGAGGGAGACAGGAAAGCATTGGGGATTGGGTGCAAAACAAGGGAAATAAGGAAGAAAGCGAAGAAAATGAAGGGAGAAGAAAGAAGAAAGGGAAAAACCCCAGAAAAACCGCACATTTTGAATATTAAACTATTACAAATATGGTGAAGACTTAATCCTTGAATTGTGGCAGGATATTACTCCTGATATATACAGTGTCATACAAATAATACAGTTAATAATTAAGTTAAAAAATCGTCACAGCAAAAAACATATTGCCACGAATCCCCTTCAAAAGCCTCCCCCTTACTTTGAACACACTCATCCCATCCTTCTTGGCAGTTTCTCCAGCAGCTCTGGAGTCCTCCTTCCTGAGGGTCTTTAGTTGTGTTGTCCTGGCTGCCTCAATGTCCTGAAATGGTTCAAAACGTTTACATTTCACGGTCAAGTAGACCATGAAGTCATATGGTGCCAGATCCAGTGAATAAGGTAGTTGAGTACATACACACTGTCATGTTTTTATCTGATGTAAATTTTCATGAACATTTTGAATGGACTCAGGACATCAAGAAAAAGACACAAAAGAGAGCTTTCAGAACTGCTTCTGAATGTGGCCAGAATGATGGAATAAGTGTGTCTGAGGTGGATTCATGGCAACACAGCAGCATATCTTACTGGAATAATATTTTTTAATTTAAGTATTCATCATGTTTTGTGATCACACCTAGTAAAGGTGTCACATCACAGTGGAAGAGTAAGTAACAGCTATTGCTTTACCAAAGATTTGTGGATGACAAAAAATCATGAATCTCATAACATTTTTTGGAAAAAAATTGGGCTCAAATGTTTTAAGTTTTTTAGAAACTGGAATCATGCTGAATTTCTCCAGGGGTCATGAGGTTCCAGAGCTAGAATCCCAGCTGAGAAAAACCATCACTGGGGAACTCGTGCAGCCACAATTGTTTCCTAACTGAGCCAGTATTCTTTCTCACAGTGACGCCAAACACAGAGTCAGGGAGCAAATATTTGCTACATTTTCTTTTCAGTGGTGCAGATCAGCCTGTTTTCAGTCATTAGTCCCAACACACATAAAACACTTGCTGACTTTCAGAGGGAAATTTCTAAACAGATCACTCCAAACTCATTCATCTTTGCCTCTTAGGGCTTGGATTTGTTTATTGCCAGAGACAAGATAGACACCTCAGAAAGAAGAGAACACAGGAACCCATAGCCCATCAGATAAGCTTTGTGCAGGGGACAGGCAAGGCACAGGCCTATCCCTGGTGACCTCTTGTGACTCGGTTCCAGGGAAGACCTGGGTTGGAGCTTGGAGGTCTGCCTGCTGTCATGGTCAGTGCTACTGTCTTCCATACAAGTCAGCCCTGGCCTCAGGGTACTGGAAGAGGATGCTTGTGTACCCTGCACACTGTGGGGGGATTTCCCTGAACAGCTTTGCAAAGCAGCTCTTCAAAATAGCATCTTTTGTGGCACATTCTCACAACCCCCTGTATGAAGAGGCTTTGCCAGCCTGAACACACACATTAGCTAGGAGGTAATTACGATTTCCAATCTCTCTCTCCATCAATCACACTGAAGCCCTCATCCGAGCCATTTTCTAAGGCAATTGAAAATTGCCAGTGGTGGATGCTATGAAATGTTTGCTCTAAGTTATTTCAATATGCAGATCAGTACTGGAGATTTGAGAATACACATCATGTCAAAGCCCCATCGAGTCAAGAATCCATTTCTTTAAAATAGTTCTTGCTAGAAATTCAGAATTCAATAGACTGTATCAGCCTCAAGGTAGCTATCAAAAGGTAGTGATTAAATAATATATACTTTTCAAAACCAGCTGTTTATAAGGCAAAAAATGAATACTACAGCCATTTATTTAAATACAAATTTCTTAAAAATGGAGGAGGAGTCCATGTCCATAGTCTGTTCTGTTACTGCAAAATAAGGTAGAGTATCAGCAAGTTTAAAAGTTCTGAGAAGCCATAGCTCTCGAAATCGCAGTCCATAGAGAATGGAGTACAGATTTTTGATGATCACGAGGCAGATGGCCAGCCAGGGCAGTGGAGAGCTGCTCACATGTGTGTGGGACCCCATCCTGCAAGCTTCCCAGCCATCCACGCCTGCCCCATGCCAACTGGAGCAGCATCTGCCCACCAGCCATGTGCGACTCCCTCCGCCTCCTCTGCCCTCCTTCCATCTGGCCTGGGAAGGCCCCTGACACATGGGTTACCTTGAAGTCCTCTCTGCAGATTCTTCCACCACCTGGCACAAGAGCAGAGCATGGACCAGGGTGAGCTGTCTGCATTCAACTCAGAGTCTCTCCTCGCTTCCCGGACACTCCTTCCTAGCAGATCTGCACCTAAGTCAGTGAAGGCAAACAGACCATCCTAAGAAAGTCTTCCGAGTTTCCAGCTTTGCAAGGCTCTGTGATGCTTCCTGCAGCTGGGTCACACTCCACAGTGACAGGCACCCCCATTGAGCTGCGTCCTGCGGGCGTCTCACACCTGCCCTTGCTCCCTCTCTTCCCCAAGCTGGGCCTGGAGACGCTGACCCAGGGCCTATTTTCTCTTATTTAACCAAACCTCTGCATCTGTGGGCAAATCTTTGGCAGCCTGTGCACATCTCTCCTGGCTAAGATTTTACTGAGCTGACTCTGATAAAACCAGCCAAGAAAAATGTGCAGATTTTTTTCCAGCCACCCTTATATGCTTTGCTGATGGCATTCTTAGTTGCTGAATCAAGGGTTTCAGTAGGAAGAGTGAGTCCTGCCATCTACTCAAGAGGGTCAAAAAGTCTAAGGGTCAGAGCACCCCAGGGAGAAGAGTCCCTTCCTACTAACTGTTTCTATAGGCAGGAAGTGAGCAGAAGCCTAAATCTCAGCTGACCTTGGCTTCTTCCTGTTCATCTATCAGTTTGTCCCATCTTGCAAAAATTACGTGATTGCATGAATACCAGTCTCTCTAAACTGAGAAAAACAATACTATTTACCTTAAGGTTTGGTGGTTAAAAATTAATCTAGATTTCATGGTTTGAATGGTGTCTCAACAGAAGAAATTCAGAATATATATTCAGGTATTCTTTATTTTCACTCTATCATTGTACCATTACCATCTCTAGGATCTAATGGCCTCTAGCATTGCTTTCTACATTCTGTAGTTGCTCAATCAAGTTATCTCTTTTTTTAGTTTCCTTGACCACAAGGTTGATAATTTTTTGTTTAAAGTTTGAAAACACAAAATCAAGTGATACAAAGGATGACTGCTAAGCATCAAGCCCTCTACCCTAAATTTCAAATCTCTCTGCACTGAAGTAATTACTGTTACCAGTTGTACCCACACCTTCCAAACTGTGTCACGCCTGTTAAAGTAAAAATGTTGCATGTGGGCATGGAGGCTCCTTTACATGGAGCAGTGCTAAGGCTGTCTGCATGCCTTTCAGAGTCCGTATCTCTTTGTTTTCACCCAAAGTCAACACTAATTGGAATTTTATATTTATTTCTCTTGTTTCTGTTTTGCAGTTGCTAACTCTAAACAATATTTTGATTAGCCTTGAAAAAAATGCTATTACTCATTTCTTCTATTTTTTCATTAATAAGAACATGTCAGACACATTTTCCAGCTTTCTTTGTCTCTTAACAAAATTTATTGATTTTAAGACATATGAGTCAATTGCTTTATGAAGATCATACCTGAATTGATGATGATAAAAATACGACAAAATTTTAAAAATCACTTATTCATAAATAATAGAATTTGAGTGTATCTTCTACATGATCTTCCCCTTCATTAGTTCCCTAATATATTTGAGAACCAAGTGGTTACATATTGATGTTGCTTCAAAATTATAAAGGTGGTGTTTGGAAATGGAAGCTGGTGTCCCAGCCCATTTTCTTATAGTCAGAATGAGACATGATTGTTAAAATTAATCATTTCATCACTCCCATTAGAACTGCACATACCCTTAACATTTCAAATAATAATGATTCTCAAAAATATTAATGTAATTGAATGGTCCTTGAATGAAAATAACAGCTTATGTTAGCTTCTAGGCCAACAAATAGGTCACAGCCAGTCAAAGTGACTCTGGTTTTTGGTTGAGCTGTGGACGTGTGTCTGTCTGTGTGTGGGAAGGTCAGTTTGGCAGAGAAGGAATAGGTCAGAGACAGGTGGTAGTCAACTTGAGTGGTCTGGTGTAACTAGAACTTCTGCTCACAAACTGGATTCTCTTTGGCTCTATTTATAAAAAGCCTTAAGAAATATTGAGGGTTAAATTAAACCGAGAAGTTCTGGGTCAAAAAGAGCTCTGCATTTTGTATAAGAACTTATCACCAGGGTTTGCTAAAGGAAATATAAACATCGAGTTATTGGTGGCTAGACTGGAGAGCACAGCAGCGCTAGTAAGTGATACTCGACTCAACGTGATCTAAATTCCCCTTGCCCTCTCCTTCGAGCCCTCTCCCACATGGCAATGTCCCACAGTGCTCACAACTTTGGCGGGAATGCAGCTGCCCACGTGTGGCAGCTGAAGCAGGGCTGCCTGTAAGCACATGCCTCCTCTTTCTTTAGAGCAACTGAATAGAGGCGAGCATAACCAGAGGCCTTTTATAAGCAGAGCAATGTACACAGTGCAGAATAGGTACACGAAGCAATAGCAACACAATCTGTGCTTGTGTTCTGGTTGCATTTCGGGGCTACTTACTAAGCATGTACAAGAAGAGGTAAACTAAAAAACATGCTGAATGAAAGAAGTCAATCACAAAGATTGCACAGCGTATTTCTCCAAATGGATGAGAAGCCTTGGGTGAATCTACAGAGGCACAGAAAGCATCTCAGCAGCTTCCCAAATCTGGGATGGGAAGTGGGATCCAGGGACTGAGGATACTGAGAACAGTGTTCTGAAATCATGTCCTGGTGATTCATGGTTCACAACTCTGTGGACACTGAAAGTCACTGAATTGCATATTTCAAATCCATAAGATTTATGCTATGTGGATTATACTAAAATAAAGCAAGCAATGATTCCAGGTTTAGGATTTGCTTTACTCCAGGCATCCAGCAGATGAGTCTTTTTCGCAGAGAAGCTGTCTCTGTTACTTCTCTCCCCTGCCACTCTTAGAATAATGCTTAAATGTGCCATCTATCCCAACAGGCCCCAAAGACCACAAGTACAAAACAAGAGAGGAGAATGCTGCCTTCCACAGGAAAACACTTCCCCTTCCACAGTGAGAGCATTACTTCTCTGGTGTCCTTGGCTCCTCTTTTTTCATGTCTCGTGCCAGAGTTTCCTCCCCTTGTCAATGGATTGGCCAAACTCAGGCCTATCCCCTTGCTTCCTGCTAGAGCAGAGCAAGTGTGCTCTGCTGGTGTGGACTCCACAGTTCTGCATAGATCCTTGGGAGCCCCAGCTCTCAGGCACAGAATTCAAGCTCAGGACTCTCTTCTGTCCATGGGACACCATGAGCATTGACTCATGCAAAGCTTTTATTTTAGTTTTGTCCTCTGTAATACAATCTATCCCATCTCTCCCATCTTTGGGCAAACAATTCTTTCCAACGCTGAGTCCAGGGTCTTAATCCTCAGCTACATTCCCAACTTTTTTTAGAATTGTTTCATTTTGGGTCTTTCTAGGGTCTTGCTAAGTCACTGAGCTGCCCAGGCTGTATTCAAACTCATCACCCTCCTGCCTCAGCCTCCCAGAGTGCTGGGATTACAAGTGCACTACCACACCTGGCTTGCAAACACTTCACTGTAGTTCTTGCATTTCATTTTCTTCGTATGTGCTTTTAAAAAATGAATGAATACATTCTTATTTATGAAAATAGTATTTGTTATCAATGCATTAATGTTATGACTATCTCAGTCTCTTCTCTATTCAGCACCATAAAACTGTCTAAATATCCCCTACCCAGTGATATGAACATTTATTTAAAACATTTACATACATTTAATCATGTGATATTACCATAAGCTCCTTGGGTAGAGCATATGTGCCTTCTAAATCATTGTGAGTGGTGCAAAAAGCAAGGTGAATGAAGAAGAGAAAGGAGAGAAGGAAGAACATGCCCAAGCTCCCCTACTTACCCTTTACGACCACCATCCTTTACGAACTCTGCTGTCTTGTTGCGTCTTGGTATTACAGCCTTCAAGCTGAATAACAGCAAATGCCTTTCACCCCAGCCTATCTTCGTTGATACAGATGGAGCTCACAGTCTTCCCAGACAGACTGATCAGGCATAAGCCAAGTGTTTGCGGATATCTCATTAGTCCCAGATGCTCAAGCTGTTGAGGACCTTACGTGACACCACCTCTCCCAGATCGGTACCAAGGCACATTCTGTGTAAACAGCAGATACTGGCCCATGTTAGGGTCCTCACAAGCATTGTTTGGGTTGTTGGGTATTTAAAATGAAATGATAGTGTCTTTGGCTAAGCCTAGTTCTGAAAGTTTGTCCAAAAGTGATGTTCACAGGAAACTAGGTCCTGCCAGTTCTTGTTCTGTTTTGTTTTTTAATGTCAGCTTTTTCTTTAGTCTATGTTTTCAGCACAGACTTACATTCCTTGGGTGGAGTTGGTACATGTACACAACACATCTGAATTCCATGTTCATTCCCTTTATCTCCCCTCCCTTTCTCCTCCCTCCAACTCTTGGTGCTTTTCCATTTGAGGAAGATCGGTCTCCCTACTTCCTATTATCTACTTTAATCTTGCTCTTTATACCTTGGGTTTCTCATATAAGAGAACTCATCTGATATCTAAACTTGTGCATCTGATTTGTTTCACCTAACATTATGGTCTCGAGGTGCATCCATTTTCCTGCAAATTACTCAAGTTTGTCCTTTTTATGGCAGAGTAGTACTCCAGGGTATGTAAACACCACATTTTCTTTATCTATTCATCTGTCTGTTGATGGGGATCTAGGCTGCTTTCTAGATTCTTTCCAGCTGTTATGAGTTGTGCTGCTAAAAACGTGGGTGTGCATGAATCATTGTAATATGATGTCTTTAATTCTTTTGGAAAAATACCTGTAAGGAGAACAGCTAGGTCAAATGGAATTTCCAGTTTTAGTTTTTTGATGACTCTCCACACTGGCTTCCACAGTGGTCCCTCCAGTTCTAAATGGAAGGATACACTCAGCTTGGAAGTCATAAATTTAGTTGCCTCTTTTCTGTTTAGCCAGAATGAAGCTAAAAGTTAGAATTGCAGTTTCAGAGGGAGAGGCAGGGTTAGCTTGTTTTCCTCACTGGCCCTCTAGACTCATTTTCATTTAAGTTCAAACTCATGCATCTATTTCTTCTTTTCATTCTATCTCATTTTTGTTTTTATGAGTCCATGTCTGTGGGACATAAAGATCACATCCATCTTGGGGAGTTGGTAATGATACATAATTCACATCTCCCAGTGCTGTTCCCCTCTATTCAGTTCCTGCAGGTCTAGTTTTCGAAGCTTGCCACTTGGAGCTAGAAGGTGATCCTACTTTTGTATGAAATAGCACTTTGATATTTACAAAATTCTGCTTCTGTTTGGTTCCGTAGCACACCGACTTTGGAATGAAGAAGTTTGCAGGCAGGAGATTGTTGATCAGGGCGCTCAGAGAAACCATCCTAAAGGGGCTCTGGAAGCCAAGGGAGAGTGGGAGCCATCAAGTGCCAAGGGCTTCGCATCAGAGACCCAGCTACTCCATCAGGGGCTCTGGAAGTGGTAGGGCAAAGAAAGGGAGCCGTCATTTATTTATACCCCATGGCTATCAGGCATTAAACACAGCCTTCACCAGGGAGAACTCATTACCTTGGAGGCGACAGCTCCTTCCAGGAGGAGGATCTGTGAACAGGTCCTTGCCTGTCATTGATAAGTTGCCAGTTCTTCCAGCAGTTGGGGAAAATGGGAACCTTTGTGTGGATGGCTTTCCAGCAACAAACACATTGTGATATTTCATCAGTGCAATTCAGTGACGGAGATGTAATTAATCCTACATTCTAAAAGCAAGACCCGAGGCCCACAAAAGCTCATGTGGGTTATTATTTCATACTTGGGTCACACATCTGTGTAGGGACAGAAATAGGGCTTCCACCTGGGTTCTGAATCAGAATGTCCTGTGGTCTACACAGGTCCATGTTCAAATTAGGTAAAAGAAAAAGAGGAAGGCAGAGAATGAACTCGCATGAATGCAGAATTTAACAAAACTTAGTATTCACTCAAGATAAAGTGAAGGTTCTACTCAATGCATCCAGGAAAGAAAAACACAGAAAAGTTGGAGATACGACAGTGAAATCTATCATAAAAATTTGATGATGTAAAGACTGGGTTCCAGATATCTTTTGGGTCTAAAATTGATGGGATTCTAGAAGTAAAATTTAGTTTTATCAGAATACAGGATAGAGGGGAAGATAAAATTAACTCATTGTATTGCCACTGGTTGGCGATAAATGTTTGAAAATAAAATTTAAAATAGGAGGTGTGATTAAGAAAATATATGGGAAATTCTGCTGCCAGGTGCCATTCAAATAAAAGGCAGAGCTTCAATCTGAGAAGCAGCGTGTGGGACCTTAGTAACAGTGTGTGACACGTGGTGCAAGTGGTAGTGAGCTACTGTAGAGCCAGAGTATGTTTTATGTGTGTCCTAAATCATGGGCCACGAGCAATGTACTGACATGAAATGTTGCTTCAAACTTCAGAAAAGTGCTACTACAGAAACACACAAAATGTTAAAATTCACTTATGGCGATGCTGCAGTCTCAGTGGAGATGATTTACACATGGCTCCAGTGATTTCACAATGGTTGTGGAGCAATTGAAGATGGGGGAGCCTGGAGTGTGCTTCAATATTAAAAATCTAACAGAATATTGAAAGTGCAAGCAAAGTGATCCTGTCAAACCGGCAGGTAAGTCATGGGAAACTTACTGGGGCCTGAGTGTCTCTCATGGTTTAGTTCAAAGCATGGGAATTTGGGCAGATGGTTTCATTCTCCATGATGGCCATGCTCCTTGTCACATATCACTTCTGGTATGGCAACTTCTGTCGCATAATACCGTGATGCTGTGTCCTCATCCACCTCAGGGTCATATCTGGCACCTGTGACTCCTGGCTCTCCCCAGTGTCAAAGCAACCATGAAAGAGACATGTTTTGAATCCATTCAAAACATTGAGGCAGCGCAAATAAAGACCCTCAGGAAAGAAGACTCCAGAGCTGCTGC
This sequence comes from Heterocephalus glaber, assembly GCF_053883595.1. Taxonomy (NCBI): domain Eukaryota; kingdom Metazoa; phylum Chordata; class Mammalia; order Rodentia; family Bathyergidae; genus Heterocephalus; species Heterocephalus glaber. The sequence continues at coordinate 8,124,069 of NW_028258435.1, read as the reverse complement.
AGAAAGTGGCAAGGTGAGAGAAGTGTTTCAGACATAAAGGGGAGGATTTTGAGGTAGATTCATGACAATTCATCTTTTACTGTAAAAATTTTCTTTAATTTAAACATTAATCATATTTTTATCGGACATTGTATCATTTATAACAGTAATAAAGTGTGAAACACTCCCAGATAATTTTCACAATTTGACAAGAATTATAAATTGACAGTGTAAAACAACAGCAATACCAAAAAATGATAATTCAAATCAAATAAAGTAAGAAAAATTAAATAAGAACTAAACACACTGGTCCTGTACTGGAAGACTCAATATTTTTAGGATTCCCATTATCCCAAAATTGATATGGATTCTTAATATAAGCTAAATAAAAATCTCAAGCTTTTTATAGAAATCGAGAGATTCTAATATATATAGGTGATGAAATTTATTGAGAATTATCAAAAGAATTTTGATTATAAAACAAATTTAGATGTCTTATTCTTCCTTCCTCAAAAATGTAATAATCAGGGCAGCATGACATAAATTGAGGGCCAGAAATATAAATCAATTGAGCAGAAATAAGAATTCAGAAATAGATATATACATACATGGTCAATGTATTCCTAACAAATATTTTTTTTAATGTATTACTTTATTATCATTCACTAAACACACACATATACAAAAATTAAAATTATTCAAAGAAAAGTAATGCAAGGGAAAAAACTATAATAAAATTCAAATATAATAGAACTCAACCAAAGCAAAACTGAAAAGTGCTTAAACATTTTTCCATATAATTTAAAAAAAATCTCAAGCATTAAAAAGACATTAAAGGATGTGATTTGTTTTAGAAAGATTTTCAAAACTAATATCGAACAAATAGTGGTCTGAAAAAAGTTCTAATTAGCTAGTAGACTTCACATAGGCCAAATTTTTTTAAATTTTAATTTCAATACAGTCATGTGACACATGATGGAAATATAATCTGAGGAATATGTTATTAGGCAATTTCATCCATGTGTATCACAAAATACTACACAGAGTGCCAACTTCTAAGTGCAAACTGAGAAGGTATACGTCGATCATCTGTGATGGCCCCTTGATATTATCCGAATACGCAATTAAACATGAGATACATAAGGCTACCACTGGCATAGCAGCACACTGATTTACAGTAAACTCTTCTATGTAAGTAGGATTATGCTCTAAAGGACGAAAAGCACAGCATGTTATGATAAGTGCCTAAAACCATAACAGTCATTTATCACGCTATCGAATAGTGTGTACTGTAAGTAGTTGTATGTGCTTCTTCTGGAAACACACCCATCTCTCCTTTGATCTCAGTGACTCTTCCTTCCCAACCCACTGATGAGCTCCACCCTAGTCTCTACCTACATCTCTTCCTATAGTTTTAAACACAATCTATATATGGATTCTTTCCAGATTCCAGCCTGTAACTCTGATCTCTCCCCTACCCCTCCCACTTCCCCTACCCCTTTGAACCTTTTCTTCCTATTTCAAATTATCAATTATTCATTTTAATCCTTATTTACGCTTTCAGTTTCTCACACTAGAGAAACTATTTAGTATTTACACGTCTGTCCTATTTATTTCACTTAAGAGGATGGCCTCAATATGCATCCATTTACCTCTAAATGTCTCTAGTTTCTCATTCTTTATGGCTGAGTAGTACTCCATTTTATTAAAAAACCACATCTTCTTTATCCAGTTTCCAGTTGATGGGCACTTGGGCTGTTTCCAAGCTTTAGCAATTACAAACTGTGCTGCTACAAACATGAGTGCATATATATCTCTGTGGTACAATTCTTTTAATTCTTTTGGGAAGGTACCCAGCAGGAAGATAGTGGGATCAAATGGGACCTCTAAGCCTAGTTCTTTGAGGTATCTCCACACTATTTTCCATAGTAGTTGCACCAGTCTGCACTCCCACCAACAATGGAGAAGGGTTCCTTTCTCCCCACACCCCTGCCAGCATTTGTTATTGGATAATTTCTTAATAATGGCCATTCTTTCTGGGGTGAGGTGGAATCTCAGTGTTGTTTTCATCTGCATCTCTCGAATAACCAGTGATGTTGAACATTTTTTCATATATTTATTTACTGCTTTTACTTCTTTGCTGAGAAATGTCTGTTCATTTCAGATGCCTATTTTTGAACTGGGTCTTTGAATTTGAGTGGTCTGATTATTTTCAGTTTTTTATATATTCTAGATAGTAGTCCTTTGTCTAAAATACAGTTGCTGAAAATTTTTTCCCATATTGTAGGTTGTCTGTTAGCTCTGTTGGTGGTTTATCTTGCAGTGCAGAAGGTTTTTAATGAGATGAGATCTCAGTTGTTGATTCTTTGGGCTAGTTCCCATGCTACTGAGGTTTCATTCATAAAGTCTTTTCCTATGACAATGCCTTCAAGAGTTCTACCAAACTTATCTTCCAGCAAATTTAGTGTTCCTGTCTTAATATTTAGATCTTTAATCCACTTCGATTTTAGTTTAGTGCATGGTGATAGGTATGGGTCTAGTTTTAATCTTTGGCAGGTTGAAATCCAATTTTTCCAACACCATTTATTAAATAGGCTATCTTTCCTCCAATGAGGAAAGGTTGGCTCCTTTATCAAAGATGAGGTGGCTGAGTATGTCTGTAGTTGTTTCTGCATCTTCTAATCTATTCCACTGATCCTCAGGTCTGTTTCTTTGCCAGTACCATGATATTTTTAGCACAGAAGCTTTGTAGTATAATTTCAAGTTAGGGATTGTAATACCCCTAGCCATGTCTCTGTTGCTTAGAATTGCTTTTGTTATTCTAGGTCTCTTTTGGTTAGAAAATGAATTTTTGGATTGTTTTCTCTAATTCTGTGAAATATATTTTTGGAATTTCAATTGGCATTGCCATTAAATCTATATAGTAGTTTTGGAAGTATGGCCATTTTCACCATATTGGTTCTTCCTACCCAGGTATAAAGGATGTCTTTCCATTTTCTTATATCCTCCTCAATCTACTTGTTCAGAGTGCTGTAGTTTTCAGTGTAGAGGTCTTTTGTTTCCTTTGTTATACTGATTCCTAGATATTTCACTTTTTTGGATGCTATTGTAAAAGGAATTGTTTCCCTAATTTCTCTCTCAGTGAGTCTGTTATTTGTGTACAAGAAGGCTATTGTTTTTTGAGTGTTGACCTTATATCCAGCTACTCTACTGAATCTGTCAATTAAGTCTAGAAGTCTTTTGGCAGACTATTTTGGGTCTTCTATGTAAAGTATCATATCATCAGCAAATAATGACAGTTTAACTTCTTCTTTTCCTATCTTTATTCCTTTTATTTCTTTCTCTTTTTTAATTGCTGTGGATAATATTCCCAGAACAACATTGATCAGGAGTGGTGATAGTGGGCATCCTTGTCTTGTTTCTGATTTTATCGTGAAAGTTTTCAGGTTTTGACCATTTAGTATCATGTTGGCTGTAGGTTTTTCATAGATAGATTTAATCAAGTTGAGATAAAGACCTTCTATTCCAATTTTGTGTAAGGTTTTTATCGTGATTGGGTGTTGGGTTTTGTAGAATGCCTTTTCTGCATCTATTGAGATGATCATATGGTTTTTGTCCTTGACTCTGTTAATATAGTGTATTACATTTATTGATTTACAAATGTTGAAACATCCTTGCATTCTGGGATAAATCTGACTTGGTCAGGGTGTACGATCTTCTTGATGACACTGTATTCTGTTTGAAAGTATCTTGTTGAGGATTTTTGCATCTATGTTCATTAGGGAGATTGGCCTGTAATTCTCTTTTTGGGTTGGGTCTTTCCCTGGTTTTGGAATCAAAGTCACACTTGCTTCTAGGAATGAATTTGGAAGCCTTGCTTCCCTTTCAATTTCCTTGATGAGTTTAAAGAGTAATGGCGATAGTTCTTCTTTAAATGTCTTGTAGAATTCAGCAGTGAAGCCATCAGGACCTGGGCTCTTTTTGTAAGTAAATTTTTATTATATTTTCAGTTTCACTCATTGCAATTTGGGTGTTTGGAATTTCTATATCTTCTTCATTTAACTTTAGTAATTTGTATGTATCTAGGAATCTGTCCATTTCTTCTGTGCTTTCCATTTTATTAGCATACAGGTTCTTGAAGTAGGTATCGATGGTGCTCTGGATTTCTGCTGGGTCTGTTTTGAGTTGACCTTTTTCATTCCTAATTGCATGAATTTGAGCTTTTTCTTTCCTTTTTTTTGATAAGGTTGGCTAAGGGTTCATTGATTTTATTTATTCCTGCAAAAAACCAACTCTTTGATTCATTGACTTTTTGTATCATTCTCTCAGTCTCCATTGCATTGATTTCTGCTCTGATCTTTATAATTTCCTCTCTTGTATGATCTTGTATGTTCTTCTTTTTCTAGGAGCTTGAGGTTCTCCATTAGGGTATTTACTTGAGTTCTCTCTGTTTTCCTAATATGGGCACTCATTGCTATGAATTTCCCATGTAGAACTGCTTTCATTGTGTCCCATAGATTCCTGTATGTTGTGCTGGCCTTATCATTTACCTGTAGAAACTGTGTAATTTCTTCTTTAATTTCCTCTGTGAATCATTGGTTGTTCAGGAGGGTGTTATTTAATTTCCATGTGTTTGTGGGAGTTTTGCAGTTTCTTATGTCATTGATTTCCAATTTTATTTCACTATGGTCTGATAATATACAGGGGGTAACTTCAGTTCTTTTACATTTACTTAGACATGTCCTATGAGTTGGCATGTGGTCTATTTTGGAGAATTACCCATGTGCAGCCAAAAAGAATGCATATTCTGGCTGGGGATTTAGCTCAGTTGTTCCGCTGCCTGCCTTGCAAGCGCAAGGACCCATGTTCGATCCCCGGTACCAAAAAAAAAAAAAAAAGAAGAAGAAGAAGAATGGGTATTCTGATTTTGTGGGGTGGAACACTCTGTAAACATCTATTAAGTCCATTTGTTCAATAGCTTGATTCAGTTCTAGAATTTCATTGTTAATTTTTTGTCTAGATGATCTGTCCATTTGTGATAGTGGGGTATTGAGGTCCCCACTACAATTGTGTTAGTGCTTATTTGGTTTCCCACGTCCATTAATATTTGTTTTGTATAGTTGGAGGCATTCTTATTTGGTGCATATATATTTAGGATTGTCATCTCTTCTTCTTGGACTGTTTCCTTCACAAGGATGCAGTGAGCATCTTTGTCTCTCTTACTTAGTTTTGGTTTGAAGTCTACTTTGTCTGCAAATAAGATTGCTACCCCTGCTTTTTTCTGGGTTCCTGTGGTGTGGAGAACTGTTTTCCATCCTTTTACTTTCAGTCTATGTATTGCTTTTTGAGTTAAGTGTGTTTCTTGTATACAGCATAGTTTTGGATCTTGCTTCATATTCCATTGTGCCAGTCTATTTATTTTGATTGGTGAATTGAGACCATTAACATTGATAGTCATAATTGATAGATGTTGACTCAACCTGGTCATGAAGTTTTACTATTGTTGGCTCTTTTATTTCTTATTTTTCCCCCTTTCCCTTTAGTTTCTTACCTTGCCTGGTGGCTTTTCTCTGTTGGGCCTCTTGGAGTTGTGACTTTCATTGTCTTTTTCTAGGATATTGCTTAAAATTATTTGGCATGCTGGTTTGGTGTTCATGAAATTTCTCAGGTGTTCTTTGTTGTGGAAGTATCTAATTTCCCCATCGATTTTGAAAGATAATTTCGCAGGATACAACAGTCTAGGTTGGAAGTTATTTTCTTTTAGGGCTTGAAATACTTCACTCCAGGCTGTCCTTGATATAAGAGTTTATGCTGAAAAATCTGCCATGATTGTGATGGGCTTTCCTTTGTAGGTGATTTGTTTCTTTTCTCTAACTGCCTGTAGGATTTTGTTCTTCTGTTGGGTTTCTGGGATCTTGACTCTTATATGTCTAGGGGTAGATTTTTTTTTGATCATGGCTGGTTGGAGTTCTACATGTCTCACTTATCTGTATGTCCAATTCTCCACCTCTGTCTGGGAAGTTTTCTACTATTATTTCTGTGTACATTTTTTTTTAATGTCAATTTTACTTTCTCCTGTTTTTTTGTGGACTCCTAACAGTCTTATGTTATTCTTCTTTGCATCATCCAGCAGCTGCTGGATTGATTTCTCGTGGTCCTTCATTATTTTGAAGAGATCTCTCTTTTCATGGTCCTTAAGCACAATCTTGTTTTCTACTTCTGATATTCTATCTTCAGATTCCCTAAATCTGTTATGCATGCTTTCAATGGAGATTTTAATCTCCTGAATATTTGTTTGAATCTGTTACATGGATTTCATTTCATTCCTATGTTGGGCAATCATGGTTTCCATTTTTTTCTTATTCTGGGCATTCATGGCTTCCAGCATGTTTCTGAGCTCATCTTTTCTTTTAATCTCTTTCTGTTCTAGAGCCTCTAATCATGTCTTTCACTCTGATCATCATCTCTGTAGTTATCTGGGAGATTATTTCTGCTTTGAATTTTTCTAGAGCCTCATTCACCTGTTTTGTTACTTCCCCTGCTATCAGTTCAGGGTGTCCAGGTGGTTGATTATCAGACTTTTTTTACCTCGTTTTCCCCAGAATTTGCCTTTTGTGGGGTGAAAGTCTGAGTTTGTGACTTGCTTAAAAGTCTTCTCATTTTTGTTTTTGGTACTGTCCTTGGTTTAGTTACTGGGTTGATACTTTGAAATTGCTTAGTGTAAGTATCTGTGTTGCTTGTATTTAGAACCCTTATGGAATGATTGCTTCTCAGAAGTGTCTTCCAGGTATAGCTGGTCTTTATGTTTTGAGTCTCTAATGGCTCTGAGGCTATCTCATTTTCATTAAACTAAGAAGGAGAACTGCTTAGATCAATCACAACACCTTAGTCCAAGTGATACAATCAGCAACACAATAGCATCAAGTACCTTTTAGAAAATGAAAATTTTTGGTGATTATTAACCTATCACCTTTAACTGTGTGAATTAAATCAAGATCAATGACCAATCCAACATATGTTTATAGTGAATAAACTCTTCAATATGGCAACTTTACCCTTTGGGATGGGGAGTTAGAAGGAGTTGGAGAGGGAGGAATAGGTAGGTAGAGGGATAGGAGAAGGTTAGAAGTGAGGCCAGAGGGCACAAGTGAGAAAAGAAAAGAGAAGAAAAGAAAAGTAAAGAAGAAATACGAATTAGGGCCAGAACAGAAACACAAAGGGAGATGAAAAACAATGTGGAATTGCAAGGGAGCAAGGGAGAGAGAAAGAGGAAAAGAGAAAAAGAAAAAAGAAACATAAAAGTTTTAAAAGAGTAGAAAAAGAAGAAAAAATCAAAAATAGGAGCAAAAAAGAGTGGTAATTTTTAAAATAACAAATAAAAGATAAAAATGAAATGCCTCCTTCAGAGTATGTCTCGTCTGTCACAATAGACAACATGGGCAGCAGTGTGCAGTTATAAGTCAATGAGTCTCAGCAAGCCAGTCACAGACCCATGAGATTCAGGCAGATTTCTGGCTGCAAGTCCCAAGTTGAGTTCCCTGTCCTCCTGCAGGGTTGCACTCTGCAAGATTCGATTACAGTTTCCAGCTGCCTTTCCCCTGAAGATAGTTCAGGTTCAAATCGAGGTAACAATCCCTCCAACTTACCAAGTATGGTGGTCTGGTGTATCTTTACTGCATAGATTTCTCTTCACTTTTCCAGTGGGCTTCAGTTTTCATCAGGGAGCCTGAGAGAGGCCCTTTCTCTGTTGTTCACTTCTGCAGCTCAGGACAATGGGCTTTATTTTCCCCTGTGCCTCTGTAGTGTGGAACCAGGTAGCTGCACAGCCAAGAGGCCAGAGGTGGGGGCGGGGGGACTGTTGTTGCAGGCACCCATGCAGCTAAGCTGGCAGCTTAGCTGAGGGAGGGGGAGGTTCTCACAGTCTCCTGGTTGTAAGTGGGTGCGGGAAGCTGGACGGAGCAGGGGACTGCCACCCACAACCGCTCTGACCGCACAGCCAAGCTGGCAGCTGGTGGGCATGCCCGGCGGGGGGTCTTCACAGTCCCCTTTTAACAAATAGTGTAAAGGAAAAATAAGAGTTTTTTTGAACAGATGTTGGTGTATTAACTGAAAATAATGAGCATCAATAACTTTCTCACATCATACACAGAATTAATTGAAATGGAGGACATATCTTAATTAAAATGTAAAATGGTGCAATTTCTAGAAAAATGCATACAGCACCATTAGTTTAAAATAACCTGACATTTTTAGAACTATAGAAAGGGATAAAATTAACAAAATTTTCAGATTATATTTTGGAAGATCTTGTTAAAAAAATAAGAATCTTATCATACTTTGAGATAAAATTTTCATAATACACACATCTAACAAAATGATTTTCTTCATAATATAAAAAGCAGTCTTCAAATCCAACAATAAGGTGGGAAAAAACCCAGCAAAATCATTGCATAGACACTTTCCAAAAGGATATCTATAAATGGCTAAAAGTCCATGAAAATATATTCAACATCCTTACTAATTATGGAAATAAAAATTAAAACTACAAAACCATAAAATTACATACCTAAAGAAATGATAAAATTAAAATGACCAATTGTACAAAGCATAGATGAGCTTATGGATCAAAGTACATTCTTGCAGAAAATGTGAATTTAGAGATGGCATAACTAGCCAGATGTGGTGGTACACACCTGTAATCCTAGCACCCAGGAGACTGAAGCAGGAGGATTGCCTGGAGTTTGAGGCCAGCCTGATCTACATAGTGAGTTTAAGGCCAGCTTAGACTACATGGTGAGACCCTGTCTCAGAAAAAACAAAAATATGGCATAACCACTTTTGGAAAAGAGTCTGTCAGTTTCTTTCAGAGATAAACACCCTGTGGCCACACTAATATCATCATCTACAAGAAATGAATTTTTTTTTTTTTGGTACCAGGGATCCAACTTGGGACCTTGTGCTTTCGAGGCAGGCAGCGGCACCACTGAACTAAATCCCTGGCCTGAAGTGAAATAGTTTTTCACATAAAAATCTATGCATGAATGTTTATGCCAGGTGCATTTGCAATAACCGAACCCTAAAAGAATCCTATTTACCAGTACGAAACCTCATGAATGTGGTGTATCCATTCAAGGAAATCATGTTCAGCCATGAAAAGGAACACATTGCCAATATACGTAACACCATGGATTTATCTCAAAATAATTGTGCTAAACAAGAAACCAGACATAAAAAGTACATGTTGTATGATTCCATCAGTATTAAATTGTATAAAAGACAAAACCAATCTTTAGTAACAGGAAGCACATTAGTGTTTTCTTGAGATCACAGGAAGAGAGATTTGCCTACACAGGTGTGTGATAGGAATTTCTTGGGTGGTAGAATGTGTCTTGGTTATTGTTATAGATTAAATACACACATTTCAATAATCATAGAACTAGTCACAAGATGATTCATTTCATGGCATATAATTATACACTAACAAAAACAATGTATAAAAAAGACATAAAAATAAATTCATGTCAGATGTCAGTAATGTATTTTCTATCCAAACTCCACAAAGAGACAGAAAGGCTGAAAATAAGGAGACAAAATTATGCTTCAAACAAAAAAGAAATCAAGTGTGAGAATTTAAATGTAGTCTAAATAGAATATATTTTATTTAGAATACTTTAATATATATATACTCCCTGAATAAAACCACATAAATCAAATAGGTTTTTTTCTGAAATAAGACATTCAGCATCAAATTTCATCATTATACGAATAGATTAGTAGAATAAATAACAAAAGATCACATAAACATCTCAAGAGAGGCAGAAGGAAGCATATAATAAAATTCAACTTTGTTATGTGGTGGGAAAACTCAAGACTAGAATGAGAAGAATCTATAATTATATTTCTTAACTTTTTATATAAAAATCCTACAGCAAATATCATATGCACTATGAAAACTTTAGATGCATTTCTTTTAATTTATTCAACAAGACAGTGTGTCTACTACAACCCCTACTATTCGATACAGTATTTAGGGTCTGGATAGTTCGGGAAAAAAAAGGAGTGGTTTTTCAAGGAAATTTTTTCTCTAAAGCATATGCATAGTTGAATATTACAGTTTTATTTCGCACACATTTCTCTCTCTTTCTCTCTCTCTCCTCTCTCTCTCTCTCTCCCCGCCCCCTCTCTCCATTTTGTCTTTTCTGGCAGGTGAAGTTTTATGGAGAACTCTGAAATAAGTCTGATTTTCTCTCTTTGTGGCTTAGTGTTTGGCTTTCTGTCCAACAGTTTCTCATTCTTAGCTCCAAACTCTTTGCAAGGCTTTAATGTGAATAACTAAATGTTTTAGTTATTTTTTTTGAAACAGTAGTCTTCTCATCTCTAGTTGTAAAGCTTCATCTTTATTTTTTGTTTTTTCTTGGTCTCCAGTTTTTTTAGTTGTTATTGGAAGACTTATTTGTGTAAGTAATTTTTTTAAAAAAATCTATAACACCATTTAAAATCTTTTTAATGGTTTAAAAATTACTGATCTCTCCCCTCATGTTTCTCCACTGTGTTCCTTTCCATGCTTTTCTCAAGACATAATCTCTTTCCTTACAGTTTTCACTGACACTTTCACCTGCCTTAATTCTTTCCTGAGTTTTACATCTCCCTTGTAACTGTTCATTTCATATTCCAGTCCTTGTATCTTTTATTCAAGCTCTTGTTTGTGGATGTAAACATTGTGATTCTTTGAGTTAAAGCCTACATTCTTTATTTGCTACATTGAAACATTTTTGTTTGGTTTGGCTACTGTGTTGCTCATTTGTGTGTAATTTCTCTATTTTTCTTTCAGTGGACATTCAATAATTAAAACAGAATGAGGGCAAGATTTTCCTTGATTGTTGTTTGGTTTTGAATAAATTTAGTTCTTTCTGGAAGAGCATAATGTTGGAGGAGGGTGTGCAGGTAAGTAAACATGTATGGAAATTCAGATGTGGACAAATGCACAGGCCCAGCTTTGCGGTGGGCAGGGGCAGGGGTCAGCATGCAGCAGCTTTCTGCCAGGAATAGAGACCTCGTTTTTTGGTGGAGATTTAAAGAGAGAGAGAGAGAGAGAGAGAGAGAGAGAGAGAGAGAGAGAGAGAGAGAGAGAGAGAGAACAGATGATCATTTCCAGGTAAGTAATTAGTGACCCCAGGGCCAGCACCATAAAACTTCATTCTTTGTAAACCTGCAGAAGAAGCCTAATTAACCAGAGTTGGAAATCTGGTCCCGAGAAAGGAAGCCAGACATTTGTAAACCACTGAGGCTTTGAATTAGGTTTTTAAAAATACTATTAAAAGGAGAAATAAAACCCTTGGAAGAGACGAGCTGAGTGTTGCAAGAGGACTTCAAGAAGATGTCATATTAACATGGGCTCACATACCCTCATCTCGAGGCGGGCTTGGTGAATTCCAATTCACTGCCCTTTCAACTGTATATTTCAATAAAAATTACAGCTTCCCAGCAGACACCAAGTAAACACGTCCATGAAGAAGAAAGAGGCACACTCAAGTGGGAAGGATGAGGCTGTTGTCATGACAACCACAAAGAGTATGCTTTTAGATGGCTGAGTTTAATGCCACCTGGAGCTCCCGGGCTCTGTGGTTTTAGCTGAAATCCTGGGAACTGCCTTCTTTCTCCTGCCTCTAAAAATCTTCAAAATGTGACTGCCAGGATCTCTAAAGTGTGACCTAGAGTAACACACACTCTTCCACCTCATTCCTCCTATCTACTTCTAAACTGATACACATTAAAGCACATGCAGGTGCTTCGCAAATCTTGCTTTTGTCACTGTGTGGGCTGTGTGCATCCTTCATTTTATCCAATGTCTTAACCCTGAGCAGTTTTGAAAGGGAGAGGCACAGAGCTGGGTGTAGAATCAGATTATAATGTCCTGGGCACCTTCAGTTGACTTGGCAATATATTTTGTGCAAATTTTTGTCTTCTATAACTGGGACCAAGTTTTAACTCATTACTGCATAAATTTAAAAATACCTGGTGATAAAGCTTTCCTCCAATAGCTTGGTCAGTCTAATTTGGTCCAGTGTTTTATTGTAAATGTTTATTGTATTAAACATTACATTAAATGTTTGAACCACAAATCCTCTACTCTATAACAATTAACTGTAGTTAAAAACAGGTAAATCACTTTCTGAATTATCCACAACTACCTTGTACAAAGATAATAAGAGCTATGAGGTAGTTTATACACATTTTCTCATTGCATATGTAACTTTTATGATTACTTAGAGCAGTGATTACTCACAGCAGTGTTCAGTATCCTAAAATCTAAAACAATGCCTGGCACCAGTAGACTCTCAACAACATAACTTTGGGATGAGTACTTTGGATTCACACATCTCTTGAGTCTGCTACTTAACTGCAAACTGAGATTTGAGCTCAGACACTTCAATTTCAGAAGCAACGCTTTGGCCCACTCTGCCATGCAGCCTCTGAGGCTCTCACTCAATTATGATTCTTTTGCATTAAAATTTGTTTCTCAATTATTCTGAGAACTCTTGGGGGTGTAGATGATAGCCTAGAAATGGGCTGCTATGAAGGAATAGAGTGAAGTGCTTTCCTCCAGGACATGGAGGTTGATGTATAAGGAGCGCTCATGAGTTTGAGCCTCGGATCACATTTGAGTTTCAGCTCGGGCCCTGTGATGCCCTGAACTGTGTGTCCCCACCAAATCCCCATGTTGGAGCCCTAAACCCCAGTAGTTGATCATGTGACTATGTTTAAAAATGGTGCCATTAGGGATTTGGTTGATTTAACAAAGCCATTAGAGGAGGTCCTGCTCCAGTTCCATTGTCATCCTTGTCAGAAGTTGAAGCTGGGATGCACAGGGAGGTATCAGAGAACTGGACGTGGGAGAATACAGCCAACAGGGGCCAACACCTGCTGACACCTTGATCTTAGGCTTCCCGTTTCCAGAACCATGAGAAGACAGATGTCTGCTCTTCGTTCCTCCAGTCTTGGTAGACTCATGGGTCTCTTGCTGCCCACATTTTGCTGTTAGACAAGTCACGTGGCCTGGGCTTCATGTCTTTGGAAGCACAGATAACAGGATGCCCTGCAAAGAGCTGGAAGAGAGCATGAAAATTTTGGAGATGGCTTGAAAAGAATATGGTGCATGGTTATTGTCCCAAATGGTCTCTGCTGTCACTGCTATGACCTTCACTTTCTCCCAGATTAGTGTTGGATGCTACTTCTCACATAAGAAAGTGTGCTGTGTCATGTCAGTATTTTATGTGTGTGCACACACACACACACCACAAGAGGTAATCAAAAGATATGATAAATATTTACATTTTTAAAACATTTACAGTAAGAGGCACATTGCTAAGAATGTTGGGATTAGTGTGTTCAAAGCAAGAGGGTGTATTTTGAGGTGAATTAATGGTAACAGATTTTTACTGTAATTTTTAAAAAATTTTAAGCATTCACTGTATTTTTTATCACCCTTCATTGAGTCAATGTTTATGGTAATTTCTACCAAATAAAAACATGACGCTGTGTCCACACCCACCTTATTCACCAGATCTAGCATCCTGTGACTCTTGGCTCTTTCCCAAAGTCAAAATGACCATGAAATGGAAATGTTTTGAATCCACTGAGGACATCAAGGCAGCCAGGACAGTGCAGCTAAAGACCCTCACTCAGTTTAGATGTGATGTTTCATGGTCACCCTACTGATGAGGAGGAGGGGCTGTCTTCCCATTCACAACTTCTATAACTTCTATAGCTTCTGCCTCCAAAGTGACATGCTTGAACACAGTAGATGCTGATGGTAGCTTCTTCCTTCACAGTCCCACCACACCAAGAAGGAAATAAGGAGAGAAGAGAGAAAAACAATCAAGACAAGCTCACTGTTCCTGAATAATTCTGCTCCAGGACTTGAATGTGCTGTGCTCTCTCTGGTCATAGCTCTTGTCTGGTTTTCTCTAAGCTAAATTTCCTTGACCCACCATGATTATCTCTAAGGACTGAGGGCTGGGTGAATGACACTTTGTCGTGAATTCTAAACTCACTGGATCTCAATAGATAATCATAGAAAATAACCTGAAAAGGGCATTGACTGGGGACTAAATATCAAATACCGGTGTGGGTACTTTTGTACTTCATGCTGGATGGTGCTTCTAGTTTTGAGCTTTCGTATGAGCAGTGAGAAATCAGGATGCAGAACAAGAGGGGAAATGAAGCTGAGAACTGTGAAGGTCCCGCTAAGGTTGCAACTGCGAAGAAAAGTTACACAATGACTGACAAATTTAGGATGAATTCAGAGCATGGACCTGAGCACATAGTCAGGAAGGAAAGGCAACCAGATGTGGTCAGAATGGAAATGACAATGAAGTAACTTTGGACTGTATTTGTGGTACACATTTTTGAGTCTCTGGAACACAATTATTGGGCATTAGGGATCTGTTCTTTCTCACTCTCCTGGACATGAAGCAGGTAAGGCCCATTGCACCAAGAGCCCTGATTGCCACAGTTTTCTCTTAAGATCAGAGCGGACCCAGGCAATACAATTCTTTTGTCTCCTCAAAGCCTCCCTCTTTCACACAATAGTCTGCTAGATTCTGAAGCTGGATTCTTCATTCACTATGGCCGGTCCTCTCATTTTACCATTATTAGGTTTCTATTCTTCCACTTTGAAGCCCTCCTGCTTCCAAAATCAGAACATCTCTGGGTCTACAATAATGCATTGAATTTATTCACCTCCGGGTAACATAGCCTGGGGGAGATGCTCTGTATCATTTCAGGGCTATCTGGAGACAGTACCATAAGAAAGGAAAACGGAGGCTTCTTGTCTGGCAACCTGAAAGCGATCCCACTTCCCTGCCTGGGCAGCCAGCTGTTTGTGGGGATCCTATTCCCAGGAAGAGCTTTCACCGGTTCGAACAGTCAAGACATAGATCTGCGAGGCCTGACATGGGGATCAAAGACACAATACCCTGGTGCCATTGTCGTTGATGTAAAGGCACGCTCAGATGGGGAAGACCCAGCAAGTCCAATCAAACAGTTTTGGAAAAAGGTCTGATATGTCCTCTGTGTTCTGTTCCAGTGAGACTCATTGGAAAATTAGAAATGCACCAGCCTTTCAAACACTCAGATTTTTTTCTTTTTCTTTTCACTAGTCCATGTTTGTGGTATAGGATGATTACTTTCCTCATGGGGAGTTAGTACACGTACACGACACATCTTAATTCTTTTATGCCCCTCTTTCCTCTCCCCCTCCCTCCATGCCTTGGTTGCCTTCTCATCTGGCAAAACTCTCTCTCCTTGTTTCCTTTATCTATCTTTTATTTTGCTGTTTAATTTATTTATACTTTGGGTTTCTTATATAAGACAAACAATGAAATATTTAAACTTCTGTGTCTGATTTATTTCACTTAAGATGATGGTATCAAGATGCATCTATTTTCCTATTAATGACCCAAGTTTGTCCTTCTTTATGACAGAGTAATACTCTACCGTGTATAAAGACTACATTCTCTTTATCCATTCAGTTGTCGATAGACATATAGGCCTCTTCCCAGAATTAGCTATTGTGAGTTGTGCTGCTTTAAACATGGGTGTGCATGGATCACCTAATATGATGTCTCTATCGCTTTTTCCAGAAGACATCTGGAAGGGGAAGAGTGGGACAAATGGAATTCCTAGTTTTAGCTTTTTGAGGAATCATACTCATTTCCATAGTGGTTCTACCTGTTTGCATCCCCATTGACAATGTAGAAGGCTTCCTTTTTCCCTGCAGCCTCACCAGCACTTGTTACTATTGATTTCTTGTCAAACATTCGTATCTTTGTATTTTATAGAGTTTATTATTAATACAAAAACATGAGTACAGTTTACACCTGAGGAATTTAGTGTGCTGAATATTATTTGAGAAAGGATCCAAAACCAGCCACACAATTTCAGTTCCACGGGGATTGCTTACCGTGAAAACTTTTCCACATGATGATTTTTGAAGTATATGGTGAAGTCTCCAAATGACGATGGCAGCAATGAGGTGAGCTTTAAAAAACTGAAATTGATGGACTTTGAAATACTACCAAAAAGAAACCAATATTTTCCAAAGAAAATTTTAAACATTGAAACATTTCTTATGAGTATGGATTCTAGGTATCTATACAGGAGTATGGTTTTATACATGCATATAAATTTATTTTTCTGGAGAGGGAAGACAGTTTTTTAACCATAGATATTTTATTGGTACTTCACTTTATATTAGAACTGTGCAGTTTGCATGCTGTTTTGTTCTTGCTTTTCTTATTAGTGAATGTCAACTTTTCAAGTTTTCTTTCCACACAAATTAGAAACATTTTATGTTCTCTCCTAAGAGACACATTCTCTTCTTGACTCTGGTTAGTCACCTTTTCTAAAATCACCAACTGTCCCCAAAGCACAGCCCACACAGATTACTCATGATTTCATAACAGATGTTGTGCAGGATGGCTTCTCCCTTGTCCTCAGGGTCACCTCATTTCAGGACTCCAAGGATGGTGGGTTTTGTGTAAGTAGTCTCTTCAGGCACAACCAGCCAGCATTGTCTGCAAGCTCCAAGCCCCAGAGGTGCATAGCTCAGCTTGTCTAGAAGCTTCTGTCACTTCTTACTACCTGAGAGTCCTCCTCCTCCCTGACTCCTCTTGGTTTTAATTGGTGACTTTTTTCCTTTCAATGAAGTCCTTGTTCTCAGCAAGACCAAAGCTCCACATGCTTTCCTGATGGCCCTGTCTTCTACTCGTGTGCATCTCAGAGAGCAGCTGGCCGCACAAGGAGCCTGTGCAGATAGAAGTTTCCAGCATCACTTTCGAAAAACCTAGGCAGTGGCTGTCTCTGCTCCATCAGCCTTCGGGGAGAAGATTCTGTGTGGCTCAATTCTGCTTTTCTTCTCAGATGACTCAGACATCCAGACATAGATACCTTCTAAAATCAAGAGTTCAGATTCCCCAGTAAAGGCGGATGGAGAGTATCAGGGTGGCAAGACTGTGACAGCAAGGAAAAAGGAAGAAAACCTGCATGTGTGTACAGACTTACACACTTGCACACAAAAGCATGCTCGTGAACACATGCACTCGCACGTGTGCACGCACACACACACACACCCCTGGCACTCTGGGTCTTCTCCTTGCAGGCAAGTGGGAGACAGAGAGAGAAGCCATGGGAAAGAGGCTCTGGGGCCACCACTGGGCCTGGCTCTGGTGAGAGCCATACCTGAGGAGTCAGTATGCTCCCTCCCAGCTGCAGCAGTGTGAGTTCAGGCTGCGAATTTGGTCTTACTTTAAGCCCTAAGCCCTAAGCCCAGGGGCATCAATTAATTGATCCCTGAATCACATGTTGCTCTACTTTCTTTGTGTGCATGTGTGCCAGGAACCGAGCGAGGGGCTTCACACTGAGTGACATCTCCAGCCCTTTTACTTCTTTTTTAAATTTTCAGATAGGGTGTCCTTAAGTCACTAAATTTCCCAGGCTAGGTGCGCACTTGCAATTCTCCTGGCTCAGCCTCACAAAGTGCTAGGATGGACGACTGATTTTAAGTTGTAATTATTCTTCTATATTCTGATCATGTTGACTTCCTCCCCATCTCAGAGAAGAAGCTACACCCCCAAACCACTCACAGCTGAATGCTCCAACTGTGGCGGGAGAGTTACGTCATTGATTTGGGGGTTAAGGAATATTTACTGAAAGAGATTTGGGATTTTTAAAAAATATAATTTTTGAAAAGTAGAATAATTTGAACAGAAGTTCTTTAATTATTCTATTTCCTTTTTCAAAGACTCCGTCTAAAGTGAGGTGTTGAGTTTTTCCTCCTTAAATCCCTTCGATTATTTGTATTTACATGAAACCCCTGTGATGGTGTCTATTCAGATGTCCCCCTAAAACCTGCAATCATAGGCTGACTTTGCGTGACTTCTGGACTTACTGTTCTTTGGTTGTCTTTTGGACATTTTATGGAAAGTAAAATGTCATTTGCTCAAGGGTTTTCTCCCTTCCTGACAAGCCAAACATGGCCAGGATTGGGGAGGAGTCATCCAAGCACGTTAACTCAGGAGACCCCAGATTCACACACTAAAACAAGTTAGTTGGTGCAGTGGGGGTGTTGGGTGAGGGGTCTTCAGGAGGATGTGGGTCACTCCCATGATGGTGCAGGCTCAGTGGATTGGGAGGCCCAGCAGGGAGAGGGTAGATTTGCTGCCAGGAGCAGGGTAGAGAGCAGGCTGGAGAAGGAGCACATACAGAGCTTCAAGCTGGAGGCCTGGGAGGCCCGGCTCAGGAGGAGCAGACTGGAAAAGGAAGGGAGAAATGATGGGTAGAGAAGTGTGAGGGTATCAGAAGGCTTGGTGGGTGCTTGAGAACCAAAATTATTTGAAGCAAGAGTCCCATTGTTGGTGTTGAATACTGAACACTTGTACTGAATGGAGTCCAAAAATTAACCTTCCCCGGTGGGAAAACAGAGATCAGAAGGAATCAGGTACTGCCTAAGTCCAGATAAGGAGAAGAGGGGCAGAGGGGGAATGAAGAGTCTCGGTGTGAAGAGGGGCTTACAGGGGAGCCCCCTGCACCCTGACACTGGAGAGAAAGAACAAAGGATGCAGTATGTAGAAATCACAGGCTGGAGGAGGGAACTGGCCAGCCAGGAGGCCCTGTTGTGAAGAGAACCCTGCAGACCAAGAGCCCGGGGTTGCTGGGGGAACCTAATCCCACAGATCTATGTGCAAAACAAAGCCATCCCAAAAGAGGAAGGACAAGAGTGTAATGGGATGCAGGTGGGCTATGCCTGCAATTGCCCCAGTCATGAAATCAGAAATGAAGCCATCCAGCTGGGGATTTAGCTCAGTGGTTCCACCGCCTGCCTCACAAGCTCAAGGTCCCGAGTTTGATCCCCAGTACCAAAAAAAAAAAAAGAGAGAGAGAAATGAAGTGATCAGGGAAAGACTGGAAGAACTGATTCTATCCTAAGGGAGAAAAATCCAGCAACCTGGAGCGAGAAGGAGGATCCTGCATACAGAGGATAACCGACTCAATGGGAGCGCATCTCTGTCCACAGGCAGAGAAGTGGAAGCTGGGCAGACCTGCCGCAGATGGGAAGGGGGTTTTGGTGTTATTGCTTTAATTTGAATTCTTTCTTTTCTTTAAAAATAAATCCAACCAGGATCTGATAAGGAGACAGTGAAGAGGAAAAAAGAAACTACAACAGATGAGAAAAAGGTAAAGGGGAAGTTTCAAAGGGTGGGAGTGTGATCTTACAGTGGGAAGGTGTTGGACGAGAGTCAGGATTGCTCAGGTCTCTGAGCTTTGTGCCTGCTAGATACACTTTCTGGGTGGAAATGGCACGGTCAGAAGTGGGTGTGGGACTCTGTGGGGAAAGCTTGGGAAATGAAGTGCCTGAGTCATTTCTAGGAAACTACACAGGCAAAATAAGAACAATACCAACTATGGTGTAGAAATGATTTGATGACAATCATTCATTAATGTGTGGGGTGAGAGCAGAGATGGAGAAGCATAGCTGTTTGTCCAGGTAGACCTCATGTCTGCCATAAAGAAAGGACAACTATAAATACAAATCCTAGGGCTGGACAGCTAGCAGCATAGGAGCTGAGATAAATTACAGGGGACAAAGCACAGTTCAAGGCTCCAGGGAGAAGTAGCTGTGGGAAGAGAAGCCATGGAGCACTCTGAACTGGAACAGAGGGCCCAGTGGGTCCCTGATGGTGTCCCTTATCCTCTTGAAATCCAAGTAAGATGCAGATCGGACCATCCAGGGGTCACAGCCAGGACTTCACATTCCTTTAAGAGCCCAGATAGTAAATGGATGCTCCACCATATCTGACACCAAGTAAAATCTGGTTAATTAGAAGGGAAGTGTTTGACCTCAAATTCTCTTTGCCTTTCAGAATAATGCCAAATCCAACAATTTCTAAAAGAATAGAAAAATGGGACAGGAAGGACATTTGCAAGATGGCTTCTGTGATGTTTAAAGTTATTGCTTTTCAATCCTGTCTGCTCACACACGGCTCTCCTCAGTCAAGCCCCCATCCACCCTGCCCCCCGCACCAAACATACATGGAACATTTAATTATCCCTAGAACTTTGCAGTGAACTCAGAGAGGTCAGATTTGATTTGGGTTCTGCAGAAAGGGCCTTGCAGTTAATTTGCCTGGCTTTTGTTAGGGAACAGCTCAGGATGGACCACTCAGGTGGACACTCCTTATTGAGGTCCTGCAAATACAACATCAGCATTTTCCCAGACCTAAGAGTGAGCATTTCCTTAAAATGTGTGTCCTGGGCATTCTCATTTCCTCACCTAGTCCTGGAATTTTTGAATTTTTATTATTTCCCTGGGTGCTCTAAAAATGCAAGGTTCTAATCCAGTGCTTCACCAAAAGTATTTTAGGAGGGGACAGAAAAACTGCATCACTACTTCCAGTCAATCCTTGGGTCTCAGCCCAGGCTAATACCATACGTTGGGTGACTCCAATGACTGACATTTATTCTCATGGTTCTAGGGGCTGGAGTTCAAGATCGAGCTGCTGGCAAAGCTGAGGCCTAATGAGAGTCTGCTCCTGGCTTACCCATGGTGGTCTTCTCATTGTTTCCTCCTTACATGTCCAGGAGAAGAATTACCTCACCTGTGTTTCTTCTTATAAGGGGAATCACCCCATCTCGGGAGCCCTACCTGAATCAGCTCATCTTTTCCCATAGGAGAATATCTTCCCCCCTCCTTCTGATACCATCCACTGGTGATTAGGATTTTAACACACACATTTGGGGGGAATGTGAACATCCATTCCATAACACCTTGTTATTCGCTTTTAATGATAGTATGTGGATAATATTTTTAAATTAGGCAGAACTTACAACTAAAGAAATGTGGCAGTTCCAGATTTTGTCCTTTGATCCTGCTGACTTCTCTCCCATGCCAAATAAATGTGAGGATACTTTTGTTTGCACAGCTTGCTCTGTTTAGGATTGTTGTATCAGTCAGATTTCCCATCAGTGGGACACAATACCCACTTCCCACAGCTTAAAGGAAGATAGGTTTAATTTGGCTCACAGTTTCAGGGATTCAATCCATGATCAGCTGCTCCAAGGCATTAACATTGTGGCAGAAGGACATGGCGGAGTTAAGACCCTTAGTTCATGGCATCCAGGAAGCAGAGCAAGGAAACAGCACCAGAGAGGAAGGATGAGGGAGCAGATGATGATCCCAAGGTCATCCCTCCTTGGGACACCTTTCATTGTGCTCCATTAATATCCTTGGTAGATCCCAAGCCAATCAAGTTGACATATTCTAGCTTAACTGTCACAACTGTTCCTGTAGTATTTTCTTAAATTTCACCCCTTTATCCCTACTCAAGAAATCACATGACAATATAAACTACGGATTACCTTTTGGGACCAACTTTAAATATTTTCTAATTTAATTTTTAACTGTTAATAAGTTACTTCTTACTGCTTTGTGTCAATTCATCTTAGTTCGCTTTTAGATAAGTGATTGTAACACACAATAAAGCAAGATGTAGGCTGCTATAATGCGTATATTTCGTTAAACATTATTAGGTAAAAAATATTACCAAAGACTTAGAATTTTGATCAGCAGTTTTAGAACCTATGAGCTTCCAGCTGATTGAAAAGGGTCCAGCAATTTCATGTCAGATTGGTGACTCAGTGTCATGGCACCATGAGGCTTCTGTGATCTGGCTGTAGAATGACCCCTTTTCATGGAAGAACAAGGGATTTAGCAAGGTCATTCTACCTGGAGCCTTAGAGGATTAACTAGGGAAGACTGAACTGTGCTTTGTCTAGAACAGGGGGCTGTTACTCTGCCTATGTTGGGACAGTGGCTGTGCTGGTTCCAGACTTCCTGTCTGTTCCGGCTTCTATTGGGTCACAGTTTTGTGCTCCTGACTAATAATATTATAAAATGTCTTATGTACTCACCATCTCAGTTCTAGTTTGAATAACAGGGCATCACATGTATGTCGGCACGGGCACCCAGCATCAATGTTGGTGGGAACACAGGGTTTTTTCATCCCTTATAAGCACCACTTGAGTTGTAAACTTTCATTCATCACTTGCCTCTACATTATTTGACCTATTTCCTATTATGCATATATTCAGCTCTAGTAAAATAGCATTTCAAGTGCAAG
This sequence comes from Heterocephalus glaber, assembly GCF_053883595.1. Classification (NCBI taxonomy): domain Eukaryota; kingdom Metazoa; phylum Chordata; class Mammalia; order Rodentia; family Bathyergidae; genus Heterocephalus; species Heterocephalus glaber. The sequence continues at coordinate 8,101,912 of NW_028258435.1, read as the reverse complement.
TTCACACATCTTGTATATTAACAATTTAATACTTTCCCATTTTCTGCTTCAGACGTAAGACTAGAAAATTCACAAATATACACTACAGGTATGTGCTGGATATTTTTTCCTTTTTTACTGACAATATCCAATTTGACAGATAATAAAATCCATTTTTTTTCAAACATTCCATCCAAAGCTTAGTAAAGAAAAATAACTGGTTGAATGTTACACCATTAACAAGTAGAAACACCAGTGTTTAGATGTAAATGTGTCTTGCTCCAAAATATATGTGTGTTTACCAAATCCTGCAGCTCCTTCCTTGACCTGCCTTGGAACAGAGCATTCTTCATCTTTTCCTGTCCTTACCTACTCTAAGAAGATACACACGTGAAGTTTGTTTTTAATATTTCACTATTAACCTAGCTAGGCAATGCAGAGGATACAACAGCAAAGTGTGAAGCAGGCACACGGAATCAGTGTTAGTGAGCTGTTAATATCATGGCATTTCATTTCCATCCAGGTTGGCTCGATTATCGTTCCCTTATTCCTGACTCTCTTGTTTCATTGGTGTCCCTAAGAACATGGGGCTTTTCAGGATTCTGGGAGTGGAACTTCCTGTTGGGACCTGCCCCTCCTCTACTCACTGATTATTTGGGAGATACCTGATTCTTTCCAAAACCTGCAGACTTGACCAGGGATTCAGCTCAGTGGTGCCAACCCCTGCCTGGCAAGTGCAAGGTCCTGAGATTGATCCCCGGTACCTGAAAAAAAAAAGAAAAGAAAAAGAAACAAAACCCAGGCAGTTGGAAAGCATTTGAGTCATCTTTAATCAGACCCTCATTACCAAGTCCTGACAATATACTTATAAAACCAGTGTGCGAATTTCAATAACATTACACATGCAAGGTTGTAGCTATGCCCAAAGCCTACCTATCACTACTGAGAACTCAAAGGCACTGCCATGGGTGAAATGATTTCTACTCCTCTTCAAAGGCCAGGTGGTGAATCAAATACTGAGTTATTAAGGCCAAAGAAATGTGGCCACAATCCAGTTCCTGTGCATAGCTTTTGCTTGACTAAAAAGTACAATTAATTACCAGATCAAAACCAGCTGGATTTACTTTGTAAACTGTTAAGCGATTGAACCGGGTTGTAGAGAAAAACTCTATATGACATTAAATGACCTTCCTAAAAGCTTATTTCTCTCCCAACTGCTCCTATTGGAATCAGTTTCAGAAGTCATTCACAATGAGCAGTTTATTAGCTTCCTAAATGCGTTTACTACATGCCAGATGTCTGTCTCCCTCACGCCAGTCTGCTGTTGTCTTTCACTGACCCCTTTGGAGATGCTGCTGCCCAGGGCCGTCACCCGGGAAGCATGTCAGGGAGCGGGTGTGGTAGGCATGCCTGGTCCTGAGGAGAAAGAGGTCACCACCCAGTGTGGGCAAAGGGGCTGGGCTCACCAGGCAAGCTTACCATGAGGACAAATATAGCTCTGTCCGGGTAACATTTTAAAATACATTGTTTTCTTAGAATTCTCAGGGTTCTTCAAGGATTTATAACTCCTTTGATTAGATCTGAATTGAGAACAAATGAATATAAAAATGGTCTCCATTTCTAGGACTATGGCACAGTAGGCTTGAACTTAGTTTTTAAAAAATACAACTTATTAACCCAAGATATTCTGCATAAAAATTTTTGAAGTCTTTGCCTTATCATCTGTATGATGAGATGACTAACACACAGTGCCCATAGATCATTCTGAACAAAATGTTAGTTAAACATAAAATTATTTCTATGTTGGGACATGATACATTTGATAAAAATGAATTAAATGGCACTTCCCAACTGAGTGTTTCAAATTTTTAATTCTTTAAGTAATAGAGTTGACAGTGTGTTTCATAGATTTTCATAAAAAGAAAACACAAATTATGCATTTTCTCCTTAACATTGCCTTTTCCATATACAAGTGACAACATATACATTGTTCCAACAGGTTCTTCTGGTATTTTATTTCATAATGATGCAAAAATGTCCCCTAATAATTTCTATATAGTATATGTAACATTCACAGGTCACAACATGAAATATGGAACAGGACACAGTCATTATGGGCTATTAAATATGTGCCACAAAAATATTGGAAATACCTTGAATAACATTGGTTAAATATAATTTGAGGGTGAAGATGACTAAAATCCTTTACACTTTTTATTACTATATATTTATTATAAGGGCCACGAGCATAGTGAAAAATGCTTTTATTTTGTAGAAATAGATAAACATCAATAAGTAGAGGTGCAGACATTATAGTATTACATCCATGAGATCAGATGAGTAGAAAACAATGGATTCTTGGTGGTGGGATGACAGATTATATATATTGTCTTTATTAGCTCTTATTTTTTTAATTTTTAAAAAATAGCTTAGAGTTCTTTAATATTTTGAGACAACAAAAGCAAGGAATCAGGGAGTATTTGCTCAACCTCATGGATATTCATCATGAATTACCTTTATCATTGGACTGAAATCTAATGTGGAAGAATCATGTACATTGGGACAATTTTGGGGGGCATTTGACATTCCTGTCTAGAAATTGAGGGTGTTTGAAACTCCAATTCCCACCTCTGTCCAGCGTTGACATTTAATAAACATTTAGTACACGTTCTAATGAATTTGGCTGAATTTATTGACAGAGAAGAAAGCTTTGAAAACAGCAAGATTTCCAATCCAGTCGAAAAGTAGAAGGAGCCCTCTCCCTCTCTTACACACACACAGGCTGTGCAGCCTCTCCCCTCCATGCTTCTCCCATGCTGGCTGGTCTCCCAAGCTTCCGGCTTCCTCACGACTTCCAGGCTTCCTCATCTTCTGCCTGGGATGTCCGGGCAGATGATTGCCTGAGACACAGCGCATCACACGGGAGCTGTGAAGGAACACAACAGAGTATCTGAGTAACAGAGTAACGCCTAGTGTAAATGACCAGGCTGTGGGATCCCATCAGGAAAGGGCATGGACCTCTCCATTTATTCAGTGATGCATACAAGGCCACTGAATTTTGGAATGAGGTCTCCTTACCACTTTCTAGCTGTAGAGAATAAAATTATTCTAAAACATTATGGGTATACTTTTCTAAGGTTGCTTATATACACTGTCAAATAAATAAAATGTGTATGTACCAAACTGTCAGAAACGCATATTTTGAAGACATGATCATTAACCCTAGTAGTGCACTTGTGTGTGTGTTTGGGTGGGTCATAGAGGCACAATCTTGGGACTCTATATGGTCTCTTCGCCCTTCTTTCTGGCACTGTCCCCTGCATTGCTTCCCAGCTACCATGAACTGAGCATCTTTCCCCTGCAGCTTCCTTCTGCTATGATGTTCCTACCCTGAGGCAGCTAACCATGGACTGAATCTCAAAACCATGAGCCAAACTAAACCTCTCCCTTCTTAAGTTGTGTCAGGTCTTGTGCCTCATTGATGAGAAAGCTGACTAATACAGAAAAGAAAATCATGAACAAATGCACACAAAGAAAACAGTTTACCCTTTTCCTTTTGGGATTCTAGACAGCCCAGAGTCAGAAGTGACAAAAACCACCCAACTCAGCTCTCCTCCTTCTCATGAGCACTTGAGATCCTGTCACATGTTTCAGTTCTGATGCTTGTCCCAGGCAGTTAGCATTTATGACAGATCGTCTCCACATCTTTATTGTCATATTATGAATTTTAGGACAGAAAGCCAACTTCAGACAGACATGAGGCCTAAAGTGCCTATCAGAGCTGTTTGCTGACCTGGCTAGGTGAGGATAATAGAAGGAATTGGGCAGGGAGGAACGAGCTCACCTGAGCGGGAGTTCAAGGTGGAATGGGACCCAGTCTTCTGCCTCAGTGGGTTCTTCTCAGACCAGCTCTGAGATCCACAAGGCTGGATGGGGACTGCTCTTCTAGAATGTTCTCAGGGCTGAGGTCTCCTGGTGCAGTGGCTGCATCAGGTCTGTACAGGGCTCCTGTGTGTGTCCTCTATGATGTCCTCCCATATCTGGCTTCCTTCTTGATGCTACAATATGATATGCCAAAACATCTCTGTTTGGCACTTGTATTAGTCAGCTTTTCCATTTCTGGGATACAATAGCTGACACTCACAATTTAAAGGAGAGGCTTAATTTGGCTCATGGCTCAGGGGATTCAGTCCATGGTCAGCTGGCTCCAAGGCAAAAACCTCATGGCAGAAGGGTGTAGGGGAGCAAAGGTGCTCAGTTTACAGTGGCCGGGAAGCAGAGCAGGGAAACAGACCAGAGAAGAAGGGGCAGGGACCAGACATAGACCCCAAGGCCACCCCTCCATGACCCACACGTAAGTGTGCTCTGTTTAATCATTTGGGTGGTTCTAAAGCCAGAGAAGTTGACACAATCAAGTTTAACAGTCACAGCACCCAGGAGCATACAATCCAGATAAGGTAGATGCAGACACCAGATGGATAAGCTCTTCTTGCTTGCTTGCTTTGGAGAGATGGCCCTGACCAGCCTAGCCATTCCCATGGCTTCAGTGTCCTATAGCACCTTGCAGCCAACCTGCATGCAGAGATTGTAGCTCGGGCCTACACTTTGGCCTCACTTCCGCTCTGGGCCTGTACTCTGCGTTTCCTCACTCTTGTACCTCGAGGAACCAGTACCTCCCCCAGCCTCTACTTCCCAGGGAACCCAGGCTGAGGCGCAAGGTCAGAGCAGGCAATCAAGCCCAGCCTCCTGCAGAGGTGGATGAGCCTTTCTGATGGTGAGCACTGAGGTCAGGAAGCAAAGGCAAAGCAGCCAGACGAAGGGGCTGTTCTGTGCCTTTTAATTTATCTGGTATAAAATAGACTTTCAGCAGTTAAGAGACCAAATAGAATTAATAGAAAAAGGGACAAATAAGACAACCAAATTGGCCCAAACTGGTTAAAATAGAGAATCTCAAAAGAGAAGGAAAGGGAACAAAGGCATTTCCTGACAGACAGATGGTCGTGGCCCAGCCTTCTTTCAATCTTGATTGTGAGCACGGTGGCTGGATCACACAGATACCAGTGCAGATTTTAGTACTTTTAACTCACTAGGACCTCAGCCTTTCTGCACATATAATATGAATTTAATCCATTTATCTGATTCATTTATTTGATTAGTCTGGTTCTTTAGCACCTGCTCTGTACCAAGCAGAATTCTGGAACACATTTTTGGAGTGTATGTGCTTACACACACACACACACACACACCCCAAGGCTATGGCCGGGGGGCCAAACTCACACAATCAATACCTGCTTGTCCTGCTAACCATGCCCCAGGACTTTGCAGAACTCTCCTGCAGCCCCCAACCCATTACAGCTGAGCCACACTGACAGGGACTGAGGATGTGAACTTAAATATCAAGTCCTGGACCCAGTCTCAGCCTTCATGTCCCTGAAAGGACATGGGCAGGACGAGTCCCCCACACCAAGGCTCCAATGACTGAGGAACTGAATTTTGAATTGTATTCTTTGTATTTGTTTCGGCAGTACTGATGATTGAACTCAGGACCTTGTGTACACTGGGCAAGTGGTCTATTATGGAACCACACCCCAGTCCTTTTGTCAAATGTTAAATACTTAATATTTGAAAGTCATCTAATGACCAGGGTCTGCCCCTTCTGACAGTGTAGGTAGGTCTGTAATTTGCAGAACCATGGTCATTTGTCAGCTGTCTTCGTTGGGTTGCTGTAACAAAATACCACAAACTGGGTAATTTACAAATGCACATTTATTGCTTACAGTTCTGGATGCTGGAAGTCCAAGGTCAAGATGCTGGTACATTTTGTATGTCTGAAGTTACTGTTTGCTTCATAGATGGTGCCACAGAGCAGAAGGGGCAAAGGTATCCCCTTCAATCAACTATTAGTGCATTAATCACATTCATGAGGGCATTCAGAGCCCTCACAATCTACTCACCCCTACAGGCTCCACTGTGGGACACCACAGCATGCAGACTAATGTTCAACCTGAATCTTGGAAGGACACATGTTCAGACCACAGCATCAACATTGGTTCCCTCCTCCTTGAGGATAACCCAGATTCACCTCCCAAATCCAGGTTACCACATTAATTTGCTGGGTTTCTCAAAATCTCAAATGTGCAAATGACCCATTAGAATGTGCAAGCATTTTGGCTAAGGATGACCAAAGCAAAGAGAGAGGGAAGAATCACAGTGAACTGTAAATATTTGAGAATAACAAGAAAAATAATGTTTTTGGTTTCAAAGAGTAACATAAAAGAAAAAAGGAATATGAGAATTTGAGTCACTAAAAACGTGAGAGAATGACTAACTGATGCTGCCTTTGAATAAATAGCAGAAGTGCTTCACTGGACTTGCTGGGAAGAGCAAGGTAAGAGAGGCTTCTGGTGGCAGAGAATGGAACAGTGCAGAAGGTGGGGACTGAGAAGTGGGGCGGGGGTAGGGTGAGCTTTGCTTAGTGATGTGGGCAAACCGCTGCTGGACTCTCCCACAAGATATCTGAGTTTGACACAACATATGCATTATCTGACTTCCATTTCCCACTCCAAACAGGTTGAAAGCTTGATCCAAGTTTCATCACTTCCCTTAAATGAGAGACACAGAGTGGAAACTGGGGACAAGATTGCTGCAAGCAGTGCTCTCCCTGTGCTGTGCAGTGCATGTGCACCGATGAGGTGACGCCAATTATGTCCCATTATGAGCAGGAACAGATCTGAGCAGGAATGCGAAGAACAAGGAGAGAATATCAGAGTCTGAACAGCACAAGGGCAAAGGCAGGAAGCAAGCATAGTATTTAAAGTTGAAATCTAATTATATTAAGTACTGGAAAAGCACAGCAAAGAGACGCAAAATGCCATGTCACTTATAGCATCACGAAGCAGCTGAGGACAGAGTACGACACCAGTGCCTTGAGTGACCCTGCAGCTTCCCCTCAATGGTGACCAGCTAGCATGGAGACCAGTTTGAGCACTGAGTCCTGCAAAGCCCCTCTGTCTCCTCCCAAGCAAGGGGGCATCCATCTACCCAGCTGTGCGATAACCTTTGGTTTGGAATGCTCAGAATTCCAGAAAGAAATCTTTGGCACCACATTTGATTTCTGGCCAGCAGATGTCCTACTTCATCAAACCAAAGGCAGAAGAACCCAGGAGTGCTCTCTCCATATTCTCAATTTTCTGAGCCTTGCTTCTTCTGGGGACTCAGTAGCTCATGGGGGCTGGCTGTCTGGCAAAGCAGCTGCCAGGTCTGGCTCTCTCCTCGGCACAGGCTCCAAGGGAGTTTCTGATCATCAGGCTTAATGGCATCCACCTGACCCTAAAGGGATGGCAGGAGCCACAGGGAGGAGGAGGACCCCTCTCAGGCTCAGTGCAAGGGGTGGGACAGCAGGGAGGCCCCCTCCCACCCACAGCTGGGGTTTGGGTGTGTGTGACTGCGCTCATCTTCAATCATCAGACTGAAACCTGGAGAATCATTTCACTCCAGGCAGCAGGAGGAGGCTCAGCATCCTGCCAGGAAGGCAGATGGCAGCAGCTGGTCCTGGGCCACCTGACACCACTGGACAGAGGCCCAGGCTGGGCAGATGTGCCTCCTAGCCAGCCCCTTGGAGGTGGTGAGGCTCTCAGAGGTGATGAACAGCCAGGAGAGATAAGCACAGGATCTGGCTACTTGGGAGGACTCTGTGTTGGCACAAACCACAGCCTGCTGTGGGGTCCGGAACACCAGGAGGGGCTTCAGTGGTCCATTGCCGTTAACATCAGCGAAGTTCCTCTTTCCCACAAGAAGTGTTGTTGCTATTAAAACCCTCCCTTTTGTTAAGGTTAATCCGAAACTCTACTCCAAAAAGATCAGATAAGGAAAACATCCCTATCTTCTACCTAGGAATGTGAGCCAAATGTGTGGTTTATGTGAGAAGCTGGAGTGGAGGAGGGTGGTGGAGAGCAGATGCAGAGGTTTCAGGTATGGCAGGTGAAACTATAGGGAGAGTGTTAGCTGACTTAGCGCACCGAGTGGATGCTTCAGATCAAAGCCCCGAAGATCCTCCAGAACAGCAGAGAGTAGCTGGCCCTTGACCCAGATGCGTCCCATCCTAGGTCTGCAGACCAGAGACATAGCCAATTCTTGTACAGCACAGAGGAATAGAGAAGTGGCGGGACTGAGACAAGCTTAAAGTGCTTGGACCTGAGGAGAATAGGATGGTGGATGGCAGTGCATCGTTAGTGCGAGTCTTCATCCTTCTGCACTTTGGCTGAGGTGTGTGGGCAGGTGTCACTGCACACTGTGTCCTTAGGCGTGATGATTGCTTCCAGGTATTAGTTCATGACTGTTTCTGATCCTTATTAGGTACTGGGCCATACCATTTTATTGTTTTGTTTTAAGAGGTTTTAACTAATAAAATTTCATTACAAATGAAAAATATGTAAGTAATAAACATTGATTACATAGACTACTTACTTTTTGTCAGACTTTATGCTAGGGAAGTTTATACATGTTCTTTTCTCTATTGTTCCCTAATGTCCTTCAAGATTGTTATTATTTTTTTAAATTTTTTTAAACTTTTTTTTTGGTATGGGAAATCAAACCCAGGCCCTTGCACTTTCAAGGCAGGCAGTGGCACAACTGAGCCAAACCCCCAGCCCTTCAAGATTGTTATTGCTATCTCTTTTGTGTGTATTTTGAAGCTGAGGCTTAAAAGGTCAGAACTTTTCCATTGTAACCAAGGTAAGAAGTGATGGACCTATTTGACTGTGTCTGTCTGAATCTGTCTCATCAAAATAAAGAATGCAGGGCTCAACTCCAGACCCAGAACATGCCCTCTTCATTTATTTGATTATTTTATCTATATCCACCCTTCAAATGTTCAGCATAAATGGTCTTTCCTTAGAGAGCTAGAACTGTCATAATTCCCCTAAACCTCTTTCCTATAGTTAAAGATTTTCTATTTAGTCATATAAGTATTTGCTAGTGATGATTATCTTTTTTGGTGATTATTAAACAAGATGTGATTGAAAAATACAGCCATTAATCCCCTCAAAACACTCACCCTTCATTTGAACACATGCATCTCATTGTCTGCAGCAACTCTGGAATCCTCTTTCCTGAGGGTCTTTAGTTCTACTGTCCGGGCTGCCTCGATGTCTTAAATTGATTCAAAGCATTTCCCTTTCATGGTCATTTTGACTTTGGGGAAGAGCCGGAAGTCATACAGTGCCAGATCCAGTGAATAAGGTGGATGATGACACAGCATCGTGTTATACAAGCTGCCTTTTAATTGCACATTACTGGACAACACCATTCATCATATTTTTTTTATCATACCTGGTAATGACACCCAGGAAAGAGGACTTCCAGAGCTTCTGCAGAAAGTGGCAAGAAGAATGGAATAAATGTGTTCAAAGTGAGAGAGAGGATTTTGAGGGTGATTGATGGGAATGTGTCTTATTTTAATATATCTTTTATTTTAATATATTTTTAAATTTAAATTCATTGCATATTTTGATCATGCCCTGTATTCTTAGTGTCCAGCCCATAAAAAGCGATTTGAATTGAACAAATGAAAACTTTGTTGCACTGATGGTCTAGAATTCATACTTTACTTTAATAGGATTCTTGTGCATTTCCAGAACTGACCATGACTTTTAGCCCAAACCTTCTTTGTCTACTACTCCCCTGGAAGACCCAATATTATTATATTGCTTGGATACCTCCCTTGAAATATCTAATGTGTGCTTTACCCATAAAACATTCACCAGGCCAAAATTCTCATTCATCTTCATTTCTCACTAAGTATCATGTCATATATGCTCAGTAGTAATGAATACCAAAAGTATTAAATATGTAGTTGGACAGTGTGTTACATTATTTACATAATAGAATTGTGGTGGGCATGAATGCTAATGACTATGCAATATTCTTAGTGATCACTTACACTTAAAAATGATACATTATTCAGGAGCCTCTTAATTCTGGAATGTAATTTTATATTAGATGGAAACTATCAAAGGTATATTTTATTCATGACAGGGTCTCAACATTTACACTTTTGACAGGTTTGATCATCTCACTCTCACTTTAGGAAAAGTTTGTGTTACAGAGCTCAGGCTAAGTTTGCAAATTGCTGGAGATCCCACGTTTTCTTGCTGAAAGTTCTCACACCATCATGCTCACAGACATGGACTTTGAATGCTTGGAAAGTGATACCCAAGGCCCCAGAAGGCTAAAAGCAGCACACACTCCCATATGGTTGGACAAGACTTTGCCAGGTGATGAAAGCATATGTTCAGAGATGCCCCCAATCTGGAAATGTATTTTCAGATCACTGAACAATGTTGGGTAGTTCTGTCCTCAAAGTCTGAGTTGGTGTTTTAGCAGAGAATGGCTTTTCTCATGACTAAATTTTGCAGGAAAGAGATCTAGTAGTTTTTTAGCACTTACTATCTGCCATGTAATTTACTTCTTGGTTTAAAAAAATTTTTTTTCCAACTCTGCTGTACAAGATTTATTAGACATCCTAACTCAATCTAAAGCTAAGTCAACAGTCTTGGAATCACCAAGTATCTTGCCCAAGATCTAGATAAGTGGCAATGTGGACACTTGAATCTTGATCTACCTTAGATCAAAATTTCTGTCCTTTCCTATATATGCCTGACCAAAAATGGCGACACAAGTGATCCATCAGCCTCTATCTCTTGGTAGGATTTCAGGTGTTATTTTTTTCAAGAACAAATATTTACAGAACTCCCATGATATGAGTCAGGACGCTATTTGGAGATTCACAACTAAATCTCTTACTCCATGAATCATTAAAGGAGTAGAATTCAGATCTAATTAGCACTATTTTTAAGTAATGTTAGAAGGAATAGGTTTGTTGCTTTAGATTCTGTATCAGACTAATGACCCGCTCTCACTCCAACCCCAAAGTTAAGATGCTCAGGTCCTTTCCTCCAAATTACAGGCCTCTTCTGACAATCTGTAGGATTCCCGTGGGCTTATCAATTCCCTTCAACTTCCAGGAAAGTTCTAGCTTCCTAAGCCAGTCACGTGTAGCAGGGACCTCTGGGAAGGGGTGTTCAGATCCCATCTGCCTCCTTCTGATTGGTGAGGGAGGAGGTGTACAGAGCCTACCTGCTTCCTTCTGATTGGTGCAGGAACTTCTTCTCTGGACTTACAAAAGAATTTCTCCATCTTGGAGACAGCCTGGCAGTGATCTGGTTATTTTGTATTTTGTTTTATTATCTTCTTTGCCATCAATGAGACAACATTTCCACTCACCTCATCACCTTCAGAAACCCTTGGAGTCGAGGTCAGCCTTGGTAATCTCCCTTGATGTATTGAGAAGGGTCAGCTCAAGGGCATGCTGCTCATATTTCTGGTCCCTGGTCCCTGGTATTTTATCTACTTCTATCTGTTTTGCTTTCATGACAGTTTCTTAGGAGTTAGGGAAATGTGAATTTTCACCTTGATGATCAAGATAGATTCCTATACTTTGTCTCTAAACTGGAAAACTTTGAGGAAAATACAGACATACAGGTAAACATTCTATTAAGAAATATCTCAATCTTCATGTTTAGGATTAACCTGGCTAATTGAATAACCACTACTTAGTTGTTTGTTTTTTTTTTTTTTTGGTAACAGGGATTGAACTTGGGACCTTGCACTTTTAAGTCAGGCGCCAGATCCACTGAGCTGAATCCCTGGCCCCCACTGCTTAGTTTTGAAGAGGTTTTTTGTTTTTTCTGTTTTTTTAAATCTTTTTTTCTGTAGATCAGTGGTCCTGAAACTCAAGTAGGTACTGGCATCCCCTTGATAATTCTAATGGACAGCCAACTTTAAGAGCCACTGTGAATCTAAGAACAGACTCCAAAACATATATAAAAATAAAAACAAAATCCTACAGTAGAAGGCAATGTTAACTTTCTAGATGCATTTTGTTTGAGAGATAACCGTTTAGCAGAAAAACTTAGAAAGATTCAAACAGGGGTTGTGAACCTAAGGTTATTAACTCTAGAGTAACTATCAAATATGTCTTTAACTTACTATACTTACCAACTTCAAACTCACTAAGGTTAGCACTAGAATTATGTAGTATCTCTGGAAATTTATATGAGAAGAAAAGCCAGAGCATGTAGTGCAAAATATCTTTAAATCTACCTGAAGTTCTCAATCTAATGGATTGCAAGTGGAAATGACAAAAAAAATGCAGGGAAGCAATCATGTACGGTGCCCATGGCCTCCATAGACTTCACAAGCCTTGGGCTGCACAGATATCTGTCCTGTCATTTTATCGTGGTTTTTTAAATTGAACAAAAAGACTTAAAAATAATCACTTATTTTTAACATTTTTTGTGCTGATGAATAAAATATTGTGTGTATTTATGCTAAAAAGTGTTATACCTTCCTCCCCCTGGCATCCTGGGAATAGTAATAATGTATGTGACCAAAGACAAAAAATATTCAACCAACAGTGTAAGTGACACATTTTTCCAGATGGTCAACCCCACCATGGATTTAAGATTAAAATCTATTTCATGTTCTTAACCTACTCAGCAGCATAGTGTCCTGTAGGGTCATGGTTGTTTTTCCTGATTGAGAAGGTTACTCTGAGCTGCAGCTTCCTGCCACAGCCCAGCACGATGAGAAATATTTTGAGCCCAAGAAGGAGAAAATCTGAGACATAAAGTGTGCATTATACCAAATGTGAATTGCTGTTTTACCATCATAGAACCAAGAAATCCTAAGCTGAAGCTCCATAACCTGGTAACCATCTCTATATGTTCAGCCATCATAAAAGAGGTTATAGGGTTTGCAAACTAGATGTACACAAAATAGGGAATGGGTATGAAAACTGAAACATTTTTACAGTTAAAAGTAGTGGCAATGACATAGTTGGTACTAGGCAACTAGGCTTGAAGTTTAGTTGCTCACACAGGATACAGTTAATGTGAATCAATTAACCAAAAATATAATTAAAAGCACTTACATGATGTATTAACTTTTAAAAAATGCTGTAGATTTCCTCAGAATGGTGCAGTGTATCCATGGACAAAGTCTGCTGAGGTTTCCTTCAGTGACCTCAGTAATTTCATCATCCCTCCAGGGGGAACAGTGGCAGTGCTTTTATGGGGTTCAGGTCATCAGAGAAAACCCCTGCTCCCAGCCCTCCTGGTGTATTAGGAATCAACTTGTTTTTCATCTAGAGATGAGAACTGGGTGATGCTTCCTGTTTTGTTATCCACAAATAAAATGGTAAGTGTTATTTTCTAGGTAATCAAACAAATCACGGAATTTTAGATTCCATCCATCTCTGAGATCCAATAGACTGGAAATAAAAAATAATAATTTGCAAATATCTCAAAGTCATAGATTCTGAAGCCCCACAAGCTGAGCTTTGCTCCCCATTCCACCGGAAGAGTAAGTGATAGAGAAAATGAACAGAAACTGTGACTGTTAACTGTGCTATGTCAACTGCACTGGAGTCGGAAATATCTAGCAGATTGGTAAGTCACAGCTCTGCATGTGTCTGTGGGTAACTGGCATGTAGGCCAGCAAATTGAAGGAGGAAGACCCACCCTGCATGTGGGTGGCACGAACCAATAGACTGGCAGACTGGATGAGCAAAAAAGAGGAAGTGTGTCCATTTCGATGAGCTCTGGTCTTCCTGAGCTGGTCCACCCTTCGTGGCTATCACATTCGGATGTTGTCTCTAGGTTTTCAGTTTTCTTTAGTCACACTGGCAACTCTTCAGGAAGCTTCCAGACCTTTGAGCTTGGACTTGCTATGCACCTTGATCCCTCTTGTTCTAGGGCAGTCTGCCTGTTTGCACTGATCATATATTGGTTCTTCCAGCTCTTCTGCTTTCAGAAAGCCATGGTGGACTACCTGCCTCTGATCCAGCAAGGTACCTAATAAATCCTCTTGCACAATTATCCATATATTTCTATTGTTTCTGTTCCTTGAGAGGACATTAACCAATGCAGAAGCTGATGTTTCCTCAGCACCTGAGATGTGCTAGCCTCCATGCTGACTTCTTTATGGTTACTATTTCACTTAAATTCTAAACCAACACTTCGAAGAAAGTTTTACCAACTCTGTCTCACAGATAGGAGAACTGAGCCTCAGAAAGGTTAAGCAACTTGCAAAATGTCACAGAGTCAAGATGTATAGGATGTTTATTTGATACCTGGCCTGTTCAACTCGAGTAAATTCCAATTTCTCTATGCCAAACTTCGAAATGGGAAGAGAAGAGAAAGAAATACTGAAAAATGTTTCTACCTCCGGTTGCTGCTTTGTCTCAAATATGGATGGGTGGCAAGTTTGTCCACACTGAGAGTGTGGCTCCTACCTCTGAGAACCCACACCTCCTGAGCATGTACCTTCTATTTCTCTGAGGGTGTAGACCTTCAGAAATAGCCATAGCGGGCACTGATTAGCAAGCATTGGGAACAGCCAGTGATTTGGGTGTCAACTTCTCTCCCTTTGAAGCAGACACATTTGACTGGAAACCTGTGCCTGTTATCACTGCTTCAGTTCTGAAGAAGCTGGAACCTTGGTGGATGAACTTAGGAGGAGACAGCATGATTTTCCTCCTCAAATTCCCAAGTTGTGCTGAAGGGAGAGCCAGTAGAGAACATTCCTCCAGTGACTATAAAGAAAAGTCAAGACTGTGTAATATTGCAATAGAGTTAACAGAGAGTTAAAATTCATTTTTAGCTGCACTGTCTGCCTAAACTGCCCTTAACCAGATCATTTTCTGTACATGAAATTTTGTACTTCATTACTCCTAATTACATCCTTTAAAAGACATTCTTTGAAATGAAGAGTGAACAATGTAGAGTAGAAAATACTTATCTTTCCTCTATTCTTGTTAATTGTTGAATCTTATTCTTGAATCTGACTTCGACATTTATGTCTTTCCATCCCCAATAAAATGTTTTATTCTCACTTAAACTTTAGAGACTTCTCTTTTAGGGATCAGGGAGAAAAACATAACACTATAATGAATATAGAAGAAAGATTCTTCTTTATTCCCACTCTTATCATTATCATTATCATCACTTAATATATTACACTGTATCACATAATCACATAGTTCCCATTTTGGCTGTAAGACTATCAGCTTCATAAGGACAGAAACAATGTCTTATAGATTCCTTGAATGCTTGAAGAACCCAAATAGGTACCTTTATAGAAGGTTTATTAAACCAATATTTGTTGAATAGAATGACAATGAGAGGGTGTAATATCTTGCAAAGTACCCTATTTTATATCGAATATTCACAAATATTCGAAATGCTATTCCAATTTTGGGATGATTTCTGCTCACATCAAATAATCTATTCCCTAATGTTCACCAGTGATTCAAAATTATTTTCTCATTTCTGTCTAAAAAATATTCGAGAATAATTATATTATGCTTATATTGCTTTCTTTCTTTTTTTGCTATATTGTTTTCTATACTCATATCCTTACTTCAAATTTCTTCATCTCTCACTTTTAAATCTAATCATCCTGGTTGTCCTTTTCTGTTTGTTTTCTTAGGTACCTGTTAAATGTATCTCAGTAAGTTGAATTAAAAATTGGATGTAGTACTCTGAGTTGATTTGTTTATCTAAAATCAATAGAACTATCATTGCTATTTTTCTAATACATTTTTACTAATTCCCTTGATAGTGCCAATATATGATTGGTTACTTTTAGTCACATTACTGTGATAAATCAAAATGTTTTTATTTTTAGTAAAACCCTAGCTTTTCTTAGCCAGGACATCATAATCATATGCTTGTATTTTAGGGTTACTGGAATAGATATTGAATTACACATCTTTCTCGTGTGTGTGTGTGTGTGTGTGTGTGATATACTGTGAGTACTTATTTTGTAGTGGGTACTTTGAGTGCATTATTTAATTCTCACAATCACTTTATAATGTGAAGACTATTCTCATATATATGAGAATATTGAGGCTTCAGGACATAATTGGTCACAACCAGTAGGTGATGGAGCTTGATGGAGCTTGTAATAAGCTAGACTCTGACCCCTGGTGTTCTGGCTCATGTCTAGATGTCCTCCCAAAGCCTCATTCACTCGTAGGTGGGGCTTTTTCAGAGGTGGCTGGATCTAGAGTGTGTGATGCTGGGATTAAAGGCATGTGATTACTAAATCAGTCCACTGATTTATTTGGCATAGTTCTGTGCCACACTCAACCCATCTGTGAGTGTGGATAATGGGAAGGCTCATCCTGAGTGTGATCAATACCCACCCCAGTGGCATGTAACACAAATAGAATATAAGGAACAGAAAGAAGGTTGCTGTGGTCCCTTGCTACTTGCTGCTTCATTACTTTGCTGCCTTCCGCCTGCCATGAGCTGTTTCTCCTATGCAATGTTCAATTTTCCTCTGCTATTCCATTCTGCCTTGGAGCCAACTGTGAACTGAAGCCTCTACAAACTGTGAGCTACAGTAACCCTTTCCTCCTTTAACTTGGGGTGTTGGTTATTTCATCTTAGCAACAAAAAAATAACTAAGACACTGGGTCTGAAACAGTCATCTTGCCCGGTGGAAAGTTCTTGGAGTAACATGTTTACTACCTTTTCCCTGCTGTTGTATGAGCATCATGCCACCAGGAAAATGGCTAGTGAGCCAGATATGCTAGGGTATACTCACAGAGATGCATGAAAACATTTGGACCAAAAGCTATGCCATGGAATGGGGGAATCCTCCTCACCTCCCCAGTTAATTTAGAGGATCTTCTAGTGATAATATCCCCTCCTCCAAGTTCATATTGACTGAACATTATTTCTAAGAGGAAACATCTAAGCCATGGCCTACACTTTGATTGGAATAGCTGCACACAGGTGGGGTCCTGAGTCTTCTCTCTCACTGAAGCACATGACTGCTCCTCCCATACATAGGCAGGACTGCCATGGGTTAATGTCCCTGTGCTGGCACCTGTTTGGGCTGAGCACACTGTGCTGTGTGCACACCTTATTGTTAAGAGTCTCAATTCACGGATCTTCATATTTCTTGATGAGAAGTCAAGGGTGCTCTGCTTCCCTGGTTATATATTTACAAAATGTGGACTAAAATCAATCTGGGAGACATATATACTTTTATAACAGAATTAGATGGAGTCTATTTAGAAGCTGACTGGAGAAAGAAAAGGTGAGTGATATCCCCAACACGACATTGGGTAAGAGCAGAGGATGTTGTTCCAGTAGTCAGAGCTCACATACATGATGATCAGCTCGACTCTATCCTTTGAACCTCTTATTCCTATGATAATAAGATGCATCAGAGCTAGCTTTGCTGACTTTAAGTCTGTAATCTCAGCACTCTGAGAGACTGAGGCAGAAGAATCACAAATCCCAGCATAGCTTGAGCAACTTAGTGACTTAGTAAGAACTTGTCTCAAAATTAACAAAAAATTAAAAATGGGCTGAGATGTAGCTCAGTGCAAAGGCCCTAGGTTTAATCTCAGTACCATAATAAAGAAAGAATGATTCATCTGACACGGTAACTAAGTCCCTAAGAAATTGAGACCTAGATCTCAAATATTAACATCTCGCCTGTTTTGTAGATCTTTCATAGATAAACACCTTTGCATTTTGGGGGGGGGGGTTGTACCAAGGATCGAACTCAGGACCTTGTACTTGAGAGGCAGGCAGAGGCACACCTGCATTTTTGATATGTTAAGGTTGGGTCTCACAAATCTTCATTTCTAATGCTTATTTTGTTACTATGAGATGCCAAGGCTTGAGTTTCTGTTAATAGTGCATTTCAGCTCATCTTTTCTCAGTGATAACACCAAGAATGGTTCTTTGAATAGTAACATTCCCATCAAACCCAGAGACTGTGCAAATATATTCCCTAACTAGCTCCTCCACTATTCTATTTGGCACTAAAAACTGTATCTGGAGGAGGGAGGGGAGGGAGAGAGAGAGAGAGATGGAGGGGTGGAGAGAAACAGAGAGAGGGGAGAGACAGAGAGGGAGAAAGAGAAAAAGAGAGAGACAGATGGAGAGAGAGAAAAACAGAAGAAGAAGTAGAGAGACAGAGAGAAACAGAGAGAGAAAAATAGAGAGAGAAGGAGGCAGAGAGAGGAGATGAGGGAACATGTCTATGTCTCCTAGAAAATAAGTGCTCAAGAGAGGAACTTGGAGTTGGCCGATGGAAGGAGCTTCCTGATTGTGACAGTTATGTTGCATGGTCAACCACGTTAGCTTTGGAGCCACCCAAGAAATTAGGAAAGCACACTCCTGGGTATGTCTGGGTCATCATGGAAACATGATCTTGGGGTCTATATCTGGTTCCTCCCCTTCCTCTCTGGCTCTGTTCCCCTGCTCTGCTTCCTGCCCAGTGTGAATTGAGCAGCTTTGCTCCCTCCCGCACACCCTTCCACCATAATATTCCTGCCTTGGAGCACCTGACCATTGACTGAATCCTATGAGAGTTTGAGCCAAATTAAACCTCTCCATCTTAAGCATGTTTTCCTGGTATTGTGTCTCAGTGACAGGAAAGCTGACTGATGGATGCAAAAGAATTGAGTCCTGAGTGACCAGCACACAAATCTCAACCTTTAACTGGGTTTCTCCTGTAGAAATGAAGTGGGCTGTAGCCAGAGCGGCACAGTGAATAATCACCAAGGGATGTTTATGAACTCGCACGACTTCGATGGAACATGTGGCTAGGATATTTGAGGCATTGTCAAACACCTGGAGATTTTGAATTCCTCGTTTCTTGCTTGTGTGATTTATTAACAGTTCTACTAATGTAAATAGAATGCAACCCTGAATTATAGCAGTGGATGGGGCTCCATGCTTCACAGTCTGAGCTATTCAGGGTGCAGAATATCTGCAACCTCCTTGATCATTTCTGAATCATCAGCTCCATCTTTATGTTAAATTAACAATTTAACAGCTGCTGTCATCAAAGTTCTTTTGTGTCTACCAACATGATACTCTAATTTTTTTTCCTTAAATGCAATTTCCACAATCGTTTCTGTGTCTCTTTAGTCCCAGATTACTGATTTGCATGTTTCCTCAATTTGTATACAAATGTTCAGGCATTTATATACCATCTAGGGAGTATGAAACACCCGCCAGAGCTCTAGAGAATAATTGGATCCATCTTACCATTCACTTACTTAAATTTCTTTTTCATTAAGGACAGGTGATGAATGAATGCAGTACAATATGACTGAGTATAAGTACACTGGTTCAAAAAAAAAAAGACAAACTAAAAAGTCACCAGTGTTTCCATTGTCACCTAATCCTTGTAGGTGGGGAGGCTGGAAGTGCAGTCGGGTAAGTTGTGGAAGACACATATTTGTTCACCTTTTGTGCTAGTGTCTTTGAGTTGTGGTAACAAAGTAACACAGCATAGGTGGTGTAAACAACTGAAATTTATTTCTTATAGTTGCTGAGCCTGAAAAAAACCAAGATAAAGTTGCTGGTCATGGTCTCCCTGATGTCTCCTTTCATGAGGGCAGTGACACCATTAGGTCAGAGCCCCATCTTCCTGATCACACTAAAACCTGATTCTTTCCCTCAAACCCCATCTGTGAATAGCTTCACACGGAGCTTTCAGTATATGAATCTAGGAAAGAACACGATTTAGCTCACAGCATCTTTTATGTCTCAGAAAATATTTTAGCTTTCAATACAATTTGCTCAAAAATTGATTAAATATCCTGGGTTTGACATGAAACATTAATTTGGAATGCACCTAGACTTTCGAGGAATTTGTGGTGTGTTTTTGAGGGAAGTCCCTTGAGTTGGCTGATGGAAGTCTCCATCAGCTGCTAGGTCTCTGTAGACCCATGGTGCAGAGTGGAGCAGGCATCTGGACGACTCTCAGTATCATCTTCCATCCTGAACTGAATGGAGGAGGAAGCACATCATAGCTGTAGCCTCTGCAGGAAGTGAGTCTGGCCCCCTCATAAGCTCCCAGTACAGAAGTGGTTCATATATGGCCAACTTTGGAGCTGATGGGACCAGACAGCATGGGAAGAGCTGGGTGGGATGGAAGGGAGGAGCCAAGGGGGCCATTTGAGCATAATCCGGTGGGAGTTCATTGGAACCAGTGGTCAATGGAACAGGGTGACCAAACCCTGACAGTAAGTCCACAGGGCCAAGAACTCCAGGAGCGTGACATAATAAACAGGTCTGGGGAAATGGGACAAAGTGGAAATAAGAAAAGGCCTAGGCAGCGGAGAGGTTTGGGGTTATTGCTCCAGACAGCTTTTGACCATGCCTAGCTTTCCTTACCAACTCAGGTGCACTAGATGGAGGGAAACTTCTCATGTGGATTAAAGCTCAGAGGTAGTGTAGACTGGAACTCAGTGCTCCCAAAGGGGCAAACAAGTATGTGAGAAAGCTGACCAAGCATTGTGGCTCTTGGGACTTTTGTTTAGACATGAGAAACATGGCATTCCCTCACAGGGCATTGTTCAGATGGTCACACCCAGGAGCCTGGTGTCATCAGGCAGTGTTGGGCAGACACTTTCCCTATAGGAGACACACAGATCCCAGAGAGGGTCAGGTGTGCACAAGCTCCTTACAAGAAGGTTGATGGAATACAAGGGAGAAATAATTCTACCCACCATATCTTTTAAAATACTTTGTCTCCTGCAAACATCTTCATCTCTCTTGCACTTTTATCTTTCTTCCACTTGCTTGTCAAAACCTCACTCTTGGTATGGTCCAGATAGAAATCTTCTTCATACCTTTACTTGAGAAGGCAACCATCACTGAAGAATGTCTCAAAGCAAAGACAAATAGCACAGTGTGATCATGAGCTCATGATGAGGAATCTTAACTTCTCTATAATTCTAGGAAGTCCTACTGGGTTTGTTTTCACCCTAATAGCCACATGCTTCTCCTCTGTGCTCCAGTTACCTTAGACCTTTGTCCTTCTCAAGCCCACTGGCTCCTCACACTTCTGTAGACTCCCACCTGCCTCCAGCAGAGATTGCTGCCTCTCAACTCATCATGGAGAAAACTAAAGGCATAAAGCGGTCCCATTCTGGGGACAGAGGTTTGTCCTGTCCTCCTCCTTCCAGTTTTGTCCTCCCTCCCTTCTATGCTTAGCAACTAGAGAGGAAAGCTGAATTGGACCCTTCAACTAAAAGCCAGCAGTGTCTTCCTTCCCTAAGATTTTATAATCTCGGAATCCCA
This sequence comes from Heterocephalus glaber, assembly GCF_053883595.1. Taxonomy (NCBI): domain Eukaryota; kingdom Metazoa; phylum Chordata; class Mammalia; order Rodentia; family Bathyergidae; genus Heterocephalus; species Heterocephalus glaber. The sequence continues at coordinate 8,080,751 of NW_028258435.1, read as the reverse complement.
AATCCTTAGCCTGGACATCAAGGCCTCCATAGTTCATCTCATTCTTCCTCTCTTTCCCTCTCTAGGTCTAGACACAGAGGTCGGGGTTTCACTTGAATCGGGCTTGTTCTCACTTCAGTCCCTTGGCTTCATCCCCTTGGAACTCTTCCTTCCTCAGAACATCTTCGTAGTAATCAGATCCTGCCCTAAACATCACCTCTTCAGAGGCATCTTCACGAGCACAGCCTGAAGAGCTTATCCTAACCCAAGCTGGTCTCCAGCGCCTGCCATTTCTTCCTTTCATACAGCTCCCAAGCACATACACGACTTCTACTCTCTATTCCACACTGTACTTGCAGGTATACAACAATTATGCAAGTTGTTTTAAAACTCACACAGTGTTTGCTCAGACATAAACAAAATTTATTGAGAGGTGGCATTTTAAATTACTCTCTGTGTCATGCATGGAGAAGCAAATGATCTTTAAGTCCTTTCTTTAGGGTAGAATTTAAACTTGGTTTGGAGACATATGCCTTTCATCTCAGCACTTTGGAAGGCTGAGGCAGAAGGATCACAAGCTTGAGCTGCCAGCCTGGGCAATGTAGTGACTTAGCAAGAATCTGTCTCAAAATAGAAAATAATAGTGGAAAAGGGCTGGAGATCTAACTCAGTGAGAAAACCCTGCTCCAATCCCCAGTAGAACAAAAATAATAGAGAGAGTTTGATTTGATGAAGGAAGTAAGCTAATCCCATCCCTGTGGACCCTAAGGGATATAAATGATAAATAAATAAATAAATAAATAAATAAATAAATAAATAAATAAATATAACAACAAAGTGCAAAGAAAATAGGGGCTCGAGAGAGACCTCACTCATTTTCCCATTTTTGACAAGTTTCAGTTCACATTTTACTGGTGACACAGACTTTGTTGTCTCTGTACTGTAGTGGGAATAATGAATTCTGCTGAAATGTTTGCTTCCTTCTAAAATTACTGGTATTTCTCTCAAAATAATGAGAAGAATAAAGAAGGAGTTGAGGACTAAAGAAAACCAACAAAGAACTTGCAGAAAGAGTAATTTTGGAGCAGTGACTTGCATACAGTTCTCTTCTATCCTAGATCCCCAGACAGACTCCAGGCCAGACAAACCAGCCAGCAAGCAGGCACTTTCTCTTCCTCTTCCACTTCTGCAGGCACTGGGCACATCAGGAGGATCTCTCTCTCTCTCTCTCTCTCTCTCTCTCTCTCTCTCTCTCTCTCTCTAACTGCTAACTTAGGATGCCCAGAGGACCTATGAGGAATGGTCCAAACTTACGTGAAAATTTAAATTTTAAACAAATCATTATGATAAAAGATGTCTTGCCATGAATCCATCTCAAAATCCTCCTCCCGTCATCCTTAAATCACTTCCTGCAGCAGCTCTGGAGTCCTCTTTCCCGAGGATCTTTAGCTGCACTGTCCAGGCTGCCTCAATGTCCTGAATGGATTAAAAATATCTTCCTTTCATGGTCATTTTGACTTTGGGGAGGAGCCAGGAGTCACATGGTACCAGATCTGGTGAAAAAAGTGGATGAGGATGCAGGGTCGTGTTTTTATGAGTCTGCCTTGCCATTGGACGGCGCTCACCAATTCATCACATTTATCAATCACCCCTAGTATAACTGATGGTAATACCTTTCAGCAATAAGCCTTATTAGTGGTTCTGGAGGGTAATTCATTCCCAAAGTCTGAGATAACCTATTTCTCTAATTTGCTCACATGTTAGAAGGCAAGATCAGCAACTTGAAAATGTAGATTACTGTGGATCTCCATCAGAACTCCTGGGTCCCTACCATCCATTGACTGGGTCAGTATCTCCCAAATGCTATCGGAGAATGAGTATCTTACTAGACTGCCTGGGTCACTCTAATGCCCTAAGGAGTTTTGTGTATTGAACCTGATCCTCTTGGAATCTTCAAAACCATGCCTGGTTCTTAAACTGTACCTCCTGTCACAATTACCTGGGAGCTTGTAAAAAGCCCGACGCCTAAGCTACACCCTGTGCCAATTAAATCTGAATCCAAGAGCTGGGAACCAACGAGCCTCTGCCTTCAGAGATCCTCTTAGCTATTTCCAATGCAAAGCGAATGGAAGCACCTCTTTTCCCAGCTGGGCAATGAGCGCAGTAGGCGGGGGCCTTGCTGGCTGCGCTTAGCGGAGCAGGGGAAGGAGCATGCTGTCACAGTTCTGCTCCATGAAGCGTCTCTGGAGATGCCTCAGCAACAGCAATCTCCCTTGTGCCATTCAAACTGGCAAAAGACCACCTTGGACCAAATGGAAATAATTAATCTAGAAGGCAAACGCGTACTGGGGCAGCAGGGAATGCTGTGAAGAACACCGAGCCCAGAGTCCAGGAAGCTGCGCCTCCTGTCTGTTACCTGGATCCATTTTGAGCAAGTCACCCCATTATCTGGAACGTTGCTTTCTTTTCAGTAAAGCTGATGTGGTGTTCCTGGCTTTGACGTATGGTTGCTATTTTATTTCATTAAAAGAGCTGACAACTAACATAGCTCCATGGTCAGAGTGCTTCTGATTGGAGTTGAGGGAGCAATTTGGAATTCTCTATTTCAGTCTGGAGTGAAATTTTTGTTAATGAATATTTGTGGTTTTCTTCTTTTCTCTGCCATTGCTTAACCTTTTCTAAAGACCCAGTGGTGCTGAGTATTTTATTCTTTTGTCTTAGGATACTTTCATATCTCACTTTCATAATTGGCCTGCAGATTCCGTTAGGTCGGTAGTTCTTTTATCCACTGCTGCTGCTGTACACAAGGGAGGGACAAAGGAGAATTCTCTCTCCCCCAGTTCACTGATAAAGTCCAGATCTGTCTGGAAACCATTTGGAGTTCACGGGCAAATGAAGGGGGTCATAAAATCAAGAGAGAAAATAAACTACCAAGGTTGAATTTGAAGTTAAGGTCTTAGCTTTTATCTTTCTTAATAAGGCCTCCTCTGTTTGTCATGGCAACCACATGCAGCTTGAGGTGTTGCTGCACAGAGAGAGGAGTGTGTGCTGCAGACCACTGTGGAAGACCGCTCTGGGAGAAGGTGTTCTGGAGACTCCTAAAAACGTAGACCAAAACGTGCTCTCCACTTCCAGGGGCCACCTCCGCAGTGGGTGCCCCTGGGGGCGAAGACTCAGGCGCTGCCAGGCCCTGGGGCCTTTCTGCAGAGCAGGGCTCTCTCTGGAGCATTCTGCAGCCTTTTCTTGCCCGAATCCTCTCACACACCTTTCTTTTCAGAGGTGTCCACCCTAACAAATATCTTTATTTTGAAGATTGCAACTTGTTCTAGGTTCTGTTCTCGAGTCTTTGTCCAAACCAAGCTTGTGAACTGCTGTCTAAATCTGCAAGATAAAGACTCTGGTTATGCCTCTGAGGACAAGCAGTTTCCAGGATACCTGCTCCACACTCTGTCCTCCCAGGTCTAAGGCTCTTGGTTGACACTCAGCAGAGCAGCCGCTGCCTGCCCAGGTCAGCCTGTGGTCCTGCCCCACTTCTCAGTCCCTCAACAGCACAAGTCTGCCACCTCCCACTCAGTGCCCATCTGTGACAATGTCCATGGTGCCTGAAGGATATTTCCCAACCGATTTTGCTTTTAACTTTTGTGATAATAGTATATGAGTGGATAAGTGAAGCATGCAGTGAATATATATATTTTAAAAATTTATTACTGTAAAGGATATAGTGGCATTAATTTCCCTCAAAATATTCTCCCTTACTTGTAATACACTCATCCCATTATCCTCGCCGCTTTCTGCAGCAGCTCTGGAGTCCTCTTCTCTGAGGGTCTTTAGTTGCACTGTCCTGGCTGCCTTGATGTCCTGAATTAAAATGTTTGCCTTTCATGGTCATTTTGACTTGAGGGAAGAAGACATAAGGTGCCAGATCTGCTGAATAAGGTGGATGAGGGCACAGTGTCATGTTTTTATGCCTTCCCATTTGATGTCACTCAGCAGCAGCATTCACTATTTCATCGGCCATACACAACATTGTAACAAAACACACAATATTGTAAAGACCCTTAGGAAAGAGGACTCCAGAGCTGCTGCAGAAAGTGACAAGGATGATGAGATGAGTGTGTTCAAAGTGAGGGTGAGGATTTTGAGCGGATTCAAGGGAATGTGTCTTTTACTGTAATAAATGTTTTTCAATATAGACAGTAATCATATATTTGTTACAGCTGGATATTTGCCTTTTAATGAAAAAAGAAAAGTCCCTCTTGCACAAAAAGAAATCTCTACCTTCCCTTTGTTGCCTGAACGTTGCTCTTGGACAGCACCTAGCAGAATCTGGCAGGAATTGTGGATCTGAAACTTGTCATTTGAGGAACATATTTTTGTGTCAATTTCCTCATCTCTAAATTTAAATAACAGCACCTCACTTCCTTTAAAGCTAATGTGATAAATAATATTTCAGAAACAATAGAGAAATGTTTGCAAACACTGTAAAAATGAGACAATTGGTAATCACAGGGACCATGGTGATGCTGCTATGATTTTAGAGTTTTAAGCTGTGTGCAGCTACCTGCATTCTCTTTTCTGGTTCTATTCATGGTGGCAGCTGACAGTTACGGGATGGCTACACTGGGACAGCTCTGTGCTGTGCTCTAGCCCAGGGTCCTGTGCCTCATCTCATGATTGACCCCTTGACCTTGCTCTCATTAACTTCCTCCTCTGGTAAGGTACCAACTATAAGGAAAACTTTGGGAGCACAATATCTTTGTCTTGATTGTAAGACCACAATTTTCTTGGGACCAGAGCTACAAGTGTCCAGATTCCGTGCATCCTCTGTAGTGTAGGTCCCTTACTGGACAGTTTCCAGGGTATTATGGTTTGTATTCAGATATCCCCCTAAAGCCTCATGTGAGTGAGGTGGGACTTTCTTTTCCAGAGGTGGATGAATCTGGAATGTGTGATGCTGGGATTAAGGGCATGTGATTACTAAACCGCTAAATGTGAGCAATTAGTTTGCCCCTGCCCTAATCCCAGTAGTCTGAATAAGATAAAAGGAGCAGCACAAGGACCCAAGTTCGATCCCTGGTACCAAAAAAAAAAAAAAAAAAAAAAAGATAAAAGGGGCAGAAAGATGCTGCTTCACTCTTGATACCTCTGCTGCTCTGCATTCGCCATGTAGTTTCTCCTCTGTGATGTCTGTCATCCCTGCCTTGGAGTCAGCTGAAACCTCTATGAACTGTAAGCAAAATAAACCCCTTCCCTTCTAACTTTGGGGGTCTGGTATTTTGTCTCAGTAATGAGAGAGAAAGGTAACACACAGGGCTAAAATGTTTTAAATGAAAGCATGAAATAAAAATATGGAAAGCATCATAATTTTGTTATTTATAAGAGTAAGTAATAAGTATAAGACCCAGGATGTTTCAAACCTCTGTAAGAAGCAAATGAAATGATTCCACATCTAACACAACAGCGAAATATGAAGATTACTGCATTCAGACTTCAGGAAAATGTTTATCATAAGTAATAAATTCTTCTTCATCATCAGGATTGAATTCAGACATATTCTTAGTTGAATTTGGTACCACGATCCTGCCTCTGTACTACTGAGCCACTGTGCTGCTGAAGGGAGAAGAGAAGCCCATACTAAGAATGGATTTGTTCTTGTTTTTGTAAAAGCTAAAGGTTCTGTTTAACAAAAACATGGGAAGCATACTTAGCCAGCACCCTAGGACACAAACATGATATTGTCCACATGTTTCCCCCAAATGATATCTGGTATCACTTTTCCAAGGGACAGAGGGGGCTGCTGCAGAGAGTAATGGGATCTTTATGTACATCTGTGTCCGAACTTCACAGCTGTGTGGCAAGAGCTCAGAGCAATAGTAGAAAGACTTCATTGGAAGATCCAGGGTACAGAGAGGTCCGTTTGGTGGCTGATGCAATTTCAGGCTAGGTGGTCTCCTCTGAGCCTAGAGTCCATATTTAGCATTCAGCGTTTTCTTCTTACAAGGTGAGCCCTGCATAGCCCACACCCTTCCAATCCCCACCATCTCCTGCAGTGTCTCAGGCTGGGGCCATCATGGCACTTCCTGTTTAGCGCCAGAAGGAAATGTCTGTCCCCAGCGTTTCTCCAAGTGTCTGTGGTTAAGAACTAGGTGTCTGTATGCATTAGTCTTTTATTTATTTTTTTCCAATCTAGGTGGACAGATAGTTTAGTAAAATATTGGGAAAATGAAGCAAAGCAAAAACAGTAACAGTACACAAGAGCCAGCATTGTTGCCATCAATATGCTCATTCTACTGAAGAAGCATGAAATTGTCCTGTCCATTCCACATGGAGTAAATTCACTTCTGTGCTTAGTTGAGCTCTAAGTTCAGCCAGTGGGCTGACTACCACCCGTCTGCATCCATGCTCTGGACCCCTTAACATGAGCTGGGTTTCATGCATCCTATAGATAAAGGTTGCTGCTTCCTCCCTGGCAACTTTCAGTCTTTAAGTAGCTTGCTTTGAGGATCAGGAGGCAGGAAGGGTTTGGTGGGAAAGAACATATGGTCTCCCCAGATTGAATGAGGATCGTGTATCACAAAGTCACCAAGGGAATGGAAGTTCTGGAAGAGATTGCTTACGGGTCTCAATGAGACATGCAGGAGCTATCACGAAAGCTTCAGATGTCAGGGTGACATTCTCTTCCCTCTGAATTTGAATGTATTGGTGAGTTTAAACATTCCTTTTTTGACTCTGAACTTCTTATGTACTATTGTACAAAATGTGGAAAATACAAGTCTAAATAAAAACTTACAAGAATACTAATAAGAGACATAAAATATGTGAAGCATTTTCCTTCGGGTCTTTTATTCCACAATGCTCGAAAATGTTGACTATTGTTCGGTACTCACTGTTTTGCAGCTTCTAGAATGAACTATGCTTCATGTTATTAATTAATTATGATAACTATATTTTTAGCGATTGAATGCTGTTCATTCATGTGTGAACCACAGGTTACTTAGGCATTTCATCACTTTTGTAACATTTGTATGATTTCTGAATTATTTGTCAATATAGATAGCAATGGAATTGGATATTTATGTTTATAGATTTTTGTGTTTCATAGATTTATTGTTTATTTGTATTTTTTCTTGTTAATTACCTACTCCAATATTTTTATTGGTATGTTCTTAATGGAAAAACTCTTGCTTTTCCATTTGTATTAAAGAAAAATAAACAACAAAATAAGCAGACTCAGTGAGTCATGTGACCACCCCCACATTTTCTCAGAGATCGCAATTCATCTGTGTCGGCATCTACACGTAAATGTACCTTTAGCACATAACTATACTCTTATTTAATGAGATTGAGATGGCTACTTCATATGGAGAAAAGTGAAAGGTCTGGAACCAATCTTCACTCTGACTCCTCGGTGACCACGGACAGTCTGCCCGACCTCCCGGAGCCGCTCAACTCCACTTCCCTCCCTGGGAGCCTTTCCTGAAGCACTCCTCCCACTCTGCCCCTCTGCAGGTCTCCCAGCCTCTGCCCTTGATTTCCGCTCGATGATCCCAGATGATGGCTATAGCATCTTCCTGGACCTCCGTCTGTCTGTAACTTCGTAAAAGCCAAAGAAGAGAGAACGATCTCGAAATTGGCCACACCCCTTTTGCACACTCCCCCGGGTCAGAATACCAGCACAAAGCCGAGGCAAACTGCGGAATCTGTTATCTAGTGAGGCACACATTGGAAGACACTTGCAGTGTCTACCGCCGTCTACCCTTTGATCACCCAGATAGCTACTCGATCTATCGTCCACATAACACGTACATGCTCTCTCCTCAGAGAAGACTTGGTTACCCGCCTGTTTCATCTGCTTCTAATTTCAGGATCTCTGGCCGATAGGCCATCCATGACCTTAGTCACAGTTTTACCAGCTCTGAACAAACTACAAACCATCCTCTGTTCAACCGAGTGAACTCAGCCGATGAAGAAAGAAATAGCCACACTCAAAAATATTCAGAAATACAGTATTATGTAGAGAACCACGCAGAACCCACACTCTCCATAGTGACAGCCACGTTCCGTCGGATTGGCTTTGTAAGGCAGCCCCCCCTCCACGTCCTACAGTGGGCGTGGATCATGCTAACAACTACAATATCCTTACTTCCTTTGCTTTTCTTTTCAGTGCTAGGAATTGAATCCCTGGCCTTTGTACTGAACTACATGCTCAGCCTTTAAAAAAAAATTAAAATTTGAGACAAGACCTCAGAAAGTGGCAAAGTTGCCCTGGCTAGGCTCAAACTTTCAATCCTCCTGCCTCAGTCTCCCAGAGTGCTGGGATGACAGGTGAGTGCCAGTAGGCCTTGCTCCTGAATCTTAGTAAGGTCCCATTTTAAAATACTAGGTGTTAGGACTTCAGTATATGACTATTTTGGGGGAGGAGGAACTCAATTCACCCCATAGTTGTTGAACTATATTTCTGACAAGATTACATTATTTGGTCCAACATTAACCACAGGTTCTTTCCAGAAGGATGCAAGGAGACCATGGAAGGGAAGGGACACTGTGATGCCTATGAAAGCAATCCCACAGGGACTTATTTCCATTCTTATCTCATTGGTTGCTGTTTAGTTATGTGGCCACCGAACACTGAGACTGCTCAGAAGTGGCGACCACATAGCCAGATGGCAGTCATTTTACTGTATAAGAAGGAGAGAAGAGATTGTGCAACACAACTAGCCATCTGTATCACAAATCTCTGATTTATGATTGGAAGAGTTACCATTTCATTTGTCCATATTGACAGAGTACAGTGTGATATTCTGAGACATGTTATACGATGTGTGTTGGTCAAATCAGGGCCGTTAGTGTTCCCATCTTCTAAAACATTATAACGAGTAACCAGGAGAGGTGCTCAGAGGAAATGCTAATCACCCTGACATGATCAGCACAGCATTGCATCATGTATTAAAATGGTACAATATTTTTGTGTCAAACATTTTTCTTCTAATGCTTAAATTATGTTTAAAAAGAGAAACACATTAAAGAGAAGAATTGCTGGATGGGAGGAAGAGTTTGATGGACACAGCCAGGTGTGTAGTTCATGTGAAACCGTCCCCGGGGGTCTCTCTGGGCAAACACTCACCTTCCCTGGTGCTTTCACACCAGAATGGGAACGGGCTGGATCTAAGTAGCGTTTTCCAGAGTTTATACAACAAAAGATCTGTAAAAACATATTTTGCGAGGATAAATTTCTGTGCACAACATTAGGAATGATTAATGTGAAATCCACCTTTTAGAGAAACACAGTGTCTTCAGGATTCTGATCACCTTTCCCTCCCAGCATAGGGTATTAATCATCCATTAACTTCGAGTAAAACAGTGTGGGAAACAGCAAATTAAATGGCCTACGAAGTTCCTTCCTGCTCTCGGGTTCAGTGATGCTCTACTTCTCTGACCACCCTCAACATCTACTTAATTATTTACCAAGTCTGTTAGCAGCCTCTTCTTCTTGAAAGTAAGTTAAGGAATCTTGGGGCAAAAGGCCTTTACATAAGGCTAGATACCAACAACAGATATTGAAACAGAAAAGCAAGATCGAGTTGCACCTCTATATGAATTGGCCTGGCGGACGTGCTGGCCAGGCCCTTAGCTCGCTGGTTAAGCTCTCGGGAGCTGGAGAGAGTTGGATTTGAAGGAAGAGGCATGAGCCCTGGGAGATTGTCTCTGGAGCTGTGAGGCAGAGAAGAGGAAGCAGAGCGTGCCAGACAGAGGGACAGCCAACTTCCAGCCTCCTCCATAATTTTCCTGAGGGCTGGCTTTATGTGTGTGTAAATCATTCAGATAATTGCTGTAATTCTGCGCTTAGCTCTGCTGCTGAGGCCCCTGTCTCATGAATATTCATGCGATCTAGCCACACTCCACTATTACTTAAATTTTCCCAGACAGCTTTCATGCTGAGAGTGCCAGCATGTTTGTGCTGGAGCTGGGGATGGGTGATTTCTTGTCTGGGGTGGGAGCAGGCTGAGCATGGCCAGGCAGCTTCCGGGAATGAGGAGGACAGCAGTCTCCATCCCAGGCCCTGCTGATTTGTGGCAGGGGAACAGGGTTCAGCCTCTGCCCTGCAGACCCAGGTGCTGGGGAGGGACCTGGGCTCAGCATGGAGACAGACAGCACCTCCTGCAGATGGCGTGGGGTCTAGCCAGTGGCCGCCTGCAGTGGGTGAGCTCAGAGCACTGGGGGAGTTTAAGAAAATACCCCCCGATGAAAATCCAGGAGTGAGTAAGATCGAGAAGAAATGGCTCCTCCCATGCCTAGCATCCCTGTTGAGTATTGCAGATGTGTCACATAAGCAACATATAAGATTACTAAGAGAGAAAAGTCATACGATGTTATCATCCAATTCTGTTGTACATGCTTATAGATGTCCCCTTCTGGGTATGTGTTTTTTATAATTAATTAAGTTTCTTGGTACAACTTAGAGATACATAATGATCACTTTCATCATAGGAAATTTGTACCTGTTCATGATCTATCTTGATTCTTATTTTTTCCCATTCTCCTCCCCTCCCTTCAACCCCTCTTCCCCTCCTTAGTTACAAAAGCTTTGTTTCCATTTTATCTTTCTATTCTCAGTTTTCCCCCTTTCCCTTCCTTCCTCCCCTCTCCCATGTTCTCCTTTCCATTTGAAAATTTACTTCCTATTTCATGATATCTATTATACATTTTGGTTCTTATTTATAGTCTCAGTTTCTTATACCAGAGAAACAATGCAATATTTACACATGTGTGTCCAATTTATTTCACTTACGAGTATGGTCTCAAGGTGCATCCACTTACCTATAAATGTTTAAAGCTCATCCTTCTTTATGGCAGTGTAGTACTCCATTGCATTAAAAAAAAATCTTCTTTATCCATTGATGGGCATTTGGGTTGTTTCCAAGATTTAGCTCTTACAAACTGTGCTGCTAAAGGGCCAGGGATTTAGCTCCGTGGTTTTGCCGCCTGCTGCATAAGTGCAAGCACCCAAGTTCCATCCCCAGTACCAAAAAAAACCCAAAAAAAACCTGTGCTGCTATAACCATGGGTGCACATATATTGCTGTACTATTATGCTTTTAATTCTTTTAGGAAAATAGCAAGAAGGGGGATAGCCAAGTCATATAGAACCTCTAGTCTTAGTTTTTTGAAGAATCGCTACATTAATTGGGTATGTGTTTTTAGCAACAACCACAAAGACACGTAAACCAAGAGTATGATCAAAATATATGGTAAATGTTTAAATTTTTTTAAAAGTTTATTACAATGAAAACACATTGTTATTTGTCCCCTTCACCCTCTCTTTGATCACACTCATCCCATCACCCTTGCCACTTCCTGCAGCAGCTCCGGAGTCCTCTTTCCTGAGAGTCTTTAGCTGTGCTGTCCTGGCTGCCTCCATGTCCTGAATGGATTCAAAATGTTTTCCTTTTGTGGTCATTTTGACTTTGGGGAAGAGCCAGAAGTCACATGGGCCCAGATCTGGTGACTACGGTACATGAGGACACAGAGTCATGTTTTTACAAGCTGCCTTTCTGTTGGGTGGCACTCAGTGGCAGCATTCACTGTATTTTTGTTCACATCTTGTCAATACATTCAGGGAAGAGGACTCCAGAGCTGCTGGAGAAAGTGGCCAGAACAGTGAGATAAATGTGCTGGATATGTAGGGGAGGATTTTAAGGAGGATTCATGATAATGGGTCTTTTACTGTACTAATTTGTTTTTAGATTTAAGCATTAATTGTATTTTCCACTCACCCTCTGTAAATCACATAAACATATATATATATATATGGCAGAAAATACACATAACTAATAGAAAAGGTTTTCAAAATTTTCACCCAATTTTATCCCCTGTAGATACTTGCAGACATTTCCTTGTGTATAGAAGTCTTTTTAGTGATAACCACAAAAGCACATGAAGTAGAGTTTTATTAGCCATGTTTTAAGGAGCGAGAAAGACATTCCCAGGGAAAAGAGATCAGGGAAGTAGCTCAGGAGCAGAGCATGATGGGGTGACTTGGGGTGTGGCAGCACCCAGGTCTTGGCTGGGAATGAGCCCAGGGATGTGATGTGAGGGATCAGACAGATGTGGGGAGAGAGCAGTGCTCCATGTGCCTGAGGTTGGGGACCTGGGGCTCATCCTGAGGGACAGAGGGGCCCTGAAAGGTGAAGGCAGAAACCTGGCAATGTGGGAAATTGTTTTGAGGAAGGACAGAAGCACAGGGAGTTTAGGGAAAGGAAGTAATTCTGATGTAAGAGAGTGTAGTTATTTTGTTATGAAATTTGCTTTATTTTTCACAGAAGATTGTTTTTTTATTTTCTTTATTAATACTTGTATTACATTAAAATAAAAAGAATTTTTTAAAAAGAGGCTCATGCTATTTCTCTATAAACTAAACCTACTTGGAAAGACATTCACATCATCCAAGACACCAGGCAAAGAAAGCAGAATTCCAAGTAGGAATGTGTTAACTCCAATCTTGACAGACACCACTAACACATCCATTTTGCGAAGTCTTTCTTCAAAAAGTAGGGGGAGGGGACAGATGCAAAAGCAGAAAATGCAAAATGTTGACTAACCGGACCACAGCAGCCCATAAAAGTTTAGGATATTAGTACTATAAATTCAGCACCAGCAACGTTCACCCCATGGCCAAGTCAAGCTGTGGCTCCAGTGTGCTTCTGTAATTAATAAAACAAAGATTTATGAGGCTAAACCAACTTCAGTTGTGTGTGTACTACCTGTGACTGATTTTGGCTGTGACTGAGGAGATGAGACAGGCCATGTAGCTGGCTAAACCCAAAGGCTAGCTGTTTAGCTCCCTACAGACTTTTTATGGTACAGATAAAAATTGCTCCTTCATTTGTTTGGTGGTTAGATGTCTATTTATGTATCAGCAGCCACACCTCAGTAATGGGAGGATCAGGTGAAGCTCCTCTCATCAGTAGCTCCCCCACAGCCTTAGGTGAGTTAAACTCTGCCCTTGCAGCACTTCTGAGGCATGGCTTTGCCTGTGTGATACACAGTGGCTTCTGACTCAAGCTCCCTCACCTTCCTGAGACCTGGTGACAAGGCGCGGAAAGCCCAGGAGCTGTGTCCAGCCGAGGCCTCACTGCCCAGGTGAACGTGGACAACTCATGAGAAACCTCTGGGTGCTGCTTGCTGCTCTCGTTCATACCCGGGTTCACCAGAAGCACTGCGGTTTGGAAGGCCCATTTCCCTTGTTGTGAGGAGACTTCCCCACAGAGTACAGAACTTTCCAAGAATTCAACCCCATGAGAGAGTAAGAAGTGGATCTGTGAAAAAAAATCAAGGCTTGGAAAACATGGAAATTTCTGGGACCCACGCACATCTGTGGGATCTCTAGACAGAGCCAGGAAATGGTGGCAGTGGCAGTTGGGGGAGGGACAATTTGGTGATGCGAGTATAGATCTCTCATGCGTATCCAGATCTCTCATGCATATCTTGAGAAACGTGCAAAAGAAAGACACTGAAAATCACCCCGAGCCTGAAGGCACCACAGCTCTCCGAATTCTTGGCTTGTGCTGCATTTCAATTCTCAAATCGTTTTTTCTGCTTCTGTTTCCCTGTCTTTCCAAGCTGGAGAGTATTCAAGCAGTGGGAGATTTGGTGCTGAAAAGGGTTTATGCCAGTTGAAATTTGTGTTATTATATTTGTTTCAGGCATATAATTCCTGTTCAGGCTTTAAGTGCCGGCAGCTGGATTTCCATCCCAGGTGCTATGCCTCATGAATCATTGACATCGTTCCTCTCTGTGAGACGCCAAAGCCCAGCTGCCCCCACTAACAAATCCACTGCCGTGTTCAGCCTTTCCCTTCGCTGGCTGACCACCACCAAGGATGTGAAGTCACCAAGCTGGAAGGGATTTGCCTTTCTGAGCTACGGGAAGTAGTCTTGGCAGCTTGGAATAAGTAAGGTGTGGTTTCTTCTAGAGTACACACATTTAAATTTCTTCAGAGAAAGAAGAGACAGTACAAAAGTTTAATGATTCATAATAATCCCTGTCCGGAAAACACTGAAGTTTTGTATGAGTTTTGATATCCACCCCATATATCTTAGTCTACTGTGATCTCTACTGCATGGAAAGCCTAGCTCAAAGCCTATTGGACCTAGAAAATTTTCCATGAAATCTGTCTAAATTGCTCACAACTCTACATAGCACCATTTTAGTGTCTCTGGCATTAATTGAAGCAACAGTAATTAACTGGTTGTGGTGTCATAGAATATTAGAATGAGCAGACGTGACATGGCATAAAATGGGCATCAGAATTAAGACAAGGTCCTGGTCTCTAGGAGGTTGTGGTATACAAGCATTTCAGGCCAAAAAGACTAACACACTCTGCTAGTCTGTGGGGCACATGCTTCTGCTTCCTTGCTGGATTGAAAACAAGAGGTAGGAGATCTCTAGTATCTTGGTATTCTTGTTTCTACCATGGTTCTAGCCATCCTTAACAGCATGCATTGAAATGAGCTGAACTCCAATATAATATTTTGCTTGGGGACCAGGTAACAGCCATAAAGATCGAAGTTTGCTGTTCAGAAAATTCCTGTCTGTAGTCCTCAGTGTTGAAAGTGTATTTTGCTACTTTGGAGCCAATACTCAGCTCCTGGATAGAAATGGAAAGGGGCTCTGGCTACTTCCTCTCAGGCCGAGGTGCTCCCAAACTCCTGCTCTGTTCCGAGGCCCAGTTCCCCGTCACATTTACTCTGTACTGACACCTGCCACACCCAGAAAGGCCCTGTCTCCCGCACTCACTCAGGGAATGATCAAGAAACATGATAAATTATGTTAGGAAAATCCAAGGAAGATAGTTTTCTTTCATAATGGATTTGCATATTGACAGGAACCTTTTCATTTTTTTTTTATGGTACTGGGGATCGAACTCAGTACCTTGCCCTTGCAAGGCAGGCACGGCACCACTGAGCTAAATCCCCGGAGCAACAGGAGCCTTTTTAATGCCAAAATCCCTTTCTCAAATAGATAATGAATAAAATCTAAAAAGACAAAGTTCAGAGACATTAGAGATGTATTTCACATAGAGGTGTTTTGATGACCATTTTACACCAATCTGCCTATTCATCTCACTGGGGATTGGAATGCAAAAATAATTCCTTTTTAAGTATACTTTAGTAAGAATTTTCCTTTAAAAATTGTTGATCTTCTTAAATGTTACATAGATTTTTATTCCAAGAGTCTTCTTTATCCATAGAATAGTCTATGCGGAAGGGGTCCAAGGGAATAAGGGCTAGGGGTGAGGAGGAGGAGGGAAGGGGAAAGAAGTAGAATAAAGTTATGCCCTGTGCAAGAACCTAATAACCTCAATTAAGGTAAACACTATGTGCCATAACAGGAGCTAAGATTAATACTGTCAACAAGAATGAAAAATGGGTCAGAGGAATTGGAGGGGGAGGGGACTCAAAAGAAACAAGCTGCAGTGTGTACATGTAACCATGCAGCAAGAGGCTTGTAAACTGCATGAACTGCAAACAGGTTCTAATAAAATAAAAAGTAATTAATGAAAATAATATCATCTTGAGAGAGTCTCAGTAGAAGTTTTATAAATTAGTTCATGCTTTTCAATTGTCTCATTGTATGGCTCTGGAATTATGTTTTCTCAGAAATAAAGCTTGCTTCAACTTTACAACATTTGAAAATATAGTAATCATTAAATATGACATTATTAATAAAAATATTGTATTGTAGAAACTTAGCATGCACTAGATCGAATAAAAAACATTCCACACACCTTTTCTTTGACAAGTCAGCACCCTATCTGTGTGGGGAACTGTGTCCAATTTTGGAACTGGAAGTGCCCTAGGAAACTCCCAATGCCCTTGGACTTTCACAAATAAGCAGCCCATAGCAGTGAAGGGGATTTCCCAGGAGAGTCTAGCAGTAGAATCCAGACCGCTAGGCTGACGATACAGAAAACACTTCCCGCTGGCTGAGTCGGGCATGAGTAAGGAGATGGTGAGGGTGGAGTGGACATCTGGTGTAGGAAGTAGAACTCCTAGACCTCAGTGTGGGCTGTCGTTTCCTAGACTTACCTACTAAGAAATGATTTAACCCCACTCCACCTTAATGCTTCTCCTGCAAAATGGAGCTGTTGGATGTTAAACATAATGCATGCGTGACAGCTCCAGAAGCAGTGCAGTACTGTGCCCATGAACACTACCCGTGTTATTCTGGCTATTGTTATTGTGCATTTAGTATTCACCCATAGCCGGGGAACCAAGGGGTGGTTTTAGGAGCGGGGACAGTTCCTAGCAGACACCCATCCCTTTCATTCTCCCACATCCCTGCAGGAGCAATGGATCAGGAGATTCTCTACCTCGTTTTACAGATGGCAAACCCTGAGCTTGGCTTTCCACACAGCCTACTGGCTCATCAGGCTTGGCAGTGCTTTAAATCAAAGCAGGGGAGCAGGAGTCTCCCAATCCTGCCTTACTTTACTTCCTTTTTTACATCTATTGTGTGCTTTAGGAAACTTCTGTATGTATGATGCTTAATTCAAAACTACATGAAATCAGGATGATTTGGGGGGGAATGGTATCCCAGGAAAGGCATAGGGTCCTCATGAATAAGAATTCAATGGACTGGGGAATGGACAGTGGAAATTATGTGCTGTCCTCTCCTTGGTTTAGAGAGTAGGAGGGTGCTTTGTCAACTGCAAGCTTATCTTTGCATACATGTAAGTTCAGACTCAACGTGCATTTATACAAGTGTTTGTCTCTTTGCATTTTTGAAAAGTGATCTTTCTTGTGACTGCTCTTCCTCAGACCCCAGTGCATTTACATGGATTCCTTTCAGGAGCATCGTGGTGAGACAGGTGGGGCAGGGAGCATTTGCTCTTCTGATGGATGAGAAGGGAGGTGGCTGTCAGAGTCTGTCAGGTTCCAGGGCCACGAGCATGGTCAGTGCCCAGTTGAGGTGCTGTAAATGCCTGCTTCCTCTGCTTGTTTCTTTTCCTACAGACTCGCTGCTGGAGGCTTGGTCAGTTCCCAGGTGAGGATCCCAGAAAAGCTGTGAGTGTGTGTGATGTCTTGTGTCACCAGATACACGCCTATAAAGTGGTGCTGTCATTCTCCACCTCACAGGGCCCTTGTGCATGACATTTCTCACTCCAAGAGCTCCTCAGGAAGCCTCAGAGATGGGGTGTGTGCTGGCCACATTTGGACACCTGGGCAATGGAGATTGGAATCCATTGGAGCGGCTCTGTCTGGCCCCTGGTGGCATGCTCCTTGCATCATAAATCCTCAGCACATTGTTCCCTAGAGCTTAGGGCTTCTGGTCTAGAAACAGCACCCCAGGATCCACTGAAGGGCTGGATGGCCCCAGACTCATTAGTGAAGGTGAGATTCCTATCTAGGCTGGGTGAGGGCCATGGGTCATGAGCCATTTTACAGCACAGCTTGTCTGGAATGAATGTGGAACTTATCTCAGAGTTTCCCTGGTCTCTTCCATTTACACAGAGCCGTGCTGCCCGGTTGGGACAATGTCATCCAAAAAGAACAGTGAACTTACCATTCTCCAGATCCTGGATCTAAGTGATATCTCTTTTGGATGTATGCTGTGTAGCCTATCTTCACTTCAACTTATTTCCTTATTTCCAAGGAATAATCAGTTTGAGATGCATCAACACAATAAAACTTAGAGATGAACAGAGGCCGATTCACTTCAGGGGAAATATAGAAAAGACCGATTATTATGAAAAATCACAGTTTGCACTCCCCCCCCCCCCGCCATAAGTCATTATGCCTGGAAGCTAAAAGTCCCCAGAAAAGAGCTTTTGCTGTCTAATCACAGGGCTGCAGGGCTCCAGGGTGCTGGGACTGTGTGTTTGCACCCCTCATCTGGAAGGGTCCCTCTTCCATCCTGTGTTGAGCCTGCTCAAAGGCAAGGAGACCCATTTCTCCAAGAGGTGCCCCATCCTGCAGTCTGTTTGCTGGTCCCTGGGTTGTAGACCACAGCGCTGGGGGCCCTGCCAAGGGGCACATGAGCTCCCGCAGCTCTGGGGCCCTGGGTATGCTCTGCCTTCTCCAATCTGCTCTTTAAACATCTTGATATTTTAAAAATGGATCCTGAAGAGCATACCCAAAGGGAACAAGCTGTGTGCACTGAGGAAAGTCCTGTCCTTATTGTATCCGCTCTCCCCAACAGCCAAGCCAACAGGAGGAGACCACTGCCTCTCCAGACTTGGGCACACAGACTACCGACAGCTGCACGGCTAATTACGGCTCTCTCTCGCTCTCTCTCTCTCTCTCTCTCTCTCTCTCTCTCTCTCTCTCTCTCTCAAATCTCAGCTTTAGAAATAAAAGATAAAAAATTCTTTAGAGTAATTAGAGACTGCTGAACACTTACGGTAATAATGAAAGAAAACATTCTGACTGATTTTACAGCAGGAAGAGGCAGCCAGAGTGGAGATGCAGGTTGCAAAAATAATTAAAATCAGCTTTGCTTCTGACTTGACGGAGCCGTCAGCCTTGGAGAGAAAAGAATTGCTAATGAAATATTAATATGCTGCCTTAGATTTTACATAACCGCCTTTTGTTCCCAGGTACTGTTCCAGTTTGTCAGTCAAAGGGGTCAGGTGTGAAAGGACCCAGAAAGCAGGACGGGCAAGAAGGAAATGAGAAGTCTGTGGCCTGGAAAAATCTTGGGCTCAGAAAGGGTTTCCTGGAGCATTACCTCAGCCCACAGCCTGGCCTCAACCTCCTCAGCTGTACAGTCCAAGCCTTTCCCTTTGCTTCCTTTCCTTTTTCTTCCCTCCTGAGGCTGATAGACAGGAAATGTCAGCAATCGTGATACAATCAGAGCTGGTTTCATAATATCTATAAGAGGTTTTGAAGCCTGCAGATGCCAGACAGTTTGAGGATCTCAGGGAATAGTATCTTCTAAGGAGGCTGCAGACTAGACACAGCCACAGTAGAATTTTTTTGTCTTTTTCATTAAATTACTCAGAGCAATGATGCAAGATAGATGACATAGCTTGGGAGCCGTGTGTGTGTGTGTGTGTGTTTGTGTGTCACACATGTGCGAACATGCACTGCTTGAGTGCATGCATTTGCAAGCATTTTCTACATGTCTTCTGAAACCACCCAGTTGTTAAAAGGTTCACCAAGAGTGGTGGTAATGCACATCTGAAATACCAGCATTCTGGGAGGCCGAGGCAGGTGGATCACAAGTTCAAGCCCAGCCTGGGTAACTTAGCAAGACCTTCTCTAAATAAATAGGGCTGTGGATGTAATTCAGTATGAACACCCTGGCTTCAATCCCTAGTGCTGAAAACAAACAAACAAACAAACCACACAAATCAAAACAAAAAAACACCTTGCACAGAATGGCGCTGTGAGGACACTTCGTGCCTGAGAACTCCTCGCATGCAGACTCTAATAGCACACGTGGACACACAGTGATGGAAATAAAAGGGGCAGAAAGTTAAGGGTCACAAGACACTGCCAGGGCATTCTCACAGGCTGTGTTTCCTCACTACAAGTGTTCCTGCTGGCTTAAACTCATGAAGCATAACATTAATTTTGTCATAAAGGTTTATAAACATGGGTATGTCACGGCCACGTTCATTCTTTAGAATGTTTCTATTGATGAATTATCAATTTTAATTGTATGAGTTTTATGATATTAAACAATGAGTATTTAACAGGAGAAAGATTATCAGAAAAATAACGCACTGAATTTTTAGTATTTATTGAGTTCATAAAAAAGCATCAAAATTTTCAACATGGACTGTTTTTTGGAATACAAAGTCTAAAAAAGAACAACAGAAATAAATTCCTATATGAACTACAATGAAAATACTTACAGTACTCAACAAAAAAAATAATCTTTACTTCAATTATCATACCTAAGGCAGTCCTTACACATGACCACAGCATGTCCTATACACACGTATCTCATAGACTGACAGCGCATGTGTTTTATTTTCCTGGCATTTTTGTAGGACATAATTGACACCTTTTGGGTCTTACTGTTTTGTTAGGCGGTTCTTACTGTATTATACAATGTGTAATTATAGGAACATAAAATATCAATAAAATAAAGTATTAAATTATTAATGTGTATTGCACATTTAGAATAAATATCAATATTTTCACATCAGCTGTGTTCTTGCTTACAAAACCTAAAAGATAACATAAAAAATAAAGACCTTTGTGAACTACAATGAAAACACCAATAGAACTCTACAACAAAAATAATCTTTGCTTCAACTGTCACACTGAGGCAGTCTTCACATGTGACAACTGCATGTTCCATGCACATGTCTCACTTATACTGACAGGACCTGTGCTTAGCTTTCCTTTCCTATATGGCAGCCCATTCTTGTCATCTCTTCTTCCTGTTTTGTCAGGATCCTCTAACTATGTTGCACAACATGCACTTAGCAGGGAAATAAGATATCAATAAAAAAAATATATCATATAGTAATGAGTGCTTAGAATAGACATCAACATTTTCACATCAGCTGTTTACTTGGTTACAAAACCTAAAAGATAACATCATAAAAACCTCTGTGAACTACTATAAAAATATCAGTAGAGTTTTACAAGAAAAATAATCTTTGTTTTAATTGTCACACTGAAAGCAATCTTGACACATAAAAACTGCATGTTTCATACAAAAGTATTGCTTACACTGATAGCATGTATGTTTTATTTTCCTATCCTTTCTTTTATTTTTTCTACCTTAGTTCTTATTTTTTCCCCATTCCCCTGCCTGCCCTTCAATCCTTCCACCCCTCCCTATTTACAAAGACTTTCTTTCCATTTTTTCCTTTTCTCATATTTATTTCTTTCCCCTACCTCTCCAACTTCACTTTCCCCTCTGGACCTTTCCCTCCTATTCACAATTATCTATTATACATTTTGGTCATTATTTACACTTTCAGTTTCTCATACCAGAGAAACTATTTGGTATTTACACATGTGTGTCCTATTTATTTCACTTAAGAGTATGGCCTAAATGTGCATCCATGTAGCTATAAATGTCTCTAATTTCTCATTCTTTATGGTTGAGCAGTACTCCATTTTATTTAAAACACACACACACACACACACACATGTTTTCTTTATCCAGTCTCCAGTTGGGAAATTGGGCTGTTTCCAGCTTTAGCTATTACAAACTGTGCCTCTATAAACATGGGTGCACATATATCACTGTGGTATGATTCTTTTAATTCTTTTGCGAAGATACCCAGCAGGGGAATAGCTGGGTAAAATGGGACCTCTAATCCTAGTCCTTTGAGGTATCTCCATACTGATTTCCACAGTGGTGCACCAGTCTGCACTCCCACCAACAGTGGAGAAGGGTTCTTGTTTCCACCACAGCCCCGCCAGCATTTGTTATTGATTTCTTGATAGCAGCCATTCTTTCTGAGGTGAGGTAAAATCTCAGCTTTCTTTTCATCTGCATCTCTCAAATGACCAGTGATATTCAACATCTTTTCATATGTTTATTTGCTTTTTCCTCTTCTTTGTCTGAGAAATGTCTGTTCATTTTACATGCCCATTTTTGGATTGGGTCTTTAAATTTGGGAGGTCTGATTTTTTTAAGCTCTTTATGTATTCTAGATATTAGACCTTGGCCTGAGGAACTGCTGGTAAAAATTTTGCCCCACATTGTAACTTGTCTCTTCACTCTGTTTGTAGTTTCGCTTGCTGTGCAGAAGTTATTTCATTTTTTGGACATCATTGTGAAAGGAGTTGGTTCTCCAGTTCCTCTCTCAGTGAGTCTGTTTCTTGTAGGGCACGGTTGACATCTTTTTGGTTTTCTTGTTGTTATAGTAGGTCTTTCATATGTTGTGCCTGCCTGTTTACCTGTCAGCTCACCAGTGTGCTCCACAATTTTTTTTGCATAATTTCCTGGGAAGAAATATATTTTTTCCTCTGCTGTAAGTGATCTCTTATGAGTTTCAGTCTCATTCCTCTAAGAAAATTTCTCTGTGGTATTTTGCACTTGTTATTTTCTTTGTAAACTATCAAACTATCCCACACATGTTTAGGATTGAGTAACACACAACCATTGTCCAGTGCTTTGTGTTTCAAGTGACATCATATTTGCTTCATAACTGATCAACAACATCTACTTTGTTGGTTTTGTTGTAAAAAGTTTCCATCTCCAGCTTCCATTTTGTTGAGGTTTCCCTATCAATATTTCCATCATGGTCCAATGTTGACATCAGCAGTGCTAGTTTGTTTTTCTTTGCCATATATGAGGCCAATGTAAATCTTTCTGAAATACACAAATTGTACTACACAATTCTCTGTTTTGAAATTGCAACATTTCATTTGGAATTCTGGCTTTGTTCCTGCATACCATTCCTACACTGGTCAACTTGTGCTCTGTCAGCAAATATAACATTGATTGGAAACTGGTAAACTGATTTTCAAATGTCACATTCTGATTAGTTTGGGGAATGGGAGCAACAAGTCTGTTCACAGAATCATTTGGTTTGTTACCATAGGAATAAAGACCTGGTGGCTGAGTTCTAGGATAAATTTCTATATTGAAAACATAATTAGCCTTCACATCTATAAGAGCATCAATTTTTATGCCATATTTTGACCCATCACTTTTGTACATGTCTTTTACATTCCTGCAATTACCATGAGACACCCCTGCTAAATACAGCAGACTTATGAATACTTTCAGTTCAGCTAGTGAGATGTCATAATAAAAACATTTTTAAATATGGCTATTGGTGCATACAGAATTTTTTACTTCTATTTCAGCCTTTGTGCATTTCAGCTTTTTTCTATTTCACATCTTGCATTTAGTCTGTTATAATTTTCAACATTGAATGGCAGTGCTGGCATTCTATCCAATAGGTTTCACACTTGCCAAGATCCTCACTGTATTTTCTGACCTAGTTCTAATATTGGATTGTTCTATTTGGTTGCATGACCATTTTGCAACATTTTGACTGGTCAAATATGTACTTACATTGCTATTTTCTTCAGTGCTTGAATCAAGGATGTCTGCATCCCCTGTGTCTGTATCAGTCAATTCTTGCTCCATTTCACTGTCACAGGAACTTTGGCTCACATAGGCAATGTCAAAGTCATCATTATCATCATCATCATCCACTCACACCACTCTTCTATTATGAAAACATGTATTGTACTATAATGGATCATCTTCATCATCTATGCATGAATAATCTGATGATTCACTTTTGACCTCCTCCAAAACTTGGAAATCTGGGGTTTTTGTGTCATTATACTGAATTGGGCTACTTCTACCAGAAAAATCAAAAGAAAAGTTTTTTTAAAAATCAAATCCTAGAGTGATATGGGTGTATTATACCCTCTCTGGTGCTCAAGTAAAAATATGAAAAATCTGTTAGAAGGAGCATCAAGTGAAAATCCCAGTTTGACACCTTTTCACACATGCATGCACCTTGCCTTTCATCATGCCAAGTGAGTAAACATAAAGATCACTTCCTGTATCCCTCAGCCAAAGGTACTGAGATGCACAGCCAGCTACTATTATGCTAAAGTAAAAATTTATAGTAGAAAAGCAAGGGATTTGTTTGCAGAGCCCAGTGTTATGCTCCATAGGAATACCACTGAAAGCTCTGAGATGTAAGAAGAGATGGCCACAGAAAACTGACCAAGTGACTAAAACTGGGGTTAGGAAGCCTGAAGATGAGACAGGGCAACATGGCAAAAAAAAAAAAAAAAAAGTAACATCAGAAGAAATAGAGTTCAATTTTTGACACTGGCACCAACTCACTGTGTGACTCTGGGCAGGGGATCCAAGCCATCTGACCTTGCTTCTTGTAACAAGGAACAAGAAGGGACAAAGTCCTCTTAGGGTCTGTGATTTGAATAGTAAGTATGATAAAGGGCTAAGCATCAAGTTCTTTCTGCCTGAGGTATGGATTCTGGCTTTTAGAATTCAATACCTTTATCATCTGTGATTCAAACTTTACAAATTATACTTAAGGTAATAATGTCTCATGCCTTCAAAAAAAGAAGTGAAATAGTACATGTCTTAGTTATGTTTCTTGTTGCTAATACAAAGTGCCTGACACTCAAAGTTAAAGGAGAGGTTTATTTCAGCTCACAGTTTGTTGAGGTTTGAGTCAGTAGTCAGTTGGCTCCAAGGCAAGGTGGCATGGCAGCAAACCACTGCAGGGGAGAAATAGTTCATGGTTGATCAGGCAGGAGGCAGCAAGCAGCAGTGAGCCTGCCTTCCCTCTCTCCCTTTATAGTCCATCCAGGCTACAAGCCTATTGATAGGTGCCACCCATTCCCAGGGTGGGGCTTCCATTATCCACACTCTTAATCCCAGTGTCACACCCTTAATCCACATTTACACACCCTCATCCAGCCACCTTCAAAACTCCCCACCAGTGACCATATGTGTCTTGGGGGAGGGAATTTATATACAAGGTGCAGTGTAACAGCACATCAGCTTCCTTATTTACCAGAGATCCATTATGCATAAGGAATTTGCACAATATTGAATTTTATCAGATTTTCAATAGGACAAATATTATTGTCTCTTAGTGATGGACAAAGTGAAAGGGACCTAGTTGTCCTCACTAGAAAAGGGCTGAAAACTTGATCTCACCAACCTGAGTGGCTTTGAAGTCTGTGCTCTCTTTGTTCCAAATCAAAGCTGCCAGGGACATAGGGGCTCAAGTGCTGAATGAACAAATGCCTTTTCATATGTGATTTTATTACTATTATATAGTCCTGTGACAGTTACAGTGAAGGATAAACTTGATTAGCCTAGGGGATGGATGGAGTACACTTCCAGGTATGTTTGGATGGGTCACAGAGTTGTGAACACAAGGTCTGTATGTAGTCCCTGTCCTCCTTCCTCTCTGGGACTATTCCACTGCTCTGCTTCCTGGCCACTATGAACTAAGCAGCTTTGCTTTACCACATCTTTCCACTGTGATGTTCCTGCCTTGGAGCCAGCTGACCATGGACTGAATCCCTTGAAACTGTGAGCCAAATTCAACCTCTCTTTCCTTATCTTGTGGTTGTCAGCTTTTGTGTTCCATCCATGAGAAATCTGAAGCATACAAACCCTATGATCAGTCCTGTGAAGATCAGAAAGATGTGGAAGTTGCCCAGTATGGGCCCCTCTTACCCAGCTCTTCAGTTCCCTATGAAGCATGACCTGCCTGCCTATGGCTGCAGAGGACAATCAAAGCTGGCACAGCCTCACATTGAGCTGAAACACATAGGTTTTAGAGTCAGTTCTATAGCATTATTATGACATGAGAAAAATCATATGCTGTATCTGTGCATTGGATTTTGTCTCAAGATGGAATAATATTGCTTAACTCTGCATGAATATTGGGTGGGTTAAGCAACCAAATGGACAAACAAATAAAGTGAAAGCAGAAAAAATATCTCAGAATAAACAATGCTGCATTTGGCAAAGGCATGAATCAATGACCAGTAAAATAATTCTAAATTTCTCCAAAAGCAATGAATAATATTTTATAAACATATTCTGCAAGTACTCATCATTGTCATGGGCCTGTAAGATTTTTGTGCATGACTTTTGTTGATGCAGCAGAGAGGACAGCAACTGTGTTGGTCGTTGGGTCGAGCTGAAATCTGATGTGGCCTCTTAGAATTCGGGTTCCTTCCTACATCTGGGAGCAGAGATAATACCACCTCTTCATGTTTTATCTTGCACAGATACTTGACATTTTAAATATATCATCATAAGGATAAAGCCCTCTTCAACCCAAAAGGAAGCCATTTAATGTCCAGAGTGTCTGCATAATGACTAATTATTTATTGACTGCTATAGAACAATAGAGTCATGTGGCTATCTCCTTAAACTTATTACCTCATGGAAAAGAAAAGATGTGGGGGGGATGTGATCATTGGAGCAAGGGTCCTTAATCAAGCTCTAAAATCAGTGTGCTGGACAGTCCTCACCACAGGGTCCACCCACTGCCCGCCTTGTCCCCCAGCAGACAGGCACAGGTACCCACAGCCTCCCCCTGCCCCTTCCCTGTGTCTTTCTGGGAGGGTCTGATTTCTCACCCCTAGTGTGAGATAGTAATGAGACCAACACTGAAAGGTGTGTAAGGACTTGAGAAAAAGAAATGAAATGCCCAAGCCCAGATTTGGACACAGGAAGGAGGTCCTACCCTGAGCTGTGTTTTCTTCCTCTTTCCTGGGTGGAGCAAAAGAGATAAATGTGCACAGAGCCAGGGTTTGAGGATGGGGGAGCTGGAGCCCTAAGCAGAGTTGATTGTGGAGAATTGGGGAGCTCCTGAATGCAAAGGGAGGAGCTGAGGCCCAGGGGTGCAGTCAATGAGAGAATTGTAACCCCACAGGGGAGGAGATTTGAGGCTCAAAGGGATCCTTCTGGCTCAGGGTCACCAGGTCTCCCTTGTCCTAAAGTGCTGGCCAGTCTTGCAGGGACCCTTCAGGGTGGGTCAAGAGTAACTGAATATCCTTGTGACTTTGCTACCTTTGCAGGCTGCACTCCTAAGACCCATGAGAGGCTCTGATGAAACCCATATAAAGATGACTTTTGTGTGACAGAATTAAAGGTTCAATGCAAAGAGCTTAAAGATCAAAAAGGCCATGCCTCTCTCTGATGACCGGCAGCCCCCTTAGGGATCCACACCTTGTTGCCTTCATCACATGGTTAGGGAATCTATTATTCTCTTTCACCCCCAAATCACACATGAACACTACTGCCAAAGTCCCCTCCTACACACAAAACAAACCATGTTTTCCAAAAACTCTGGTTGGAAGGCCAACCTCCACTGCCTTGCACTATCCCTGGATGTCGAGACACAGCATGCCTTCACAGAAGAGTTTAAGTTAAAATGAAGTTACCAGGGTCGTCCTGAGTCCAGCATGACTGGTGTCCATCGAAGAAGGCACAACTGGAGGGCAGGGAAAACCAGTGGAAGGTCAGCTGCAAAGGTTTCCCATAGGTAAGAAGGTCATCTTTGCAGTACAAGGAGAGGGGGCCTGGAAGACACCAACCAGCCAGCAACCTGACCTGGGCTTCCAGTCTCCACCACAGTGAGATGTCTGTTGACTGAGCCACTAGTCTAGACTTTTTTGTTATGAAGCTCAAGCTGACTGATGCACTATCTCTGTCTTTCTCTCTTTTCACCTCCAAAACCCCAGCTTTCTCCTTTCAGTCTTTAGGTTCTTTTAGTTAATCCACAGCCCACTCATCTTTTTGTAAATTTAAAATTTTTTATTAGCCCATGTTTCCAGTACATGTTTACATTCCTTGTGGGGAGCTAGTGCATGTACATAACACATCTTAATTCCCGTTTTCATCCCTTTCCCTTCTCTCTTTGACTCCTCCCTCCATCTCTTCATTCTCTTCCCATTTGAGAACGATCTATCTCCCTACTTTCTCTTATTTATCTTTTATCTTATTCTTTATGTATAATGTGGGTTTCTCATATAAGAGAAACCATGCAATATTTAAGCTGTGTGCCTGACTTATTTCACTTATGATCTCAAGCTGCATCCATTTTCCTACATATGACTCGTTTATCCTTCTTTATGACAGAGCAATACTCCATTGTATGTAAATACCACATTTGCTTTACATATTTATCTGTTGATGGACATATAGGCTTCTTTCAATATTTAGCTATTATGAATTGTGCTGCTATAAACACTGATATGCATGGATCATTGTAATATGATGTTTTTAACACTTTTAGGGAGACACCTAGAAGGGGAGTAGCTGAGTCAAATGGAGATTTTAGCTTTAATTTTTTGAGGAATCTCCATACTGGCTTCCATAGTGGTTCTACCAGCATTATAGAAGGGTTCCTTTTCCCCATCTTACTAGCATTTGTTATTATTTGTTTTCTTGATGATGGCCATTTCTTCTGGGATAAGATGGAATCTCAGCATTGTTTAATTTGCATTTCTCTAATGATCAGCAATGTTGAAGATTTCCTCATGTATTTATTAGCCACTTATCCTCCTTCTGGGAAGTGTCTATTCATTTCACTTGCCCATTTTTTTTACTGGGTCTCTGATTTGGAAGAGGGTCTAAGCTTTTGAGTTCCTTATATATGCTAGATGTCCTCTTAGCCCTGTCCCCCCTGCAGTTCACAATGGCTGTGGGACCCATGCTATCTCTCCAGCACCCTTGGCCACTCAGTGTGGCCTCCACTCTTCACAGCCTCTGGTTCCCTTCTACCTCAAGCCATGGTTGGTTCATCCAAACAACAAGGTTGCAGCAGCTCTTCCTCACACTGGGCTCCTGGAGCCATGACAGAGAGAACTCCATGTCCTTGGTAAATTTATGGGTGAGAATACAGTCCTATGGGCCCTGATCCCCCCTGCCCTGACCATGGTGCTAAGCTAAGCCTTGTGGGTTTCCAGGACTACAGGAAGACATGGTCTAAACAAGTATCCACAAGCACAGAGCCAAGAACTAAGACTCCAGATCAATTACCATTAAGACCAATCACCCTCCAACAGGACCAACTTTTTGCTATTTTATTGGAACACTAGGAAGGACCCCACTCTAGGATCCTTACTGTCAAACATGCTTTGGAAGGAAAGGCTTCATTTCTGTGTTTCTGTGTTCACTTTAAATCAAATTACCCCTCACTGGGGATCCATATCCCACCCCACAGGAGAGACTGTCAGTCTATTATTTGAGCATCTCCCTGTCTCATATGATCCCACAAAACTCTTGGCAACTTATGAGGTCTCTAGACTATCAATAGACCTCCTGTCTCATTCATTAAGATCCCTGCTTTGATGTTTGCAGTCCTAGACTGAATGCCCCCTGAAGGCCGGTGGTTCTCTGGCTCTGGCAGGTGAAGGCACAGGATGTGAGCAGCCTGAGCCCTCCAGTGTGAGGTGCAGACTCCCCAAGGGCACTACCTGGGCACTTCCTCGGCTATCCTCTGTCTACCCTGACATTGGGGATTCTGCTGTCTCCCCATCTTAGGGGTTGCCTTTGGTTCACATTTCTGCTATTTTCCTCACTGACACCTACTCTCGTGTCTCCCTCAGATCAAACATCTGCACATCCAAGACTGCACATAGGTGAAGGAGGACAGAGAGGTCGCTGTGAACTGCATGACTTAGGCCAGCCATGGCAACATGAGACCCAGGAACACAGAGTTCCCTAAGTCTATGCATTTCTGGGTTCACCTTTGAGACTGAGTTTACCAGGGTGCAGGAGGTCTGTGAGCTCACTGGGAAGGGAGGAACTCTCTCAGAAATCTTGACCCATGCTTGAAAGACCCCAGAAGTTTTATTGTTGTTTTTACCAAAACCTTAATGATGCATGACAGATATTTATTTTATTTTATTTCATTTTAGTTCTGAGGACTGAATTCAGGGTCTTCACTCTGAGCTATATCACCAGCTCTTATTTTATTTTATTTTTTTTATTTTGAGACAGAAGTTTCACTAAGTCACTAAGTGGGCCAGGCTGGGCTGGAACTTGTGATCCTTTTCCTCAGCCTCCTCAGTGCTAGGACTGCAAGTGTGCACCACCATGGTCTGCTATGCATCATTATCATTTAAAAGTTGTTAAGTACAACAGGAAAACAAGAAAAAGCAGGGTGACGCCTGCAGTAACTCAGCAGGATGTTTTAGCACAGTCATACTTACCTCTCACCTTCCCACAGAGTGAATGAGTTGATTGGAGCCTGGCCTGATTTCTTTCTTCCCTGGGCCCAGGGGCCTGTTGTAATTTCCATCACTGTCCTATTTTATGTTCCCTCTTTCTTACGGGGAACTATTGTCTGCCTTGAATACTAAGCCACGTGTACACTTAAAAAAATTAAAATAGTTTTATGAATAACTGGAATGCAGAGCTTTGTGAATGTTAATACTGTAAATGAGAGGCTCAGCCTTTCCCTACGTCTACATCTCTTCAGTCTGACTCATTTTCCACTACCTTTACCACCAATCTCAGTAACTTGGAGAAGCTCACCACAGAAATACATAATGAAATGAGGGGTTGAGGATCTCTGCAGAGCCAGGAAAAGCCCGAAACTCCACTGAGCTTTAAATTCGCGGGCCTGTAGGCTCTCCTGCAGCCTCTGGGCCACCTACCTGCAGCAGAATCTAGGGGCAGGGACTATCAGATGGCAAAGGAGCCCTATGGCTTCTACTTCCGGGTCAGGAAGCCTCTTACATATTCGCGGAGGTCCCAAGGATGCCTGGTGATTTTTCCGGGCTGGAGCTGGAGGTTCTCGATAGAGCCAGCTCCATCTGCAGCACAGGGAGACTGGGGCTGTCTGAACCAGCTGCAGTTGCAGGCGCCGGTGGAACTCAGCAGGGCAAGTTGCCCGCCTAGACCGAGGAACAGCTTCTCCCCAGCTGGTCCCAGCGGACACAGGTGCTCGCCACAGCTTTCAGGAAGACGAGAGGCCAGTTCTCTGGACACCCTCTGCGATTATGGTGCTAAGCTGAGCCTCCGTAATGCGACCTTGTTCCGTGAGTCAACTCAGGTGGCAAAACACTCAGAACAGGCCTCCCGCATGGATCCGGACTGAGTGGACACGAAGCCTTGCTACGCAGCTGCCCACGGGTGTTTGGAGTTTGGAGCTGCCTGATGTGTTGGTGATGGATTAGACGTAGAAGTTATTTACAACAAAACAAAACTCGTTAAAAGTACAAGACAGCTCGACTTCCCCAAGGGCACAACATTAATGAGGTGATTTGCCAAAGGGTCACAGCAATCCAAGGAGCAAGGTGCACGTTTTTCCTGTATCTGCACATGAGGGTTATTGAGAACCATTTCACAAGACCGATGAATTAAACACATGGCGGGGGAGCAGTGGATTCTGTTGTGTTTTGTTATTTCTGTTGCCATTAGAGAGAAAGCAAGTTGAGGGAGTGGAGCGTGGGAGGGGAAGCTGACTTGGGTACCACAGCCACCCTGGAACCATGTGGGTTCAGACTCAACGGCCTCCCCAGGTCCCACGGGCTGTGGGCCAAAGCAGAGCCTCCTCCAGGGGCCAGGATCCATCTGCAGCAGAGGCGGAGCACAGGTGAGCAGCACCTGGGGCCTGGGGCCTGGCAGACCTGGGCGGGATGGCAGGGGCGAAGCGAGGGTCCTCCTGGCTGCTCCCTTTTCCCATGAGTGAATTTCTCCTTCAGGCCAGCAGAAGCCCTTTGACAATCAGCACACCCTGAAAATTCCTGATTCTCGGGCTCCTGCATCCCTTGCCTCTGGCAGGCTGGACCAAGTCTATGCAGAAGGGTCAGGAGAGTTCTGGGGACTCCACGGAGGGCTTTGGTCTTCACACCTTAGTTTTAGCATTAAAAATGAAGGAAACAGGACCGGGAAGAGATCTCCAGGGCCCACGCTGCAATCACTTTGCAACAAAATAATATGCAGAGTCAGACATAACTGAAAGCATGGAATAAGCAGTGGGTCCGTGCTGACATAAATGACTGCATATTTGGAGGGAGAACCCACCGACCACCCCTCTTGCATCTTTGGAGATGTAAGGAAGGTGTCAGGCTGGCTCTGTGGGCACCTCTAGGACCCCTGTGCTTCACTGAGAGCTCTGCATCACCATTTAAAAGCCTAAAATTCATTTTATTTTGCGTGACCAGGTGGATTGAATCCAAGCCCCTTGCACATCTCCACCCCTTTTTAAAATTTTAAAATTTTGAGCCTGGGTCTTTCTTCATTGCTAAGTTGTTCAGTCTGGGTTCAAACTTGTGATCATCCTGCCTCAGCCTCCTAGAGTGCTAGGATTATAGGCATGAGTCCAGTTAAAAATTCTTAGCACTTCTGAGCTCAGAACAGCTTTCATTTGCAGCTGCAGTAGGTCCTGCAGTTGTGCTGTGTTTGCAGAGCCGATCAAAGCTTTGGTTTGGGGGTTCACCCAAGACTGCTCACTGGGCTTGGATGAAGACTGAGACCCGAGTCTCTCACAAGCTTCTAGGTTTTGGGGTCCTGGGTCCTGAGGCTGGGGGGACCCCTGCTTTGAAGAAGAAGGAAGCTCCGAAAAGGAGGCCGGAATTGGACAAGAGGGCAGGAAAGAACTGAAGGCTGTGCAGAGAATGACAAGAAGGGGAATTGTTTTTTATTTCTTCCTCTATTTCTTAGCTGTACATGTTTGCAATAAAGTTTATTTTTGCAGCAATACAAGTAACAAAAAAGCACAGTAAAAGATGTTAGGAGAAGACAGAAATAAGACTGTTTTACATTCAATTCTTAGAGAATTAAATAAATTTTTAAGATGTTAAGTGTAGTACGAGTAGGGAGATTTCAAGAGTAATCACTAACAAAAGTGATAAAGTGTCTATGAAGAGCAAGCGATTATGAGGGAAAATACAATAGGAAGGGAAGAAAGATAACAGCAAATCAAGGTAAAAACAATAAACTTGAAAAACAGTAAAAGAACATAATGGATAACCGCGGGACTAAAAGAAACAAGTCCCGAGGAGGGAAACAAATTTAAATATGGTAATGTTAATAGTTTTTCTAAAACCACACCTGGAATAAACTGTCTGGTTAGAATACTCAAATATTACTGGTTGTGGTAGGACATGCCTGTTATTCCAGCACTCGGGAGGCTGAGGCGGGAAGATTGTCATGAGTTCAAGGCCAACCTGGGCTACCTAGTGAGACAGTCTCAAACAAAAATACTCACATATTTCAAATAGATTTCAAATTACAAAAAGTGATTTGTTGTATGCTGTTTATATAGAAACAAACCAGAAATTTTGCAATAAAATGAATGAAAATGTTACATAAAATTAATATAAGTAAAAGAAAACTTTATCAAGATCAGAATAAGTAAGTATGATCACAAAAAATAGCATTTAGTGTGTAACAAGTGACTACATAATAATGAGAAATTTCTTTTACTAAGAAGATGTAATAATGCTAAATTTAGATATACTTCAAAAGCCTCAAATATATTTTTAGGAAAATTGATAGAGCTACAAGAAGTATGTGACAGAAACATATATAGACTTCCATGCAGAGTCTGATGTATCTATAAGTCAAGCAGACAGAATACTTGTAACATCAGAAGCAATATCATTAGGAAGCTTGATTGAATAGAATCTTAAAATAGAATGTAGGGTTTCCTGCCCTTCTGGGGTGTAAGGGCCCACCCATAAAGATATTTAAAAACCCTTAAAAGAACAGAGACACAAGATTCAAATGACCTCTGGAGGAAGGTAGGGGCATGTGGCATGGAGGAGGTATGCAAAGAAAGACACAGGGACTGATGTTTCCTGGCTTTCATTGTGGAGTGAATTTGAAGATTCACTGCTCCGTGATGTGTACATGCTACACGCCTCATTCTGCACATATGACATAAAAAGGAAAGAGAAGAAAAATATGCTTGCTTCGTGGAGTTATTACTAAGCAGTAACGCTTGGAATGGACAGTGGTCCTGGGTGGCACATCATAAGTATTTCAGAACTGTCAGCTAGGCAAAACAGCGCCCTTGCTTCAGGCATCCTGGAGGAACAACCTTCTCTCCCTGTGCACCACTGGCCTGGCCGTGGCCTTTGGTGGGGACAGTGGCAGTGTTGGGGCCCCCTCTCCAAGGAACTGGATCACCGACAGCCTGCAAAGCAAAGGGAGTGCTTTTCTGTGCAGGAAGAGGACTGTGTCTCTAGTGATGGTGAAGCCAGCCCATCCTCTTCAATCTTTGGCAGCAAATATATGGAGATGTATAAAACCTTCTGCTGCCACCATGCTTTTAATCCCATTCAAAATAGTCTTTGGGTGCATCTGCTTAACTCAGACACACAAGCTTAACTATCACATGGTTCCTCTCATATGAGAACCCCAAAGTATGAATAAATGACAGAGCAAAATAAAAGATCATAACAAATGGGGATAAATCTTTTTGCAAAAGGGAAAGGGACAGAAAATAGAGGGAGGGGTACCAGAGGGAAGGGGAAGGGGACATAAAAATAATTAAGGTGTGTTATGTACACACACCAATTCCCCATGGCGGATGTAGTCATTATATAATGCAAATATGTACTAACAAATTTCTAAAAATATCTTTGGATTCTTGGGGCCACACAGGAAACTCCATGATGGGCACAGGGTGCAGAGCCCGAGACTTTGCCTTGGGAGAACTCAGGCTGTGCATGCTGCTCCTGTACCACCTGCACTGTGCTCTTGAAGGACTGTCCACTGCACTGGGAACATGGTGGGGCGACCCGACTCAGTAGGGCTCAGTTCCAGGTGCCTGTGCTCATACACAGCTACTGCACAGGAGACAAACACAAGCTTTGAGAATGATGAGTGGTTTCCCGGTCCTATCTGCCAAATCATATCTATTATGTACGATGGCATCAAGGTGCATACATGGGGTAATTGTGCTGTAAGCAGATGATTCCAGCTTAGACTGAAGAGACTGTGTTATCCTCCATCCTCAACGTCCCTGCTAGACATCACTTTTCCTGAGCCTTCATTTATTTCCAGGGAGACAGGCAAGGTTCACAGGGTGAAGTGACTCACTGGGACCCCTGGTGAGAGGCCAGTGGGCCCCTGTGTCACTCCTGTGTAGTGGGGCACACTCACTGGCAAAGTACAGGCTTCCCTTCCTGAGGGAATGCCAGTCAAGTGAAATAAACTTCCATGTGAATTTTAGGACTGTTTTCTCCAGTTCTGTGAGGAATGCTGTTGGTTTTTTGACTGGGATTGCATTAAATCTGTCTATAAGCTTACATATCACAGGATTCCCCTAGTATTAAGAATCCAAAGAATAAGTAAATTAAAGGGCAAAATAAAAGGCCGATAATAGGAAACAGGAAGGTAGGTTTTTCTCAAATGAGACAGGGACTAATAGATGGACCGGGGGCTGGGGAGGGAAGGGGAAGTAAAAAGAATTAAGATGTGCTACGTACATGTACCAACTCCCCCTGTGAAGGTAAACATTATGTACTGCAAACATGGACTCATAAAAACAAAAATTTTTAAAGGAAATGAGGTAGATGGAGGGAAAGATGGGTAGAAGTAAGAAAATCCCAGCACATTTTCTTTATCCCAAATGATTAGGCTCCTGTCTGCTGTCCAGTCTTCCAAACTTGAGTCAGGTCAGTATTGTGGGTCCTGGCAAACCTCCCACTATGTCGAGTGTAAGACACATCAGGTGTTGGGGGAGTAGCCCAAATCAACCACCTTGCTCACATCCAGCACTGTTCTGGAAGGAAAGCTTTAAAGCCAATGGAGAAAAATAATGAAATGCCCCAAATTGCAAAAGGCTAGACCCCAGCAATGTTGCTGAGGCAGATGTCCCACTCTCCCCAAAGCCATCCCAAGCGGCTTCCCCCAGCAATACCCTCTCTTCTGTCCAAGTGCTGCAGAGCTCATCTCTACTGAGCTGAGTGTTATAGCCCTGCCTCGGGGGGAGTGGGTGATCTGGAGCAGATATAGGCACGAAGGCAGTATCTATATGGTAAATATATACATAGGTAATTAGATGGCTGCAAAATTATATAGGATGTGGTGTTAAAGAAGCAGAGAGTTCAAAATTGAAATGGAAGCCTGGTAAATAAGCCATTATGCCCAAAGAAATCCTGATTGCCTATTCATAGCTGAAATTTACATGAACCCTTGTTCATTAAAGAATGAATAGCGGCTAATTTGAAGCATTATCAAAGCAAAGTTCAGATGACAGAATTAAAAGGAAAAAATCCTCTCAAATCAGAAATCTACCAGCTGCCCCACATAAATTAAAAGCCACTGCAACTTTCTTAATATACTGGAGACCCTATTTTTAAATCCTACTATCTAATTAAAATATCCAAGAGAAAAAAAAAGTACAGATTGCAGAAATCAGAATTTAATAATAAAGAGGAAAGAGGGAGGGAGAAAATCAATCTGTTTGTTAAGGCAATTTGTTAAAGTGCTTTCTTTTCAGTTTTCTTTCTTTTTTTAAAGCAGAAGAATCAATCTACCTTAGTATTATTCCAAGAAATAGCTGGGTTCTTATGCAGATCTATATGTTGAAAGTTAGAAATGAGTAGGAAAGTGATAGGAGTGAGTGATGAAGGAGTGATTCGTGCCCAGGTGAAACCCATAGTCCAGGAGGGGCCCAAGCTGCGGAGCGAGGAGATTAGTGAGGTTGGTGAGCAAGGAAACGCTCACCCCTGCACTCCTACGAGTGCCCTCTGCAGCGAGCTGGCATCTCTGCCCCTGAGGACCCCACAGCTGCTGGGTGCTCAGAATCAACTGCTCCTTTCTATCTGTGAGGAAATCTGGGCCAGACAGATGCTGTGATCTCCATAGTTACAGAATCAGCATGGAAACTCCAACCAGGCGGGAGCTCGAGTCTAAAGTTTGCTTGTCACACTCACATACTACCATCCAAAGGTAAAGGGCAGAGTGCCCACCCCGATCCCACGCCACTGCAGATGCTTTCCGACTCACCTGCTTACACCCGAGTAACCTCCCAATAAACCCACCATGAACTAAAAATGCTCCAATACCCAATCAACCCAACCCAAACAGCAAGAGGAAAAAAAATGTGTGATTGTTAGCATGAAATCACAAAGATTTAAATGGCCATCAAGGTAGAGAAGAAGTTTGACTTTTCTAGTTTACAAAGAAATATGAATGCCAAACTGAAACGAAGGGCCCTGTGTCACTTGCAAAGTTGCCAACAGAGTAAATTATAACAATCATTGCTGGGAAAGCTGAGCAGGAGGTAGAATCCATTCCTTGCCACTCCTGGTAAGGTTGTTTACCCTGCTTCTCTGAAGGTGAATGCAGAACAGATATGAAAACCTCAGAAAACTCTTTTACTCAAGCAAATCCATTTCTTATAAGTGTACAGAAAAGTCATGCTAGAAAACAGAAAGATCCATACAAAACTGTTTATAATACCAAAAAATATTAGAAACAGGCTGCTTGTCCAATAATAAAGATCAACTAACTAAACTTTCAAAATACATGCTTTTTGCACTCTAGATCATTTGAGCACAGTAGAATCATCCCTACCCTCCTTGCCCTCGGGTCCTGAGTTTCTAAATCCCTTGTGCAAACCTGGAAGCAAGGGTAGTGCCAAAACCTACACATATTATACTGTACATATAAGAACAAAAATATGCTGAAATTTGAATTTTACAGTAAAGTGTAGATTGCTGTAAATCCTCTCCCTCACGTTGAACACCCTCATCCCATCATCCTTGCCACTGTCTGCAGCAGCTCTAGAGTCCTCTTTCCTCAGTGTCGTTCATTACCTGGGCTGTCCTGGCTGCCTCCATGTCCTAAATGGATTCAAAATGCTTCCCTTTCATGGTCATTTTGACTTTGAGGAAGAGCCAGAAGTCACACAGTGCCAGATCCGGTGACTAAGGTGAAAGAGAACACAGCACTGTGTTTTTATGAGCTGCCTTTCTGTTGATGACACTGGGCAGCAGCAGTCATTGTATTTTTTATTACACCTGGTAAAGACATGGAGGAAAGAGGACTCCAGAGCTGCTGCAGAAAGTGGCAAGGATGATGGGATGAGTGTGTTCAAAGTGAGGGAGAGGATTTTGTTGATAGTGATGGCAATGTGTCTTTTACTGTTATAATTTAAAAATTTTAAACATTGATTATTTTCATTACCCCTTGTACCGATGGTACATTTTAATTTCTAAATTAGACAACAATGAAAATTTATAGACAATAAAAAAGCAGGATGATTATAACAGTATACTGTAGTAAGACAGCCAGCTTCACTACCCCTGGAATTGGGTCCATTACTAAGTTAGGTAAAGATTACTGGGCATAACTTAACTGGCAAGTACTTAATGGGCAGGCAACATAGTGTGGATTTGCTGGACAAAGACATGATTCACACTGGGGCAGTGTGGAGAAGAATAGTGTAAGATGTTGCTACTCAAAACATGTGCAACTGTATGAATTATTTACTTTTGGAATTACCCACTTAACATTTTCAGACCACAGTTGACCACAGTTGAAAGCAAGAAAACAAGACTGCAAAAAGGTGGAGGTTCTAGCGTTGTGATTTGTTGTATTTAATAAAGTGAGCTATGAAGTTTACTAGGATTTCGGTCCTGACTCTGCAGTTTGCTAGTTTGGTGACACCAGCTGTGTCCCCTAAGGTTGTTCTTCCTTTATGTCTTCATCTGCAGAGGGGGAAACCAAGGTTCTCTACCCAGAAGGTTCTGGTGAAGATTCACTGTGTTGTTTCCACTTTATTGCAAAATGGTTATATTGATTCTGCTGCATCATGTGCTCAAAAATATTATTTTAACTATTTTTATTATTATCATGCAGCTCAAAGAATGATATTGTCAGAGTAGATTTTATTTTCAATATTTTTTCAAGTTAAAATTACTCTAAAAATACAAAGATAAATAAAGAACTAAGATGTGTTATTCACATCCCTACTTCTTATGGCAAACATAATTATTATGTTCTGCATAATAAAAATAAGCATTATGAAATTATTTCTCTTTAATTTTGGATATTCTATGTATATGTCTCATCTGTAAAATGAGGTAGTCTTAGGAACACTACGTATGTTTTTGGTTGTCTAAGATGCAAGAATAGAAGCAGAACAAGGTGTCATTGTGGGTGCTCCACCCTCTTCCTCACCTGTCCTCTCCTGCTCTACACCTGCGCCTGCCCCTGCCCTTTGCACTGCAGATGTCTTGGCCAAGTCATGCACATGTTCTAGACCCCCTCATCTCTCCTCCTCAATGTCATCATTTCAGCATTTTCCCCTCTCTTCCTTTTATCATTAACTTTTCCCTCCAAAGCATCCAAACATGCATTTATACCTTGTATTTCCGTAGGACGAAATATGAACAAACCCACCAGATTGGCCCCTCCCGCACTCTTATCCTCTTTGCTCAAAATGTCTGTGATCAGCTTTTCTATGTTCTGTCTTTTGCCCTATTCTCACCTTCCTTGATCTCCTTTCTCTTAGGGTTTTCTCCTAAATGTTCCCTCCTGGTGACACTGTGATCTGGTGATTGCAGTGAAGATTTAAGTCCTCACCTTCTAGGACTTTTGACCTGGTTCCTTAAAGTTAAATCTCCCCTTAAATGCCAAGATTGCTTTCTTCATTTTTTTCACTTCCTCATTGTTACTTCTTCCTGTTCTTTGATGGTTTATTTCATAACTCCAAACTCTAAATTCTGACATATCTTGAGCTGTAAGTTTTATCCTTAGGTGTATCTAACTATCAGGAGATCTCAGTCAGTCTCTTTGAATATCATCCATAGGTTGATAAAAAATAAATAAATAAATAACTTTACACCAGGTATCTCCCAGGAGTTCCAGACATACATATATGACCAGTCACTGCCCATTGGAAAGGTCCAAGTTTAATTTTGGACATGTTCATTTCCCTTCCACTAACAAATGTCAGCAACATCCCCACTCTTCCTCCCAAAATTTAACAATCAGCCAAGCAAACAGGCAAAAACTAGTTTCTGCCATATCTCAGTAAAGTGCAATGCTCTTAAAATTACAGAAGCTAAAAATATGTTTGTCACTCCTGTATCCAATCATGAGAAAATTCTACTTTTCTGTTCAGGTCATCTCAATTGTGGATCTCTCCCTGCCCCACCCCCCCAGATATAAACCAGGACTTTCACACTGAGCACTATCCCCAGCTATTTTTACAATTTTTTAAAATTTTGAGGCAGGGTCTCAGTGGCTGTGTTGCCCAGGTTCTCATTAATCTTGTGATCCTCCTGCCTCAGCCTCTCAGAGTGGTATGATTACAGATGAGCACCACCATGCCTGGCTTTACATTTAACTCTTAATCACTCTCTCTGTGCTTTTGCCTTTTTCTTTTACAGTCTGCTATCAGCACAACACACAGAAGGATCCCCTTAAATTAGATACCAGATGATGCCAAGTCTTTGCTCAAAACCTGCTCATGGCTTCGCTGAAGACTAGACTGCACCCCAGGAAAATATGAATGGTCTTCTGCAACTATGTGTCTCCACTATCTGTGCCTCTTCAATACACACAGCTTCCCTAAGATCCTCTTCTTCCATTTTGCTCTTTACTTGTTCTATTTGAACATCTGCTTTCAGTGCAGGACCTGACATATATCCAACACACTCCCAACTTGGGACATAAACTTTTGTGTCCCTTCTGCCTGAATTGACCCTCTCCCCCAGTACATACAGCTTGCTTTGGAGATAATTCTTAGCTATCATATTATCAGAGAGCCTGCCTCTGATGCTTCTCTTGAACAATATTCCACCTGCACTCTGGGGTGCTGCAGTCCCTTCTTTATTTTCTGCATATCATGCTGCTGCTTGTCCACCTTCTGCACAGCAGGTGCAGGCTCCCCACATTCAGGAACTTTGCTTTGTTCATTAGGACCCTGGGAATTGAAAATCATTTGATGCATAGTAGAAATGCAGCAAAGATTAATAAAGAAATCTCAAGAGTAGCATGCAGCTTCATTTCAAATTTAAATGTTCAACCTGTATAGTAATCTTAATAAAGCTATGATTAAACTATCTACTGAAATTTATATGATCAGAGTCATTGAGCCTATATTCATTTTTGGGAAGAAGTTATTACGTCGTCTTTCAGAAGGCTAACCATTTTCACTTTTTAACATCCAAAGGTAGGAGATTACTTTTCAGAGATATATTAAAATAGTATGTATTTTCTCAGAGGAGCCAAAAATATTCAAACACATCTGGCTAAATGCAAAACACTTGTTATTTTCACGCAATCATTTTCCTTTGTAATGATCAATTGATTTTTCTTATTCATGTCTTCAGAAATCACTGTTGAGGGCTTTGCATGCACTAGGCATTCTTCTATACTTGGAAGAAGTTACCGGCAATGATGGAAAATACTGTATCCTTTGGGTGCTCACAGTCTAAGGGAAGAACAAAGGTGTCACTGTGAATATTTACAACTCTTTGTGCTGCATGGAGTGTGGGAGAATGTGGGAGTGTCAGTGAACCAGAGGGATGATGGTAGGAAATGAAGGAAGACTTCACAGCAGTTACTTACAGAAACTCAGTTCAAAGAACTCAGTGCACTGCTAGCTGAGTCAGGGAGGGTCAACCAGGAAGCTGGAAACACACACACATGCCAAGAATGCAGAGTGAGTGCATTGATGTGGACCCAGATGGAGGTGAGCAGGGTGAAGTGTGAACGGCCTCTGATGGCCTGGATACGACAAAGGAGAAAATCTTATTAGACGGGATTCATGTTTCATCCCTCAGCCTCTAGGTTGTGTGGGTTGCAGGAGGGAGAACCAGGGACACAGGCAATTCAGAACAACCCTGAGGACTTCACAGATTTCCTGCACCCAAGAAAGGTACCACACTATATGTGAACAAGGGCCACCTAGTTTTCACTCGGTGACTATTACTGTACTTAGTAAGTTGTAGGTATAGAAGAAAAACCCACTTAATGAATCTGAATTAATGCAAAGTTAAAATTAATACTTGCAATCTTAAAATGATTGAGTTATTTTATTCCCCATTTCCAAATAGATGGAATAAGCTGAGAGGTGTTTTGTTTTGTTTTGTTTTGTTTGTTTTGTTTTTGAAACTAGTAAGTGACAGAGCTGATGCCAGCTCCTCCTGTCTAGCTGGCTCTCTTATTGTTTTCCTACTTCCTGGCCACCATAAGGTGAGCAGCTTTCTTCCTCTAAGCACTTCTGTCATGATCCTTCTTCTTAGAGCCAGTCAACCCAGGACTGAATCCTCAGAAACCATGAGTGAAAATAAATCTTCCTCCTTTAAGTTGTTTATGTCAGGTATGTGGTCAGAAGAATGGAAAGCTAACTAATACAATGGCCTTCTGATGAGGACCCCTGGTATTGGAGCCAATCCCACCTTAATGCAGCATGACTTCATGTTGACGAATTGCATACACAAAGACCTTATTTCCAAGTCCTGTCACATTCTGTGTTCCAGTGGACCTGAATTTTGACTTGGATAATCTCCTTCTCCAAGTAATAAATCTCATTCTTAAAATCAATATGGAAAAAAATCAGGTCAAATAAACACTTTAAGTTGACAGTAAAAAAACAAATAGAATCAAATTAATGATGGTCTGTTTATATCCTTGGGATATTTTACCCCAAGTTGTGTGTGTGTTTATGTGATGTGTGTGTTTATTTCCTTTTTCATATTCAGGGATGTTTCTGACTTCCAGCATTGTAGTTTATGTCATAATCCATCACTATAATTCACAGAGCAGATATTCACAGCCAAATTTTCTTGGGTTTGTGAACACAATTTTTCACAGCTACATTTTATGTCTTTTTCATCATAGCCTCATAAAGTACAGCTGCAATTACCAAGTGTATTTTTATGGAAGCCACATTTGAGCATACACTGTGTAGATGATCTTCTATCATTGTGTCTGGAAAAAACAGGAGAAATAGTTGTGCAAAAAGGATATGACCAATCTGAGAGTCCAAAGCTCTGAAAAAAAAAAAGGTGCACTATAGGAGAGACGCTGAATATTTAGCTGTAACTCTCAGGGACCTGTTTCACTTTTAAGCAGGAACAGTAAAATATTAATGAAACAAAAATTCTCATGAATGAGGTGCATTGATACGAAAGCCTATGCATTGAGCATGCATTGCATAGCCAATAGGTGAAGGATGGGGACCAGAAGAAGGAAGCCTGTGCTGATTCCTGGAAGCACCTGTGCATAATGGCTACTCTGAAGGCTCCCTCCTGAGCAGGGTACTTAACTCTGTTGTGTCCTAGTCTCCTAAGCTTTCTGAAGTTCCGCTTGCTTCCCTTTGGAGTTGGCAAATAGGATTCTTTCCTACCAAAAAAGCTCTGCCTTCTTTGAAGCAGGTCCTTACCAGATATTTGGTTGTTCCTTAATCTCTCATCCTCTCCTTTTCTTGTTGGAGACTAGTGTCCAGACAATGGCAGGTTTTCTGTCCTGCCAGCTTTTCAGTGGATGCTGAAAGCTCCAGGGAGAGGTCAATCCCCAGTTCTCCCAGGTCCCCTATTATGGTGAGTTTACCTTACTCCTGTGCCCTTCTGCCCACGCATAAATTTGGCTACTTCCACATCAAGCCACTTCTCAATCTGACCATCACCTTTCATCTATTCGCTCATTTTCCTTATACTCTTATTTGAGCAC
Organism: Heterocephalus glaber; assembly: GCF_053883595.1. NCBI lineage: Eukaryota > Metazoa > Chordata > Mammalia > Rodentia > Bathyergidae > Heterocephalus > Heterocephalus glaber. Next base: position 8,037,678 of record NW_028258435.1, on the reverse strand, counting down.
CACCCCAAGATTTATTTAATCATATTTATTTATCATAATGAAATATTTGACATGCTTCGACAAATCATTACATATCCACTTGGGACTTGAAAATCCATTAGATGAAATATTCACTGGTACAGAAGTTTGCATAATAATAAACTGTTACATTTTAAAAAGCGAGAAATCCAAACTGCATGTTGACCATGAGTAATGAGTTCATAGAAGAAAATGGTGCAAAGTAGATGTAGCAAAATACCAACAGTGTGTATGTGTGTTTCTTAGAGTTAGCATTTTATTTTATGTGAATTTGAATAATGAAATTCAATTATATAGTGAAATGTGTTTAAATATTTGAATTGAATAAGCCCTTATTTGAGACTATTTTCTCAAAGCTACCTGCTGCCACTGAGAATACAGAGATAAATAACAGTAACCTGTATATGAAGCTCTCAGATAGAAGGATGAAAATATTATACAAGTAAACATCATATTATGTTGTAAGAGAAAGGCAATTTATCTTTGTTTTTCAACACTAACTCTATTTAATAAAGAATAGTGGTTGGGAAACTAAACACACGTATGCATGGATGTGTGTATGGATACTTCCCTCGGCATTATAATCCTTAACCAAAATGTGATAATTTTGTGAATAAAGTGGGAAGCCTTGAACAGTTACTCTTTAAAAGACATGAAAGTAGCATGGTGGTGAATGCCTGCAATCTCAGCATTCTGTGAGGCTGAGGCAGGAGAACTGTAAGTTAAAGCCAGCCTGGGCAATTTAGTGACCTGGTAAAACCTTGAATCAAAGTAAGAAAGGCTGGGGAGGGAGCTCAGTTCAAAGACTCCAGGTTCCATCCCTGGTACTGAAAAACCTCCTGCAAGTTATATGGATCTTGGTACATGCATTGAAGCAGAGCCTGGCCACCTAATGTGGTCTAATCTGGTCCCAATTTATTTGTGAAGAGTGCTCATTATAAATAGCACCATTAACAAAGAAAATGGTCAACAGATGTTTCCTGTGTGTAGAGCTCTTCCCTGACAATTACTGCCCAGCTCTGTGGAGCATGGTTCTCTGCATCTCTAAAGTGGGGAAGAGGGAGGTTGACCAAAGGGAAACAGAGTCCTCCATCTCCTGCAGAGTAAGTTCCCCTCACTGTCTGGGGACTTGGGGGGAAGCCTCAGAGCATCTGAACTGTTTTTACTCCATAGGTAAATAAAAATCCCCCTTTAGATTTGTTTTACCATTTTATTTATGTTCACGTTAAATGTGAGTAATAAGCAGTCCTTTGAGGGCAGATTGCTATTATTTTCTGAACATATCTCTGCTAAGACAATGAGCTAGGATATGCTGTGAATAACAGTCACAGTCAAAAAGGGAGACCCTGAGGTAAAGGGACAGAAGTGAAGATGTGTAAGAAAAAAACAAGGAAACCAAAAGAAGCCTGAAATATACAGATTTTGAACCAGATATTTGCTCAGTTCTGGGTAATCGTATTTATTGTAAATTCATCCTGGCATATATATGTTTGTATTGGTCAACTTCACATTCCACACACAAATCAAAAGAGAAAGAAAAGGATGATTATTAAGTGATTGTTTTCTGAGTGAAAGAAGATTAATAAAATTTTGAGCTAAAGGGTGGCTTCCTGCAGAGGGAAAGGCGTCCCCGGGAGGGTGGCTGGCATGGCACAAGTTGGACAGCACAGGACATGGCCTGGCCAGGGGATGCCTGAAGCTGCAGCAGGAATACCAGGTGCTGAGCCCCTCTGCAGGGTCCGAGTGCAGATGCTGGGACCAAGCAGCCCACAGTGAGGCCTCTGTCCCTCCTCCGTGAGCTATGGGAGTCAGGCAGCTAGCTTTCTCCAGAAGAACCTGTGCTTGGGGACGAATAGTGACCCCGACCCGAACGAGTTGTTGCCAGAGTTGGCTGAATTAATACATCTGGAAAACACACATAGATTGCACATGATACTTTTTATTTATATTTTTTAGGACATCAAATATTGAGAGATATAAACTGTTAGGAAGGAGGGAGGGAGGGAATTCATGAAGGACAGACATAGCATGCTATCTTACTGACTAGGGTTGTTTCCCTGTAAATGATGGAGAATCAAGGGCTGGGGATTTAGCTCAGTGGTGCCATACCTGTCTCACAAGTGCAAGGTCCTGAGTTCAATCCCTGGTACTGGAAAAAAAGGAGAAAAAAAAGTAATGGAGAATCATCAAAAGGTTTAAGATGAGAATTATGCACAATTTTGTGTTATTGAAAGGTTAGTCACACTGCATCAGGTCGCAGAGCTGGTGTTACTTTGACAGGTATGTTTAGTTTGATTTTTAGGTAGCAGCATATTATGAGAAAGTGTTGTTGCCATTTTCATCGCCGCCACTTGGTTTGCAATATTTCATAGCTTGATGTTTGGTGAGACCACCTGAGTTCTCCAAATTCAAAAGCTTCATAAGCAGAAATAATGCAGCTTGGTGAAACAGGGTAGCAAATAAATTCAGTCTCCACTCCGTTTCATAATTTTCTTGGTGCTTTATGTTTGAGCCTCATTTTGTTATGTGGTGTCAGGGCAGTGTGATATTTAAGCAACTGGATCTGTAAACACTGTGGGTGAAAACCCAGCTACGCCAGCATGCAGCTTCGTGGCTGTGGGCGGGTTCCCAACCTCAGGTGCCACCGTCCCCATCTGTGACATGGTGATCGTCATCCTTCGTGGCCATCTGTGACTGTGAGGACAATGGCTTTGCACATCGCAGGCTCCACTGGACACTGCTTCCTGTGCTGGTGCCTGGCCTCGAACTCAGTCTTCCTTCCAAAGCCCAGGCTCCTTCTGTCACTGCTGGAGCAGGCGGGAAGCAATCACCAAGGGCGTGGAACCTAATTGCTCTTGGCTGCCTTAGATACAATCAAGAAAATGAGTCGAATTGTAGCAAGAGGTGGAATTAAAAGAACTTCCAAGGCTAGCAGCGCTTGTATTCTGTAGGAGGAGGGTGCTAATTATCTCCCCTTCTGCTTCTCTTCTAAGAGTAAGGTATGTGTCTGTCTGTGTTTTAGGAAAAGAGAATTAACAAAAAAATCTCCTACATTGGTGCTGATGGCATAGTATTGAAGTGGTGTGTTTTTAAAATGGGGGAATAATAATTCTCCAGTACAATAAAATGAAGTGGGCTAGATACAAAATTTTGGAAACATTTTCAAGAGAGAAAAAGGAGTAAAATTTTGTGCTTAGCTAGAGGGAGAAAAATTTGAATTGTTCTCTTCAGGTATCAAAATTAGTTATTAATTATTTTCCTGAGAATAATGACCAAAAGAAAGTCTTAAATATAAAAATATAAAGCAAGTGACTTTTACTTAGTTTTCTTTTTCTGTGCTCACCTCTTGAACCTAAACCCAACATACACATGCACATGCAGCCACACATGCAGACACATGCAGACAGATCCTGAGCACATATACAGTTGGTAGAGAATCTCCAGTTGGGTCCCTAATTAGCACCAGTAAGCTAGTTTTTCCCTTAATTAAAGCCTTTAAGGTCAAGAGGACCAAAACAAATGCAACAAATGTGCTGGGAAGACTAAAAGCAAATCAGGGTGTTCAATGCCAAGGACTCTGAGTACCTGGCTAAATGAACTCCAGGTTTTCACGAGGCAGAGGCAGATAAAGCCATCCATTTGCCACAACATGAGTGTCTTCATTTTGAAACCTTCAAAGGGGGAATGTGGGGTGCTTTAGAAACTACTTTGTTCCCTTCTAAGAAAATAATTATGGCACAATTTATCCTAATTCAGATTTTTAAGCCTTGATTAGAGATGTGCAATCTTACCTTCAAATGAAATATATAATTTTCTGCAGGGCTTTCATTCATTCACTCCTTCTTTCTGAATTACAGCAAATTGCTCCAATTTCAGCCCCTTGTAGTGTGCACTTAAGCCACTCAGAAGCCACCCTGCTTCTGCGCCTCGATGCCTCCTTGCATAGTCGCTGATGGCGAATCTCATTTTAATCAGGACAGGGAGCTCTGTGCTTGCCTCCCTGTCCATCGCAGGGTCAAGGCCCCAACTCAGGCGGAGGACGGGAGAGGTCCCGGCTCCTGCAGTCACCCCAGCTGGAAATTCTAGATGCTGAGGATTTGCCTGTGCCTTTCCAGAGAGCTTCCCTGCTTTCCTCTGCTTTGTAACAGCTTTTGATTCAATTGTGCTTGGGCTCCTTTGATTCAAGTCTGCAGGTATGTGAGTGCCTGTGAAGACTAGCAGCAATCTGGGAGCTTGGAGAGGAATCAGGTCCCTGAGGAAGTGGGCAGGAGCCCAGGTGGGCGCTGCATACCCACAAAGGGATGCGGAGAAGCCAGGAGCAGGAAGTCCCTTCCCAGCCCTGTTGGGAGGGTGCAACATGCTTTTGCTACCTGGGCGTCAGAACAGACTCCAGGTGAGTACTGTGACCACTGGCGCATCCTGTAGACTGGGAGCCAAGCTGGGGAACAGCTGAGGAGTAGCCGATTCAGAATTTGAACTCAGAACACAGGGGTGTATTCCCCAGCATCAGGAAGGAAGGCTAAGTCACCAATGTGAAGTCGAATTCGAATGGGCAGGCAGTGAGTCTGAAAGGAAGCCTATGCAGAGGGCAACTGAGATTGTATTGCATTTCCTGCCCTGTGACAGCTCAGATTTACACTGAAATTCCTTATTTTTTAAATTGCTGCTGTCCCTCTGGAGGGAAGGATTCAGTAATTCGAGGATAAGAACTTTATTGTTTCACATGCATCTCTGCCCAGTGCATCCTTTCAACCTCATAGTGTTCATTCATTTATAAACTTCTTTATTATCTGTGTGATGGGATTATAAGGTTTTAATCCTCCAAGTATAAAAATGGGTGGGTCCTAAAGATTCCCCTCTCTCTTACCTGTCACTTTGCATCCTCCCTGTACTCCTTTTCATAATCTAGTTTGCATCATTTTTCCTATTTGAAAAAGACGAGGAACAGCAGGATTCTTGACTGACGGGAAAGTCCACTGAAGCATACTCATTCAATAATTGCTAAATGTGCAAAGTAGAAACTATGGTGCTAAAAAGGATAACTCAGGTGGTGTACGTGAAAAGTTGTCAATTGTGTCATTTTTCTGGCCACGTCTTGTGTTCCATGAGACCCAGGTGGGGTCGTCAGCCCTTGTCATGGGGGATACTGCCCATGACCATAGTGGGTGCTGGAAACTGGGTGCTACACAGCCCTGTCTGAGCCGCTTTTTCTCTTATGTATGAGGTGCAATCAAAAGCTACGATTAATGGTACAAAACACATTACCATGAATCCCCCTCAATGTATTTCCATTACTGAGAGCAGATTGGTCTCATTGTTTTAGCCACTTCCTGCAGCAGCTCTGGAGTCCTCTTTCCTGAGGGTCTTTAGCTTCGTTGTCCTGGCTGCCTCAATGTCCTGAATGGATTCAAAACATTTTCCTTTCACGGTCATTTTGGCTCTGGGGAAGAGCCAGGAGTCACATGGTGCCAGATCTGGTGACTAAGGTGATGAGGACACAGCGTCGTGTCTTTACGAGCTTTCTCTTTCCTTTGGATGGTGCTGGACAGCAGCAGTCACTGTATTTTTGATCGCACCTTGTAGAGGAATAGTTTATAAAGTGGGAATTGAATACTAACATATTTATCATAAGGATCAAAAGGAGTCATTTCACACCCCAGAAAGTATGGCTGCTATTCAGAAATCAACCAATAACAAATGCTGGTGGGGGTGTGATGAGAAAGGAACAACCACTGTGGAAATCCGTATGGAGATACCTCAAAGAACTAGGACTAGAGGTCCCATTTGACCCAGCTATTCCCCTGCTGGGGATCTTTCCAAAAGAATTAAAAGAATCTTACTACAGCAATATATCCGCACCCATGTTTATAGCAGCACAGTTCATAAGAGCGAAAGCTTGGAAGCAGCCCAAGTGCCCATCAACTGGAAACTGGATAAAGAAGATGTGGGTTTTTTTTTATAAAATGGAGTACTACTCAGCCATAAAGAATGAGAAACTGCAGACATTTATAGCTAAATGGATGCATATTGAGGCGATACTCTTAAGTGAAATAAATAGGACACACATGTAAATACCGAATAGTTTCTCTAGTGTGAGAAACTGAAAGTGTAATTAAGAATACACATGGATGAAATGGCCTAATAACGTATTTCTAGGATTGTGTTTCCATCTCGTGTCATATGACTGCATCAAAATTTAAATTAGGGAAAGCTTGGCTTATGTGGAGTCTGCTAACTAACTGGCGTTTTTTCCAGATCATTATTTGTTCAGTGTTGGTTTTGGGGATCTTTATGAAACAAATCACATCCTCTGGTGTCTTGTTGGTGCTTGAGATGCTTTCTTAAGTTGTATGGAAAAATGTTTAAGTGCTTTTCAGTTTTGTTTTGTTTGAGTTCTGATGTATTTGAATATTACTGTAGTTTTTTTCCCCTTGTATTGTTCTTCTTTGAAGGGTTTTAATTTTTGTATGTGTGTGTGTTTGATAGTAAAGTTATTTTTTTTTTTTTTTAAAAAAAGGAGTCATTTCAGGAAAGGCCCTTCAGTGTGGTAGGTTGATCTTCAATGGAAGGGAGGATTTTATATTTAGTTTAATTCAGTTAATTTCTTTTCGGTTTTGTTTCTTTATCTGTTGTAGTTTTGTTGCTTGGTGCTGGGAGCTCTTGCTTTTCCTCTGCCATGTCAGGCTCTGAAGTGCAGCTGAGGCCTCATGTTTGACTTAAACCCGATCCTGTGAAAAGTAGCTGGTTCCCAGCAGCTGCACGGAGTTGCCCAATTTTCCCAAGAGAAATGCTATGTTTGCCTGCTCATCCGAGTCCTGTCTCAATAGTCTAAGCTGAGAAGGAAATTGGAAACCTTTGTTGTGAGATTCCCTGGGGCGTGCAGCACACAGAGCCCTGAAGTGTGTGCCAGAGCGATAGGACAGGAAGGGGGCAGGAAGCTGAGCACCGTTTCCTGAGCATTTACTGCATTCCAGGCTGCAGGTAGGATTTGCACACAACACCTCCCTGAGCACTGTGCTGGGCTGCAGGACCTTGACCTTTTGCCTGCCCTCTTGGTCCTCCAGTCTACCCTGCTGTGGATCAGAGAGCAGCGCCCAAGCCTTGAGTGAGGAAGCGATGGAGCATAGACACCAGCCTTGGACCCAGGGGAGGACTCCACAGTGACTTCCAAGGTGAAAAGTGGAACGCAGAGCAGGGTGGGAACTGGGGCTGCCTCACAGGGAGGGGTCTGTTGGGAGGCTGTGTCGGCCTGTCTCTGCCTGAAAATTTTCTCCCAACCTTGGCAGTGTGAGTTTGTTTTTCCCTCTTCCCAGTAATTCTGCCTTATTTTTATCTAATCCAGGCAGAACCAAGATGACTGAATAGATATTCACAGCACTTAAGTCCCTGTTGAGCTAGGCATAGCAGCACACACCTATAATCCCAGAACTCTACTCTAGGAGCCTGAGGCAGGAGGATGAAAAGTTTGAGCCCAATTTAGGCAACTTATCAAAACCCTGTTTCAAAATTTTAAAAGGGCTGTGGATGTAGCTCAGTGCAAAGGCCCTGGGTTCAGTTCCAGTACTACCAAAATTAAAAAAAAAAAGATTCCTCTTGAACCTCTTCAATGGTATTGACTTTGACTGTGACCTCATGCAGGCATGTCGGGGGAGTGGGCCTGTGGTCTTGGCCTAACAGGTAGCTGTGTGGTCCCCATGACCTACCAGAACCAGCTTCACCCTCCCAAGGCCCTTCAGAGCCAGGTGGCGAGTCCAGTTTGCCTCAGCGGTGTGACAGGTGGAGGAGGAAGTGGGGATCAACACTAACCGGTCGTACATCAACTGCTAACAGTTTATGATTCCAAAACGCCCTGTGATCGTCTTACTTGCTGTCTGGTTTATACAGATGTATTTTGCTCTGATAATTTTAGCCTAATATGTCCGTGGTAAAATTATAGGAATCATATACTGTGTGGTCTACATCATAACATAGAAAATTTGTGGAATTTTTAAATACAAAATTTTTAGTTTATTTAAGAATAGCTTTGCAGACAGTTACTTTGCTTCATTATTTTAGTAAGCATTATGGTGTTGGTGGAGTTAGCCTGGAATGTGGATAAGGAATCCTAGATTTAGATCTTAGTTTTCCCCTTAAAAATCTGCGTGATAGTACTCCGCCGTAAAGAAGGACAAACTTGAGTCATCTGTAGGAAAATGGATGTACCTTGAGATCATAGCATTAAGTGAAATAAATCAGACGCACAAGCTTGAATAGCACATGATTTCTCTTAAAAATAAAGGGTGAAATAAAAGAGATAATGGGAAGTAGGGAGATAGATCTTCTCAAATGAGAAAGGCATGAAGAGATGGAGGGAGGGGAGGGAGAGAGTACAAAAAGGGAATTACAATGTGTTCTGTCCATGAACCAACTCCACAGAAGGACTGTAAACATCATGTGCTGCACACGGACTAATAAAAAATTGTGTTATTGGTAAATGTAACTGATCCCTTTTGACATTCAGTCTGTGCAGCTGTTACTGAGATAGTAATATCTCTCTGATTCTATGCAACAGGATCCCACATTGTGACTTCATAAAGACAGCACAGGACAGTGCCTGACCCTGTCAGATCTACATTACTTGAAATTTGTCATGATGGCTGTTCTTCCCAGGGTCCTTTGAAGAACAGCCTCACGCCTGGGTGCCTCCGCCTGCATCCTCAGCCGAGGAGACAGACGTGCCGGCTGGAGGTCTTGCGGTGGTGCTATTCCATCAGGTCCAACTGTCTCAAAGCCTTGGCTGACAGTGACAAGATTGTCCTGCCATGGAGCCCCTGTGTGTTGACTTTGTCTCTTCTACAGCAATGCAGGATTCCTACTTGGGCATGCTAATCAGGCTGGCATCAATTAAATATTATATGTATTTAAAGCTGATAGGACTCTAAGAATAATGTAAAGTTCCATCCACTACTTTCTTTTTCTGAAATTCTATTCAACCCTGAGAACACATATTAGCTGTCCAGGGTTAGGCAACTGGGAGCCTTAAGAAATTTTTCTTCATCCCCAGTACCAAAAAAAAAAAAAAAGAAAGAAAAAAAAGAAATTTTTCTTCACTTTGTGAAAGCTCATACTTTTCCACCATCATTGATCAACACTGAAAGATGGTCCCCCTTACAACCAGAGTTTTACAATGCAAGGGACATGATAAAAGCAGGTGAGATCAAGGGGACCTCAGAGTCTCACACCCATTTTTGAGGCCTTTTGGCAAATGCTCTGAGCCAGCTGAAGTGAAGTCCTGCCCTTTCTCTGAGAATTACCCAGACATATGGTAAGAGGCGGAGACGGAGAAGACAGAGCAGTTAGCAGTTGCTGCTTACCCCTGGCTTATTTCCACTTTACAGCTTCTTATGAAGCTAAAATATCATGCTGGGGACATATGCTTTCCAACTCTGCACTTACTGCCTGCAGCTACATACTGCTGTATTCTAATGGTAATTCCGCAATCTGTTCTCTGACAGCTCTGGGGCCAGCTGACACATGTGCTACTGACAGGGCCATCACTTTCCCGAAACGCTGACTTCCCTGCACCTGATCTTCAGCATAATCAGAGCAAGAGTCGACACACCACAAAATACAGTCAGACCAAGGATGCAGAGAGCAGCATCTTGAGCTGCTGCCCGAGATCAAGCTCATTTTATACCCAGCAGAGCTATGTGAGGATGCTTTCCTGAGGGGATGCTCCCTGAATTCGGACTCCGGCCTCCAGCAAGGTCCTCCTCTTCCACAGGAGTGGCCCCAAAGGGAACTGCCCTTGGAAATCAGTCTGCATGGGCCTGTGTTGTGTGTTGTCTGCCTTCGGGCTTGGATGTAAACCAGGTCTGTGTTTCTTCGGGGAGAAACACTGAATGTTCTCCTCATAAACACTCCACATGCGATTACTGAACAGGAACTGGCTGCCCCATTTCTAGCTGTGCAGCTGTATCATTAAGAATTTGTTTAAGTGTGACCAGCACTGTTGGACAGCATCTAGATACATGCACATGTGAGTATAATAGACATAAACACAGACCACACTCCAGGGTCTCTGTGTCCACACACCGCATCCTCTGGCTCTGCCAACCACAGGTCAAAAATATTTTTAACAGTCGGAGTTGAGATGTGCAGGATCTTTTCCTTGTCATTTTATCCTAAACAATCCAGCATGACACCTATTTATACAGCATTTGCATGGTATCAGGGATATAAGAATCTAGAGATGATTTAAATATGTAGGGTGTGTGTTCAGTTCTATGCAAATACCACACCATTTTACAGACGGGATGGAACCCAGCAGATTTTCTTATCTGTGTGGAGGATTCTGGAACAAATATTTATTCCACGTATGCTGCAGGAGAAGTACATATGCATGGTCAGGCTGAGATTGCTGTGTAGGCTTCATTGATGATCTTCTTTGTCTGGACCCAGCCTGTCGAGGATCAGGAACTGGGGAAGCTGTCTGGCTTTAATCCAGTCTACCAGGAGCTCTCAGGCCAGGTCTCTTGGGATTTCTTTCCACTTCTTAATATCTCCTGTTTCTGGGAGACACATCCATGTTGTCTTTCTAATCTCAGGCCTTCTTGATGTGCTAGGTCAAGGCAAGAGGAGTGTGTCAGGTCAGGCCTCCAACAGGTGGGACATTGCCATCAGAGCCGGGCAGACACAGTGCAGGTTCCACCTCCGTGACAGCCCTGTTCCTGCAGTGAGCACAGAGGCCAGCACTGTGCATGACAGAGCTCAGTGGCCTCACTTCCCTCCTTGGGGGAGAGCCATGGCCCATGACCCATTCTCTCCCCTGTCTGCCCCTGGTAAGGGGAATGGACCAGAATGAAAACCTCAAGAACATGACCCACATACCCAGGAGTCTGGTCTCACCTGCTCTTCAGAGGCAGCTTGTGTGTCTGTGACAGAAGAATCAAAGAACCAGATGTCACACAATGTCATGCTGCTCTAAGGAAGTGGCTGGGAAGGAGAGAAGGTGACTCACTTGAGCATTTCCTTGATGAGATGCTCATCAAGATGAGCATGTGAAATGTGAGATGTCGAAATGTGAGAACTATGGATAAGAATCGGCAGCTATAGAGCAGAAACAGAAGCAAGAGGAAGGTCCAGATGTGGAGCTCTGTCGGTCTGAGACTTCCAGACCCTACAACGCAAGGGGAGGGCTCAGAGCTAAGTCTGGTGCTCAAGCTCAAACCGCTATAAAACAGCGGATCTGAGATTTCATTAGTTCCCATATTCAGAAAGTTCAGTGCCCTCCTTTCTAGTGTCGGCTTAAGGGAACTCATCGCAGACCCCAGAGACCCATCAACAAGCTTACCTGGGTGGCTTGGTGGACATTCTGAGCTTTATTGTTCTCTCTGAGCATCTGCTTCACACTCCCGGTGCTAAAATTGCAGGTGTGCATGGCATGCCCAGCTCTCTGACTTATTTTATATTCTATATTTACTTTAACTATTTATATCTTTATTAATCAATTATCCATTCTTCAATCTACATACTTGTCAATGTTCTCTATCTACTGTTCCATCCAGTTTATCCGATCAGACTCTGACGCTTATAGAGAGAAGTCATAAATAACTGATTCTATCTGAATAATTCCCTCCAAACTCCAGCACTTTTCACACTGCTACACACGATTATTAAGTAGACGTTTGTTCAATGATGCGAAAATGGGTAGATGAAGAGGCTCATGTCAGAAGAAGAGAGGACTTGTATTAATTTATACTTTGCCAGCATTTTAGGGTTATTCTGGGCAATAAAATTGGTATGATATATGGGAGAGTTGACATCCTAGTAGTTTTTGTTTTTAACTCCAGCTAGAAATACACGAAAGAAAATTATCCATGGAAGGGAATCATTACTACTCTTCATTCATTCCTTTTTTCCAGATGCATAATTCAAAATATTCAAGAACCCAGGTCTCTGCCTCTGGCCACATGGGGAGAACTTACCTTTGCTCCAAAGGAGGAGTTTCCCTTCTTCCTGACATGTGAGGATCACAATTTAAGGCTTCTTTTAATTTCTAAAAGTGAGGATTAGTCCAGTCACTGTAATGCCGCCTGACAAGGTGAGTTCTTTCAAAGATTCTGTTTGTGTGGGAGGGAGGAGGGAGTCCTAGGTTAGCAGTTTACCTGTCAGGGATCTCTGAGCCTACTTGGAGGTGAATCAGCTGACTTCCAGTCATTTAGCAAAGCCACCTGCCTTTCCATTTCTATCTGATCTGAAAAATGTGCAGGCTTTTTAGATCTATGCTTTGAAAAGGAATGCTTTATTTTACTTGGCTTTTTTGAAATTTTATGCCCTTAATAGGTTTCATTTACCGCCAGGTCCTCTTAATGTCATCCTGGATGGAAAATCAAATGAAATTCCTTAGATCAACCACGATTACTACTCATCTGCTACAATTCCAGCCTGAGAAGGGGGAATCTTGATTGTAATATATAAATCTTATATTACTCCTATTTTATTTTTGTATTTTAACTTCACTAGTCCATGTTCACAGTATATAAGGATGACATTCCTCATGGAGAATTGGTGCATGCACACAACACATCTTAACTCCTTTTATATACCCGTCCCCTCTCCCACCTCCCTGCTCTCTCTACCTCTTGGTCCTCTTCCCATTTCTGAAGGTCTCTCTCCCTTTTTCCTATTACATGTTTTTTTAAAAACTTTTTTATTGGTACATTTTAGGTATACAATGCGCTTACATTTATCATTGGGTGCTTGTACCTGTACATGATGTATCTTGGTTCTTATTTTTTCCCCACGGCCTGTGCTTTCTTCCCCCCTCCACCTTTCCCTATTTACATAAATTTTATTTCCATTTATTTTCTTTTCTCATGATTTTTCCTTTCCCTTCTTCCCTTCCCCCTTCCCCTCCTAACACCCCTACAACTTTGGACCTTTTCCTATTTCAAATTATCAATTATTCATTTCAATCCTTATTTACATTTTCAGTTTCTCACACTAGAGAAACTATTCGGTATTTACACATGTGTGTCCTATTTCACTTAAGAGGATGGCCTCAATATGCATCCATTTAGCTAAAATGACTCTAGTTTCTCATTCTTTATGGCTGAGTAGCACTCCATTTTATAAAAAAACCCTACATTTTCTTTATGCAGTTTCCAGTTGATGGGCACTTGGGCTGTTTCCAAGCTTTCGCTTTTATGAACTGTGCCACTATAAATATGGGTGCACATATATCGCTGTGGTATGATTCTTTACATTCTTTGGGGAAGATACCCAGCAGGGGGATAGCGGGATAAAATAGGACCTCTAGCCCTAGTTCTTTGAGGTATTTCCATACTGATTTCCACAGTGGTTGCACCAGTCTGCACTCCCACCAACAATAGAGAAGGGTTCCTTTCTCTCCACACCCCCGCCAGCATTTGTTATTGGTTGATTTCTTGATAGCAGCCATTCTTTCTGGGGTATGGTGGAATCTCAGTGTTGTTTTCATCTGCATCTCTTGAATGACCAGTGATGTTCAACATTTTTTCATATATTTATTTGCTGCTTTTACTTCTTTGTCTGAGAAATGTCTGTTCATTTCAGATGCCCAATTTTTAATTGGGTCTTTGAATTTGGGGGGTCTGGTATTTTTCAATTCTTTATATATTCTAGATAGTAGACCTTTGTCTGAGGTACACCTGCTAATTTTTTTTCCCACATTGTAGGTTGTCTCTTAGCTCTGTTGGTGGTTTCTCTTGCTGTGCAGAAGATTTTCAATAAGATGAGATTCCAGTTGTTGATTCTTTGTGCTAGCTCCCATGCTACTGAGGTTTTGTTCATAAAGGCTTTTCCTATGCCAGTGTCTTCAAGAGTTCTACCTAACTTATCTTCCAACAATTTTAGTGTTTCTGTCTTAATATTTAGATCTTTACTCCACTTCTATCTTAGTTTAGTGCATGGTGATAGGTATGGGTCTAGTTTCAATCTTTGGCAGGTTGAAATCCAGTTTTTCCAACACCGTTTATTAAATAGGCTATCTTTCCTCCAGTAAGGGTGGTTGGCTCCTTTATCAAAGATGAGATGGCTGAGTATGTCTGGAGTTGTTTCTGCATCTTCTAATCTATTCTACTGATCCTTGGGTCTGTTTCTTTGCCAGTACCATGCTGTTTTTATCACAGTAGCTTTGTAGTATAGCTTCAAGTTGGGGACTGTGATACCCCCAGCCATGTCTCTGTTGCTTAGAATTGCTTTAGCTATTCTAGGTCTCTCATGTTTCCAAATGAATTTTTGGATTGTTTTCTCTAGTTCTGTGAAGTATATTGTTGAAATTTCAATTGGCATTGCCATTAAATCTATATAGTAGTTTTGGAAATATGGCCATTTTCACTATATTGGTTCTTCTTACCCAGGAACAAGGGATGTCTTTCCATTTTCTTATATCCTCCTTGATCTCCTTTTTCAAAATGCTGTAGTTTTCAATGTAGAGGTCTCTTGGTTCCTTTGTTAGATTGATTCCTAGATATTTCATTTTGGGGGGTTGCTATTGTAAAAAGAATTGCTTCCTGAATTTCTCTCTAAATGACTGCTATTCGTGTATAAGAAGGCTATTGTTTTTTGAGTGTTGACACTGTATCCAGTTACTCTACTGAATCTGTCAATCAGGTCTAGAAGAATTATGACCGAGTTTTTAGGGATTCTCTGTAAAGTATCATATCATCAGCAAGTAATGACAGTTTAACTTCTTCCTTTCCTATCTTTACTCCTTTTATTTCTTTCTCATTTCTAATTGCTATGGCTACTGTTTCGAGAACTATATTGAACAGGAGTGATGATGCTGGGGATCCTTGTCTTGTTTCTGATTTTAGCATGAAAGCTCTCAGTTTTTGACCATTTGGTATGATTTTGGCTGTTGGTTTTTCACAAATAGACTTAATCAGGTTGAGATAAAGACCTATTCCAATTTTCTGTAGGGTTTTTATCATGAATGGGTGTTGGATTTTGTCAAATGCCTTTTCTGCATCTATTGAGATGATCATATATTTTTTGTCATTGACTCTGTTAATATAGTGTATTACATTTATTGCTTTATGTATGTTGAACCATCCTTGCATCCCTTGGATAAATCTGACTTGGTCAGGGTGTATGATCTTCTTGACGACCCTCTGTATTCTGTTTGCCAGTATCTTGTTGAGGATTTTTGCATCTATGTTCATTAGGGAGATTGGCCTGTAGTTCTCTTTTTGGGTTGGGTCTTTCCCTGGATTTGCAATCAAAGTCACACTTGCTTCCAGGAATGAATTTGGAAGTACTGCTTCCCTTTCAATTTCCTTGATGAGTTTAAAGAGTAATGGCAATAGTTCTTCTTTTAATGTCTTGTAGAATTCAGCAGTGAAGCCTTCAGGACCTGGGCTTTTCTTTGTTGGTAAATTTTTTATTACATTTTCAATTTCACTCATTGTAATTGTGGTGTTTAGAATTTCTATATCTTCTTCATTTAACTTAGGTAATTCATATATACCTAGGAATCTGTCCATTTCTTCTGTGTTTTCCATTTTATTATAGTACAGGTTCTCGAAGTAGGTATTGATGATCCTCTGGATTTCTGCTGGGTCTGTCATGACTTCACCTTTTTCATTCTTAATTGCATGGATTTGAGTGTTTTCTTTCCTTTTTTTGATAAGCTTGGCTAAAGGTTTATCAATTTTATGTATTCTTTTGAGAAACAAACTCTTTGATTCATTAATTTTTTGTATCATTCTCTTAGTCTCCATTGCATTGATTTCTGCTTGAATCTTTATAATTTCCTTTCTTGTATGAACTTTGGATTTGTTATGCTCTTCTTTTTTTAGGAGCTCGAGGTTCTCCATTAGGTTATTTATTTGAGTTCTGTCTGTTTTCCTAATATGAGCATTCACTGCTATGAATTTCCCACGTAGAACTGCTATCATTATGTCCCATAGATTCCTGTATATTGTACTAGCCTTATCATTTACTTGTAGAAACTGTCTAATTTCTTCTTTAATTTCCTCTGTGACCCATTGATTGTTCAGGAGTGTGTTATTCAATTTCCATGTGTTTGTGGGAGTTTTACAGTTTCTTATGTTATTGACCTCCAATTTTATTGCACTATGGTCTGATAATATACAGGGGATAACTTCAATTCTTTTACATTTACTTAGACATGCCCTGTGAGCTAGAATGTGGTCTGTTTTGGAGAATGACTCGTATGCAGCTGAAAAGAATGTGCATTCTGATTTTCCAGGGTGGAACACTCTGTAAACATTTATTAAATCCATTTATTCAATAGCTTGGTTCAGTTCTAGAATTTCATTGTTAATTTTTTGTCTAGATGATCTGTCTATTTGTGATAGTGGGGTATTGAGGTCCCCCACTATAATTGTATTAGTGCTTATTTGGTTTTTCATGTCCATTAATATTTGTTTTGTATAGTTGGGGGCATTTATATTTGGTGCATATATATTTAGGATTGTCATCTCTTCCTCTTTGATTGTTCTCTTCACAAGGATGCAGTGGCCATCTTTGTCTCTCTTAATTAGTTTTGGTTTGAAATCTACTTTGTCTGCAAATAAGATTCCTATGCCTGCTTTTTTCTGGGTTCCTGTCTCATGGAGAACTGTTTTCCATCCTTTTACTTTCAGTCTATGAATTTCCTTTTGAGTTAGGTGTGTTTCTTGTATACAGCATATTGCTGGATTTTACTTCTTAATGCATTCTGTCAGTCTATTTCTTTTGTTTGGTGAATTGAGGCCATTAATATTGATAGTTATAATTGATAGATATTGATTCATCCTTGTCATGATGTTTTACTGTTGTTGGCTCTTTTATTTCGTATTTTCCCCCCTTTCTCTTTAGTGTCTTACCTTGCCTGGTGGCTTCCCTCTGTTGGCTCTCATGGAGTTGTGACCTTCATTGTCTTTTTCTAGGATATTGCTTAGAATTGTTTGGAGTGCTGGTTTGGTGTTCATGAAATTTCTCAGGTGTTCTTTGTCATGGAAGTATCTAATTTCCCCATCGATCTTGAAAGATAATTTTGCAGGATACAACAGTCTAGGTTGGAAGTTATTTTCTTTTAGGGCTTGAACTACTTCACTCCAGGCTCTCCTTTATTTGGTGGTTTGTGTTGAGAAGTCGGCTGTGATTCTGATGAGCTTTCCTTTGTAGGTGATTTGTTTCTTTTCTCTAACTCCCTGTAGGATTTTGTTCTTCTGTTGGATTTCTGGGATCTTGACTATTATATGTCTAGGTGTAGATTTTTTTTGATTATGGCTAGTTGGAGTTCTATATGCCTCACTTATCTATATATGTCCAATTTTCCTCCTCTGTCTGGGAAGTTTTCTACTATTACTTCTGTGAACAGTTTTTTAATGTCAATTGTACTTTCTCCTGTTTTTTCATGGACTCCTATCAGTCTTATGTTGTTCTTCTCTGCATCATCTAGCAGCTGCTGGATTGATTTCTCATGGTCCCTTACTATTTTTAAGAAATCTCTGTTTTCATGGTCCTTCACTGCAATCCTGTCTTCTATATCTGATATTCTATCTTCAGATTCCCTTAATCTGTTCTGTATGCTTTCAATGGAATTTTTTAATTTCCTGAATATCTGTTTGATTCTGTTTCATGAATTCCATTTCTTTCTTATGTTGGGCGATCATGATTTCCATTTCTTTCTTATGCTGGGCATTCATGGCTTCCAGCATATTTCTGATCTCATCTATTTTTTTATCTGTTTCTGCTCTGGAGCCTCTAATCATGTCTTTCACTCTGCTCATCATCTCTGTAGTTATCTGGGAGATTATTTCTATTTGAATTTTTCTAGAGCCTCATTCATCTGTTTTGTTACTTCCTGTGCTATCGGTTCAGGCTGTTCAGGTGTTTGATTATCGGACTTTTCCACCTCATTTCCCCCAGAAGTTGCCTTTTGTGGGGTGGTAGTCACCTTACTTAAATGTCTTCTCATTTTTGTTTTTGGTACTGTCTTTGGTTTAGTTCCTGGATTGATACTTTGAAGTTGTTTATTGTAAGTATCTTTGTTGATGTATTTAGAACCCTTATGGAATGATTGCTTATCAGAGGTGTCTTCCAGATATAGCTGGTCTTTAGGTTTTGAGTCTCTAGTGACTCTGAGGCTATCTCATTTTCATTATACCAGGAAGGACAGCTGATTAGATCAATCACAATACCTTACCCCAAGTTATACAATTAGCAACACAATAGCATTGAGCACCTCTTAGAAAATGACACTTTGTGGTAGTTATTAATCTATCACCTTTAACTATGTGAATTAAATCAAAATCAAGGACCAACCCAACATGTTTATAGTGAATAAACTCTTCAATATGGCAACTTTACCCTTGGAATGGGGAGTTAGAAGGATTTAGGGAGGGAGGCATAGATAGGTAGAAGGATAGGGGAAGCTTAGCAGTGAGGCCAGAGGACACAGGTGAGAGAAGGAAAGAGAAGAAAAGAAGAATAAAGAAGAAATATGAATTAGGGCCAGAATAGGAACACAAAGGGAGATGAAGAACAATGTGGGACAGCAAGAGAGCAAGGGAGAGAGAGAGAGAGAGGGAAAAGAAAAAAGCAAAAAAGAAAAAATTTTAAAGGAGTATTTAAAGAAGAGAAAAAAGTTAAAAATAAGAGCAAAAAAATAGTGGCAATTTTGAAAATAACAAATAAGAGATAAAAATGAAGGGACTCCTCCAGGGTATGTCTCTTCTGTCACAACAGACGATGTGGGCAGAAGTGTGCAGTTATAAGTCAATGAGTCTGTTAGCCAGCCACAGACCCGTGAGATTCAGGCAGATTTCTGGCTGCAAGTCCCAAGTTGAGCTCCCTGTCCTCCTGCAGGGTTGAACTGTGCAAGGTTCTATTGCAGGTTCCAGCTGCCTTTCCCCTGGTGATAGTCCAGGTTCTGAAGGGAGGTGATGATCCTTCTATCTTACCAATTACAGTGGCCTGGTGTGCCTTTGCTGCAGAGATTCTCTTCACTTTTCCAGTGGGCTTCAGTTATCATCAGGGAGCCTGAGAGAGGCACTCTCTCTGTTGCTCATTTTTGCAGTTCAGGACAATGGGCTTTATGTCCCCCTGTGCCTCTGTAGTGTGGAACCAGGTAGCTGCACATCCAAGAGGCCAGAGGCGGCTGGTTAGGAGTGGGGTTGGCACTGTTGTTCTAGGTGCCTGCGTGGCTCTACAGGTGCCTGGGGAGTGTCCCCTGGGGGGTCCTTACAAGCCCTTGGTCACAAGTGGGTGTAGCCAGCTGGGCAGAGCTGGGCTCGGTCCTGGGTGCTCTGCTCTCCGGATGGCTCTACCAGCATGGCTCCATGGGTGGTTGGGCTATTATCTGTCTTTTATTTTGATCCTTAATTATTTATTCTTCAGGTTTGTCATATAAGAGAAACCATGTGATATTTAAGTTTGTGTGTCTGATTTATTTCACTTAACATGATGTTCTCAAGGTGCATCTATTTTCTTACAAATGATGCAAGTTTGTCCATCTTTATGACAGAGTTGTGCTCCATTGTGTGGAAACACCACATTTTATTTATTCTTTCAACTTCTGATGGGCATATAGTCTGCTACATAGATTTAGCTATTACTAATTTTGCTGCTATAAACATGAGTATGCATGGATCACTGTTATATGATGTCTTTGACCCATTCAGAAAGATACCTAGAAAGGAAATGGCTGGGTTAAATGGAATTTCATCCAACATTGACTGCACACTTCTCTGACCCTGTTTACCTTTAATAAAATCCCATCCTGCAGACCTGGTCTCGCTAGGGCTCATGATCCCATCAGCACTTCTGCCACACTGTACACACAGCTCTGATCGAGTTCAGCCTATCAGTACCAAAGAGCATGGTTCCCTGGGTAAAAAGACAATGCTGGGCATTGTTGGAAACTTGGCTTCAAGATTTTGAAAAACTGGTGTGTGGCTGGGTGCTGAGACAAGAACTGAGCCCGTGTTCCAGGGGTCTGTTGAGTGCATAGTACCCAACATGATCGGGGGTCTGAGATGGATGTCAATGGAACTCTCTCTTCCACACCATGAGTTTGGTGCTGAGAATTCGAATTTCCTTCACCATTCTGTGATAAAGGGAAATACAAGTGGTCTCTCTGTTGCCCAGACACTCAAAGCCCATCTCCCCGTCCCTCTCCATGATAGAGTTTCACTCGCCTTTATTAGGTTTACAAGATGCAGACACCACATAAAAGAGCCATTGTGGTATTGAGTTAGAAAAGTAACTTAAGGCTTTGGGGAGTAGATGGCTTTGATAAGACCCTGTGCTTGTAGATACACAGGGAGTGGAGCATTTGGTGTCTAGTCGGCTGGAGCTGGAGCTCTTGCAGGTGCCAGGGAAGGCCAGGGGACCACACAGGCAGCCCCCATTATGCAGCACTGGCAGCTTTCTGCTCCATGGGTAAATGGGGTGGACTCTGCAGTAGAAGGATGTAGACAGGAGCTCTTTCTGTAGGCAACGTGCCTCATGTGAGCAGTGAGCATTTCAGCTTGGGTTCCTGGGCCACTTGTATATCGAACCTGCCTTTTGTGGAAAATAGATTGCTAGCACTCTGGGAGGAATCTAATGAAAGCAAATGCCCCATCCAGAGTTACTCAAGAGAGAGGTTTTTGTGCCAGCTTGGAATTCACTGGCTGAGCTGTTGGTCCTGGCAGCAAGTTGACCCCATTAAGGAAGTGGAGACAATGAAAGAGAAGATGAAAAGCACAGGTAAACTGAAAATTAGTACTTACTGCATGTCAACTTTCTGTTAGTTTCTGTGCTGAGATTTCCATGGTGCTATGTCAGAATACTTGCGTCCCCCCACCCTATGTTGTACACCAGTGGGGCCCCTGGGAAGTGGCTATGTCATTAGGGTTCTCATGAATGGCATCTGAGCCCTTATAATGGAGGCTGAGGCAGGAGGGTAGCACATCTGAGCCCAGCCTGGGCAACATAGCCACTTAACAAGACCCCGTCTCAAATTTAGAAATGGGGGAAGGTGCTGGAAATGTAACTCAATGTGAAGTCCTTGGGTTCAATCCCCAGCACCACACAAAAGGGGACACTAGGGGAGGTTAAGGTGCTTGTTATCAAAGAAATCTTTGAGGCTGAGGCAGGAGGATCCCAAGCCCAAGACAAGCCTAGGCAGCTTATTGATTTAGTGAGATCTTGTCTCAAGATAAAAAATAAAGAGTCCGAGGATGGTGTGAAAGCTGTGGATTCAATCCCCAGTACCACCAAAAAACATGGAGGGCTGAGAATATTCAGCTGCTTTTTCTGCCATGTGAGGATACTTTGAAAAGTTGCCATCTATGCAGAAATGGGCCCTCACCAAACTCCAAATTTGCTGGCACCTTGGTATTAAACTTCTTAGCTTACACAACTGTGAAAAATGCATGTTTTTCTGCTTAAGCTCCCCTCTCCATGGTGCTTTATCACCTCCACAACAGCCTTAGGCATGTGGCCTTTATTTTGTGTTCTCAGTAAACCTTCCCTTGGGGATCATGGGCTGTGTGCACACAGTTCCGCTCCTGTCCTGATTTACTCTGCTGAATTCTAGTTCTGGGTGGAATGGACGCAGCCTCCTAAGGGCCTGTGCTATGTTTATAGACAGGAATTTTGCTCTTCAGGCACTAAGGTATCACTTTGTTCCTGCACAGTTTGACCACAGCTCACAAGGAACCTTTTTCAGGACAGGAAGAGGAAAAAGAGAAAGCAAAGGTTGTGAATGGGGAGAAGGAAAGTTATAAGGAGAGATAAAATTGAAACCAGGAGTAGAACATTAATTCAAGCGGTGGAGGGGCAAGTGGGGAGGGGAAGGGGGGTGAAAAGAATGAAGATGTGAAGCTGTTTTCCTGTGCCGACTCCCCGTGAGGCCACAACCATCACATCCGCCACTCGTGGACAAATACAAATTTTAAAAATATAAAAATTTTCAGAAAACACCTTGAAGATATTCTGGTTTTTGCTAACAACAGTTTCAAACTAGGATTGCAGATTTTCTAGTGAGCACCGTATAAAAGGAAACAGCGTGGTGTGGAATTCACAGTGAGAGAAACCTGCTCTGCTGGAACCCGGGATGAGAGAGGCTGTCCTGCTCTGATTCTGTGTCCAGGCTAGACGTGATGCAGGTGTGACTTGTTAGGTGATATTTGTCGTGTGAATTTCTCTCCATCCATCTCCTACCCCAGTTAAGTTTTCAAGTCACTGGGAAGGATTCACATGAAGTGGATGTTCCAAAAAGCAGAGGATAATGGGTGTTTATTTCTGCAGTTCAGAGAAGAAGACAAAATCAGCTGCATTGGTGACTTTTCTCCAGTGGGTCATGTGCAGTAGGAACTCTACAATCTGGTGAATGATATACACTATATACACCTCTCATCTCTGCCTGTTCAAAATAATACAATTGAGCCAGGTATGGTGGAGCACACCTGTGATCCCAGCACTTGGGAGGCTGAGGGTGGTGGATTACCTTGAATTCAAGGCCAGCCTGGGCTACATGGCTACATACTGAGTTCGAGGTCAGGCTGAACTACATCGTAAGATCTTGTCCTAAAATATCAAAAATAAAGTAAATAAAATGAAAAGCAATTAAAATAAATGCACTGCATGGAGTGTTTATGATTCTCAGTGTGGACCAATGGCTTCAAAGCAGTCATGCTAAAATTCTACCCAGCTGCTGCTTTGGGGTCCTGCAGGTGACTGTGACCTCCTCCTGGGCAGCAGCGCGGGCTCCTAATTACCTTGCTGATTTGCTTCTCCCACCTCCATCTACTTGGCTACAGGAGGCAAAACTGTCCCTCCTAAGACAGTGCCCACCCACATCTCTGCCCACCTTCATGATGTCTCTTCCTAGAACTGAGCCTTCTGCCTCCAAACCTCAATGCTGAGTTCCCAGCAGCAAGACCCTTCCCCAGGACCCTGTCCAGGTGGCACGCCTCGCCTCACCCCTTCTCTGTTCCAGGAGCCGGGAGGATGCTACTTTTGTATTGCAGGGACCAGAGGGTTCTGGCTAAGGGAAATGCAGTTATGAGAAACCTGGGAAGTAAGCAGGGCCATATCATCATAGACAGGTAACTTTGTATTTTGCTCATTTATTTTTTAAAGCACAACAACCCATCATTGCTTATACAGCTTAGGAAAACCCCATTTGGTTGAGACTCTCCACTTTAGGGTGACTGTATATTAAATCCATCCATGAAAGACTCAGCTGTTAACATTCAACTTTGCTTTGTGCCTCAACTGTCTTTGTGTTTCTCAATTTCGTGCATCCATTTGAAAATAATGCAATCACCATTTAAGGAAGATTGAGCAGACGGCTGATTATATTCTGGACACATGAGTGACTGGCTCTTTAAAATAAATATCCATTAAATAAGTCATCTGTATATGAATCTTTGCAGAGCGCTTTAAGGCAAGCACAGTTAATGAGTTGATCGTTATTACTCTTTAAAAAAATTGTAGTTATCCAGGGAAATGATTATTCCTTTCAGTACAGCTATTATGATCCCCCTATACACATGGAAACAGGTAACTGTTTCCTGATTTTCTTTTTGACCTGGGATTGTACAAATTAGGAAAGAGCACTGGGATAAAGCTAAGAGGCATGTACTTTGATGTTCTGGGTGGATTTTCTAGGCCTCCTTTTCAGTGTCCCTGGAGAGGACTCAAGTTTGAGGTTTCAAAGGGGGCCACTAGGAAGACAGACCTGGGGGACTCCTTACACACAGGGTACGTCCTCCTCTAATTACCTGTTTTGACTTAAATACATTTATTACACATTTTATATAGTATAGAATTTATATGTAATTGTGTATATGTAAAATTTATATGTAAATAAATATATGCACATTTACATATAATAAATGCAAATATGAACACACATACTTTGCATATAATGAAAGTATAAACACATATTTTACATATAACAAATGCAATATAAACGCATCCATATTTTTGCATATATAAATATGAATCATACATGAGATTTTAAAGTGAAGGGCCTCCGTAATCCGTTACACAGTTGTTTGTTTTCTGATCCTGAAGATGGAACCCAGGGCCTGTGAACTGAGCACATTTCCAGCCCTTTCTTTGATTTAACCCAGCATCTCCCTAACTTGCTCCAACATTTGATCTTTCTGCCTCAGCCTCCTTGAGTGCTTAGAGTGCAGGGACTGCAAGGGTGTGCCACTTTTATCTATTTGTATGAGCCCACGTGCACAGCCCATGACATTCCCACTCCTTGTATGGAGTGGTGCATGGATGTCACACACTTGCATTGCTTTGTTGCTCCCCTTGCCACTCCTCTCTCCCCTCTCCTTCCATCTCTTGAGTTCCTTCCTATTTAAGAAAAATCTATCTGCCTCCTTCCTATTATCTTCCTTTTATTTTGCTCTGGCTTATTTATTTTTGAAAGCTACCAAGGTGGATCTTTAGCACATGAGAAGGCAATCAAGAGACTGAGGGGGACCAAAGGGGAAGAAAATGAGATGTAAATAAAAAAGGGGGTGAGTTGTGACCTGTTGTGTACACAAGCACCAAGTGCCTCTGAAGGATGTGATCACCATGTACTACAAACATGTACAAAAAAAGATAGCTGCTTTGCATATATTTGCATATATATGTGCATTGCATGCATTTACTTTTATATGTGGAGAGGTCTAAGAGATGCAGGGAGGAGAGAGGGAATTAAAAAAGAATTAAGAAATGTCATGTCCATGTACCAATTCCCCACGATGAGTGTAATCATTATGTACTACAAATATGTACTGATAAATTTTTAAAATCTTTTTTCAGCTTCACTTCCCAGAAATACATTAAATATTTAAAAATAGGTACAAAATTATTTTGAGGTCTTTCAGTCTACAACCCCCACTTGTAGAGTACCCTAAAGATTAAATAACCCTCTCACCTCCCCTCTGCAGTTATAGATAGAATCATACGTGGGAAGAGGTTGCCAAGACCCAAAAGTCAGCTACTGGAGGTCATGGAACAGTTTCCAAAGAGCATGCTCACAGAGCTCAGGGGAAAACAAGATGAATGATAAGGCACTCCCCGCTTTACACAACAGCTGTCCTGTGAAGCCCATGGCAGCCCTAGGCATTGAAACTGGAAATGATCCACAGCTAGAAACCTGGGGCTCAGCCCAGCCCTGCCTCCCAGAGCCTGGGCCACAAAGAAGCCCTCTGCTCTGCCAGATGCTCAAGCAGGTACCCTACATCCTGACTGCTGGCTTTCCTGAGCCTATGTCCCTATAACCAGAGCTGGTTCAGTTATGCCCCATCCAGGACAGGTAGCCCGAAGGGCAGGTCAGGGAAGGGATATTATTTTAGAAGCCCTTCCTGTTGTGAGTCTGACTTTTGATAGCCTTCCATTGCTTGGATCAGTAAGCTGACATGCACGAGTCACTCCTGGTGGCCTGGAGGGTGGCCAGGACACTCCCCATCCACTCCGGGCCTTACCTTCGCAGCCCAGTTTGCTCTGAAGTGGGCA
Source organism: Heterocephalus glaber (assembly GCF_053883595.1). Lineage (NCBI taxonomy): Eukaryota > Metazoa > Chordata > Mammalia > Rodentia > Bathyergidae > Heterocephalus > Heterocephalus glaber. The sequence goes on along the minus strand of NW_028258435.1, from coordinate 8,012,172 downwards.
GGGTGGGCAGGATGTATCAGCAACACAAATAGAGTTGAATTGAAATTTATAACAGCAGTAATATGCTGGAACATTTTTCCACTAACAGGTGCTCTGGAGCTAAGAAGGCTTTTGGTTCAAACTTCTCTTCTGGAACTCAGGAAGGTCTGGAATGGGAAAGAAAGCATCCTAGCTCTGATCGCTAAGAATGGCACAGTCTCCATGGTGATCTTTGTTGTCTGCCAGTCTGCTGGGTCCAATGTATTCACCTCATGTTATTGATCAGATGTTACTAGGACTTGGATGTGACAAGAATCGCAAGAACATGGGTTGGGGGTCGACTTTCCTAAGGCCTGCTACAGTGGAACTGAAGTGTTAGGTATGAGAGGCCAATGGTCAGGTTCCTGAGTAGGAGTTCATTTTCCTTATATGTAAAATAAAAGGTGGTGTCTTTGACGGTGCTTTCTACACAGTGCCATATCTTTCTGAATTGCCTGTGTTTGGTGTTATATATCTATCACCTATATATTTATCTATGTATCTATCTACATATCTATCTAGTATCAGTGTATCTGTCTAAGCATCTGTCTATGTATCTATGTGTATATGTATATATCTATGTATCCATCTACATATCTATCTAGTATCAATGTATCTACATATCTATCAACATATCTGTCTAGTCTCAATGTATCTGTCTCTGTATCTACTTATCTATGTATCTATGTATCTATCTATATCTATGTATGTATCTATGCATCTGTTTATGTATCTATTTATGACTCTATTTTGTGGTACTGAGATCTGAACTCATGGCCTTTGCAATGAGCTACATCCTAGCCCTTTTTTATTTTTTTATTTTGAGAGATGGTCTTGCTAAATCGCTAAGTTGCCCAGGCTGTGGTCACACTTATAGTCCTCCTGCTTCAGCCTCCTAGAGTGTCCAGACAGTGTTTTAAAACATCAGATGTCTATGGCACATATAGAAATCCTGAACGATGAACTCAAATTAGACAAGGAATCTCCCTCTCTCTCTCTCTCTCTCTCTCTCTCTCTCTTCTTTCTCAGATGCTTTGCAATTCTAGTGAGCAGGAGATTAGAAATTTTAATGTTAAATTAGTATCTCTCCAAAGTTTCTGATGGCCTGGGCTGCACTGCATAGGAGCTTGCCCAATAGGGAGAAATTCATGATTTGCATTCAGCACCAGGGCATCATCATATCCTAAAAGGTGATGGGCAGATGAGCAGAGCCATGCACTGTAGAAATGCATCATGGTGTGGGAAGAACCTTGCACACTGTGCAGGACAATGACCTTAAATAGATGTTCACTTACATGTGGCATTGATAAATATATACATCTATTCATTGATAAATGGTTACCCCTGCAAATGGACTCATATGTGCTCAAAATAAATTTAACCCTTTTAACTGACAAAGGGAGTGAGAAATACAGGACCAGCATGGGAGTGGTGGCTCACACCTGTAATCTCAGCACTTTAGGAGGCTGAGGCTTGAGCATCACAAGTTGTAGTCCAGCCTGGACAAGTTAGCAACTTAGTGAGATGCTGTCACTAAATTTAAAAATCTAGAAAAAATAGGCCTGAGATGTATCTTAGTGTGAGGAGCCTGGTTTCAGTGCTTAACTAAAAAAAAAAATTAGAACTACAGGAACAAGATTTTGAACAATTCCATTTAGCTTTAGGCTTTTTTTGGCTATTTCTTGTTTTACATTTTTGTCTCTTCAATCTGACAGTCCGAGGAAGGCTGCTTTCAATGCTTGACAATTTCCTCACAATATTTTTACATTCTTAAGGGAAAGAAAATCTCTTCTTTACAATATTGAAGTTACTTAGATAGTTTTGTTTTTCATGCCCTTTGTTTTCTCTAAAGCACTTAAACTCATTTTTAAAGGTACTGTTTGTTTGTTTTTGTTACTAATGAAGTGAATTTTCTGGTTCAGGGCTTTTGGCAGTGCTAGATAATATAATTAAGACCATGCTGGTCACAAGGGGAGACTTTTGGCAAAAGCATATTTTATTCCTTTCCTGAAAAATCGCACTCAGCGTTGGTCAACCTGATTTTTATCCAACTGGCTCCAGAGCCAGGGAGCTATAACAGCGACCCCAACCTGTCCCCCACCTGCCCGCGGGTGAAGGGGCCTCTGCTCCACAGCTCGGAGACCGCCCTCCCAGTGCCAGAGCTGGCTTTCCATCTGCCCCAGGGAAGCACTAACCCAGGCCTGGCTCCAGGTGAGAAGCCGCCTTTCCAGAATGCTCGCCCCAAATCAGGTCCTGGGCTCTGACACAAAGTGGGCTCCCCTCGAGTTGCCTGGAAGGAAGGGGAGAGGGGTGGACGTTTCCAGGCGGGGTCTGAGCAGGGGATTTGAGGAGAGAAATTCTGAGTGAGAACTGTGAGACCCATCTTCCTTCGAAGACCCGTGACGTGGGACACCACAGAATCCCACTGTGTTTAAGTCACTCCATCCTCAGGACCCATGGGTGGCCTTGGGAACCCCTTTCCATTGATTATTGATTGGCTGATTAATTATTGATTGATTGGTTGAACCCAGGACCTTTATACCAAACTATACCCCAGCTCTTTCCTTTTTTCTTTTTTTATTTTGACACAGTATGTCAGTAAGTTACTGAATTACCAAGGTTGGGCTTGAACTTGAGATCCTTCTGCCTCAGCCTCCCAGAGCGCTGGGATTATAGGTGCTTATCACCACTGTCAGGACTCTTGAATCTATTTTTGCCTTTGGGGAACATGCTTAGAATTTCTACATAGGTCTTATTTTTTTTAGTTGACAGGCTTAACCCATTCCCTAAATAAATATTTTAATACTTTCTCAGATTTCTAGTATTTTTGTTGTTTTTTGTTTTGCTTTGGTTTGTTGTTGTTGTTTTTAATCTAAGTATTGAACCCAGGACCTTTCCATTGAGCTAAATCCTCAAATCTTTTCTTAAATTATTATTTTTTTATTTTCAGTGTCTTGCTAAGTCACTAAGTTGCCCAGCTGGGCTCAAATTTGTCACCCTCCTGCCTCAGCCTCCCAATGCTGGGATTGCAGGTGCGCGCCACCATGTATGTTCTTAGACACTGATGCTATAGCACTTACCTCCTTTCCTTTGGACCTATGTGGAGGCAATGCAGGCAAATAGTCACAGAAAAAGGAAAACTCAGCACCCTTCCTGACCGGGCCCAATGCATTTGTGAGAGGAGGAAATTGTTCGTCCACTACAGTCCAGTTTTGTACAGACTTAGACCATAGGCGATTAGCTTGCTAAGAGTCGGAGGAAGGGAAGTCCATCAATTCAACTCCTATTCTTTATTTAAAAATTATTTGAGACAGTATCTCACTATGCCCTGCAAGCCAGCCTGGAACTTGCAGCAATCCTCCTGCCTCAGCCTCCTGAGTGCTGGGCTTACAGATGTGCACCACCACACCTGGCCCAACTGTCACTTCATACTTCTCTTCTGCTTCAGCACCTGCTTCGTGGGACACCCAAAACTGTAGGATCTCGCTCCTGAAAGCCTGGGTGACCTCCTTTCCACCCCTCTTCCTCCGAGTGTTGCTCTAACTCAGGGCACACACTCACACCCTGCATGTGCGCGCGCGCGCACACACACACACACACACTCCTACACATCACTTCCTCCCCACTGAGTTCATTCTTGGCTTCCTGTATGTGATGTCCAGCTGCCCGGATGCTCTACCCCATCCTTGCTGACCAGCTGGACTCCTCCTCCAGGAGGCAGTCCCTGGCTCCCGGCTCGTGTCTGCCCTCGTCATGTGTCCACCTGGTATCTGGCCTATCCACTGTTGCAGAATCTCTAGGAGTCCGAGTAGAGGTCTGTAAGGGAGAGAAGTGTTATTTCACCCAGTTTCTCCCATCCTGAGCCTGGGCAGGTGCTCTGTTCATTTGGAAAGTTAGATTAAGAAGCAGCTCAAGTGGATACAGAACTGAACAGGCAAAGAAATGTGAAGTGCACCCTAGTGGAAAACTGGCAGTCACCACCGCACCCCAGAGTCTGACCAGAACTCACGGATGGACTTTAGGACTTGGCATTGGGGTCTGCAACTCTGCGGCTGGAGTTCTGCAATGTTGCGGGACAGGGAAGCCTTTGCCTGGTGACCCTTCACTTTTCCTGGTTTTCTAAGAGGAAATCCCCCGCAATCCTCCATAGCCTGGAGGTTTAACACAGCTTTCTCCTTCCCTCCCTCCTGGGGAGTCACTGGCAAGCCAGATGTAAAGTCAAGCTGAAATCTCAGGTCACTATTTCAGGGCTAAGGTAAGCAAGGATTAGAATTGAGCATAAATTAATGAGGTTATGACCTAGTAAAAGCTGCACCACTGTGGATGCATGTGGAGATTGAGTTTTGCCTCACTAAGTATTTTTGAGGATCGATAAAAGTTAATACTAATGCTTCAAAAGGGAGTAGGAGGAGAAGGCCACACTGTAATTTCTAGACATGCTGAGTGGGCAGCTCCAAGGGATGGAAGAGTGACCACGCCCCTGCCCAGAGCAGGAGTGTGCTGGCAGACTCGTGGTTCACCCACGGCCAAGAGGCACCATGGTTTTAGGCCTTTCTCCAATTGAATCATAAGCAACATCATGATATCAAAAAATGACTCCCTGTTTGGAGCAGGTGGGTATTAAAAGAAGGATGAGTGTATCCATTAGCTTTCCCCCTGCTGGGAGGAAATACCCAACACCTACACTGAAAGTAGGAGAAAGTTATTTGGCTCATGGTTCAGGGGATTCAGACCATGGTTAGCTGCTCGAAGGCAGGAATATCATGGTGGAAGGGTGTCAGGGAGAAAAGCTGCTCAGTTCATGGTGTCCAGGAAGCAGAGCAGGGAACAGTGCCAGAGAAGAAGGGGAGGGACCAGATACTAACCTCAAGGTCTCCCTCCATGACCACCCAGGCACATTCAGAAGTGTGCTCTGTTAATCCCCTGGGCAGCAAAGCCAATCCAGTTGACACTACGCAATGAAGCTTAACCATCATAGTGAGTTTCTTTTTTAGCAGATTTAGTTTCAGTTGTTTTGAAAAATTATTGTTTAAATTTAAAATTTAAAAAGGAAGTTAGACGGCTTTTGTTATTAGTCCATGTTTGCAATCCATAATGTCTACATTCCTGTGTGGAGTTGGTGCACCTACACAACACGTCTTAATTCTTCTTTCATTGTCTTTTCCTCTCTTCCCTCCCTCTCTCCATCTCCTGATACCTTTCCTCTTTGAGAAATATCTATCTCCCTATTTCCTTTTATTTATCTTTTATTTTGCTCTTTACGTATAATTTGGGGTTTCTCATGTAAGAGAAACCATGAAATCTTTAAAATGTGTCTGATTTATTTCACTTAAGATTATGGTCTCAAGGTACATCCATTTTCCTACAGATGACTGAAATTTGTGCTTGATGGCAGAGGAGTTTCCATTGTGTATGAATACCACATTTTCTTTATCCATTCATCTCTTGATGGACATAGTTTCTATTTTTATTTCTTCTTTTGAGAAATATCTATTTAGATCATTTGCCATTTTCAGGTTAGACTATTTAGGGCTTTTTCATTGTTGCATTTTCCTCAGTTTCTTATCAATTCAGGGTATTAAGCTTTTGTTGGATGAATTGTTTGCAAATATTATTTCCCTTTGTGTTGGTTTCTCTTCAGTTTATTGTTTCCTTTGCTGTATAGAAGCTTCTCAATTTATCCACTTTTGCTTTTGTTGTATGCACTTTTGAGGACTTATCCATATCATTGCCTGTACTGAAGTGCTTTACTATGTTTTCGTTGAGTAGCTTGAGTTTGAGATCTTGCATTTTAGGTCTTTAGGCCATTTTGAGTGGGTTTTGTTGTAGGGGAGAGAGGCAGGGGTCAACTTCGGATTTTCTGCATATATCTATTTAGTCCTTCAAACATCATTGTTGAAGAAGTTACCTTTTTCCCCAGTGCTTGTTTTTGGTACCCATATCAAAAGTCAGTTGGCTATCAATAAAGGGATTTATTTCTGATATCTCTACTCTGTTCCATTGTTCTACATGTCCTTAACATTTTGCTGTCACCGTGGCTTTAATTTTGGTGTGAAGATAATGTTGCCTTCATAGAATGAATTTGGAAGAGTTCTTTCCTTTTCTGGGATAGGTGGAAAAGAATTTGAGTTAGTTCTCTAGAAGTTCTCAAGGAACCTTTCTGGTGCAGGACTTTTCCTTTAGGGAGCTTTTTAAATTACTGATTCCATCTCACTATTCATTCTCATTCTGTTCAGGTTTCCTGTTTCTTCATGGTTCTAATTTGGATGGTTATGTATGTTCAGAAATTCATCCACTTCTAGGTTTTCTACTTGGGGGCATTTATCTGCTCATAATGATCCATTATAATTCTGTGCTATTAGTTGTAATGTCTTCTTTTCATCAATAATTTTATTTCTTTTGGTCTTCTTTCTTTTTCCTGTTTAGTCTAGCTAAAGTTTCACTGATTTTATATTATCAAAAGATCAATTCTTTGTTCCATAGGTCATTTATATTATTTACCCTTCTTCTCACTTATTGCTGCTCTGAATTTTGTTTCCTTCAATTTTGAGTTTTGCCTCCTTTTGCTTTTCTAGTTCATTGAGATTGAACTAAAATCATTAGGTTATTTGAAATTTTCCATTTTCCCTTAGATTTTTACTTAATTGCAAACATCTTTCCTCTTAGTCCAGCTTTCACAGTATCCCATGAGTTTCAGGATGTTGTATTTCTATTTTCATCTGTTTGAGAGAATTTTAAATTTCTTTTGATTTCTTCCATGACCCCTTGTCCATCCCATAGCACACTGTCAATTTTCTGTGCATTTTTATAATTTCTGAAGTTCCTTTTGCTGTTCATTTCTAATTTTATTCCACTGTGTTGCAAAATGACATGATACGAATTTGATTTTCTTGAATGTGCTGAGACTTGTGTTGTGGCTTAACATGTAGGCTATTTGAGAGAACACCCCAGTCCTGTTGTGAGAATGTGTGTGCCCAGCTCTGGATTAGATGCTTCTGCAAATAGCTAAATTCATTTGATCGGCAGTACAGTTGAACCCTGCTGCCTCTCTGTTGGTTTTCGCATCTGAACGACCTATTGACAAAGTGAGCATCTGTCCCTCTATGGCCCCTCACCCTCCATCTCGTCATATTTCTTTTTATCAGATGACTGCTCTGGCCATAGGAGCAGAAACATCTACAATTACAATGTCTTCTTACTGGGCAATAATATGGCAACTGTCTTGTGTCTTTTTATATTTCTGTCCTTTGTCTATTTTGTATGACATAAGCACAGCTTCTCTCTCTTCTTTTTTGTTGAAGTTGCATGGAAAATCCTGGGGGCAGGGGGAATAGTAAGTGAACAGGAGAGAACAGTTCCAGGTGAAGGATCCACAGAGTTGGGCTTGGGGCAGAGATGTCAGAATTCGGGCCGAGACTCAGAGGAAGAGAGCAGATGGAAACCAGAAACACAAGGGGTTCTCCGCAGCTCGGCTCCACAGGAAATACACACAGGGTAGCAAGAGGCAGTTGATCTACCTGCACCCAGGAAGGTGTCTGCTCCCGGAGCTCTGCCACTCTGGCTGACACTGAGCAAACACCTCCGTCATCCTTAAAGCCCTGCCCGGGCTCCTGCTGAGGCGAACGTCTGCCTGCCAGGCTCCAGTGAGGGTGAATGTGCTCTGCCAAGCATCAAGGTAAATATCAACACACATTTCCGCTACTGTCTCCCTCTTCTTCTCTCACAGCTTATCCAGCCCTGAAAGGGTTCCAAAGTGACACATCCCGAGACTTCTCTCGACTTCCCTTTTCTGTTAGAGAAGGCCATATCCATGTGAAATGATTCAGCTGCACTATGGACCATCAGTTTCGGGAGAGATGGCCGAGGAGCTATGGCAGAGCTGGAAATGGTATGGAAAACATCTTTGAGCAGCCAAAATTACAAGTTATAGCCAAAGCACCTGTGAAGTGGGGATTACAATCATGCTTTTGTTCATTTGTTATTTGTATCCAGCATGTTTTTGTTGAGTCTGTTATGTGAACAAATCATGTGTAAATGCAGGTTCTGGAGTGCCAAACATCACAAAATAGAATAAAACAAGAGATGAAGGTACAATGTCCCCATGAAGCAGACATTGAAAGGGAAAACTATGTAAGGATATTCTAAAACTATAAAAACTACAGAAGAGTATACTGTACAAAGACACATCATAAAGGGGGCATGGGAGCAGCTCAGTACTGCGTGGACTTAGAGGTCTCTACAGAGCATAGGATAGGCTTCCTGCAAGAGGCACTGAGGTGAGTTAGGGAGAAGAGGGATAATTTTGTAACCCTCAAGGCTTTGAGTTAATGCTGAGTGAAATGGGGGGATTTTGGAGGCTTTGAGGAGAATCTGCCTTGTGCAGCCTCTCCTGGAAGAGACAGAAGGGCTACATCCCACTCGCTGCTGCAGGTGCCATCTCCCTGTCTCATCAGTGTCTCACTGGCACTAGTTCTCACCTGAGCCCCACAGCCTTGGGTACTCACTTGTCTGCCTTCTATAACTAAGATGCAACCATGAAAAGAAAAAACTCTGCATCCTCCATGCCTCCAGCATTGTAGCTTGGAGAATTTAGTTTTTCTCCATTTTATAGATGGAAGAGCTAAGTTTTAATGCATAAATCTGGTCTGTGTATTGGTATGTCCATATGTGTGTTTGCAGGGGAAAGTGCAGCCCAGGGTAGTCTAGCCTTTGGCAGTGGGAAGGGGAAAAGGCCCCTGACTGAGATTAGAGGTTCTATAGTTGAGAAGGGGTCTGTGTCCTTGGTTGAGCCCTTTGAGAAGTCAACACTTGGAGATGAAGGCAGAAGGAGCCCTTCTACACTGTTGGTGGGAATGTAAACTAGTACTATGGAAATCAGTGTGGAGATTCCTCCAAAACATAAAACTAGAAATGCCATCTGACCCAGCTATTCCCCTTCTAGGTGTCTTACCCCAAAAAGTTAAAGACATCGTATCACAGTGATCTGTGCACACCCATGTTTATAGCAGCACAACTCACAATAGCTAAATTTTGGAAGTGTCCTCTATGTCCATCACCAGATGAATGGATAAAGAAAATGTGGTGTCTACACACCATGGAGTACTCCTCCGCCATAATTCGATGTATAAACTTGAGTCATTTGTAGGAAAATGGATGCACCTAGAAACCATAGTGTTAAGTGAAGTAAATCAGACACACAAGCTTCAGGATTGACGGTTTCTCTTACATGAGAAATCCAAATTATAAATAAAATGTAAAATAAAAGATAGATAATAGGAATTAGGGAGATAGATCTTTGTTAAATGGGAAGTGGACCAAGAGATGGAGGAAGGGAAGAGAGAGAAGGAAAAGAAGATGAAAAAATAATTCAGATGTGTTGTGTACATGCACCAAGTCCCCACGATAAAAGTAAACATTATGTACTGCAAACACAGACTCATAAAAAATTAAAATATCCAAGGCAGTGCTGCTTAGACCTGTCCACCATTGACAGCATCTAGAAGGGGAGAGGGTCTTATAAGTCCCTCATGCCATTGCCGCTCCCCAACACGGGGTGTGGGCAGACAAGCAGACCTCGTCCCACCATGGTGTGAAGGCTGCAGGGTAAGTGCTGCACCTCCAGCCGCATGCAAGTGGAGTCATGGGAAGTGACGTGGCCAGGTGCACTGAATCAGGGAGCCCTCGGTGCCATCCCCAGTGGGTTGTGTGGCCCAGCGGGTACAGATCCCTCAGCAGTGCACATGAGTACTCAGGTCCCCTGACTGTACCTGGGCGTCTTGCAAGCTCTGCCACCCACGGAGGCTGAAGCTCAGCATCTGCCATGACAGAATTTGGGCTTGAGCTCAGCATGGTGTCACACGCCTGTAATCCCAGCACTTGGGAGGCTGAGACAGGAGGATCACTGTGAGTTCAGGCCAGCCTGGGGTACATAGTGAGTTTGAGGCCAGCCTAAAATACATAGTGAGATCCTGTCTCAAAAACGAAAGGGAGAAAGGAAAGAAAGGAAGGAAAGAAGAAAGGAAAGGAAGGGAAGGGAAGGGAGGGGAGGGGAGGGGAGGGGAGGGGGAGGGGAGGGGAGGGAAGGGAAGGGAAGGGAAGGGAAGGGAAAGAAAGCTAAGGAAAGAAAGGAAAGGAAAGGAAAGGAAAGGAAGGGAAGGGAAAGGAAAGGAAAAGAAAAGATAAAAGCAAAGCTAGGGCTTGAAAGGTGACCCGCCTAGAGTTAAGGCGTAGTGTAGACGCTGCACTTTTATACCTGCAAGGGGGGGCTCAAGCTGACCTCTCTGTGTGCCGCTCTGCATCTGAGCACCACAGAGAGCTCCTAGGCTCCAGGTATCTGCTCCACAGTGTCAGTGCAGCCTGGAGTGACCTACCAGTGTCCGGAGACAGGCTCAGAAGGGGACTTGCAGAAGCCATGGTGGAGCTGAGGATGAGGGCGCTGGGACAAGATGAAGCCCAGAAGCTGAGAGATGGGGTTTGGAGAGGCCCCATAGATAAGGCAAGGGGGCATAAAGAGAGGAGTGAGGCAGCATCCTCCAGTCCATGCTGGGAGGTGGCTTCCGGCTGGGACCCGGACTGATCATGGTGGTCAATGTGACTGGATTAGGAAACACCTAGCTGATGTGTAAAGCACTTCTGGGTGTGGGGGTGGTTCCACAGATGATTGGCATGCGGCCCAGCCAACTGAGGGGGAAGACCCGCCCTAATCATGGGTGGCACAAACCAATAAACTTGCAACCCGGATAGACAGAGGCTGAGGAGGAAATCAACTACTGTTTACGGATTTTGTGTTTGGTGTTGAATGTAAGAGTTGTTTGCCTAATTCTGACTTTGGTAAATTCTGAAGAATTTCTTACATTTTGCTCTTAAAATTTTGTAATGATACATTAGCCTACAACCCACTGTGGGCTAATTTTTGTTTAAGATGGAAAGTCTAGGTGGAAGAATCATTGTTTTACATGTAGATGTCTAATTGTTCATCAACTGCCTTGTTAGAAATGTGTTTTGCAGAAAGCCACGTTGTTTAACGAGGTACCTTATCCAACAGCTTTTTAGTTGCCCTGTGATCTTAAAGATATAATCTGAATCTATTTTCTAATGCTTCAACTATTAAACTCTTAGGCCTCTTTTGTTATACAGTTTATTTGCTTTTTTATAAAAATTCTCAAGTGTCTGCTGACATTTTAAAAAATTTTAGTATTTTTATTTTATTACATTTCAATGAATGTGGTAGATACACATTTTAATTTCTGGAATTTTTATTGTTTACCTAACTTAGTTCAATCAGAAAGTGTTCCATAAGTATTTGAAACAAAAGTGCTCTGTACTAGATGTATGCTATAGATTATAGTATGTGTTTATTAATCACCCTCAGTAATAAAATCCTGTATGTCCTCTTGTATTGGAAAGGGATATCAGTTTTTACATTGTGACAGGAAGACAATGGTTGATACTCTGTGAGTGACATGGAATTTATGTAAGATAACATATATTATGAAAAGAATAGTAGGAGAAAATCATAGTAGAATGGAGTGCAGCCTTCTTGCTTTAGACGTATCTGAGAGATCCTCCCTTGCCCTGGAAAACCAATTTCATGATTCCCAGTATAAAATTCCTGACCTGTGTCCACATCCCTGTGACTGCCCTTACCAGGGGCCAGTAGACGTCTCTCTATGGACTCACACATTCATCCATCTTCTTTGCACGTGAGGTGCATGTCTACCAGATACCTATTGCATCTATTTCCAATCAAAATCACATAATTGAATTCAACTTTATGCAAATTCATGATGAAAAGGAATCTTTGGTAACTATAGTTTTAATGATAGATGCAATAAGTACAAAACAAATTTCAAATGTTGTATGGAATTAAGTAGTGGCCTGGTAACTACCAAATCTTGAGGAAAATCAGAAGTTCCTGGAAAGATGTACACTTACATTTTCAAAGAGTACTGAAAATCTTGCTTTTTATTAAATAAGATCCAAGGGAAATAGTGAAAAGTTCATTCTGTCAGTTTATATGCATGAGAATGCTTGCATTTCTGCTGTGTTTTGATTCTTGCAACTCTGGTTTTAATTTTGTTATTAGGAGGGATAGTAAGCAGTAGTAAATTTTGCTGTATATTACATACCTACTATTTCAAGAATTCTGAAGTCTTCTACCCTTCTAATAGCAATGGAAAAAAAGAAAATTTCTGTATTAATATTCATGTTACACATTCCCTGTGTGTGTGTATGCACATGTGTGCACTTTTATTCTTCATCCATCTCCTGAATCCTGAGTGTGTCTCTAGGCATGGATCTAAGTTCATCCAACATCTCTGATGGAGCAGTGGAGAATTATGCCTCCCTTTGTTTCATGCCACACAAAGAGAAAGGGATATATTGAGAGAAAGAATGACAGTCATAACACAAAGCCTCCCTCAGACAAATATCTTCTGCTTCTGAGCTTTGCAATTCTGTAGTGAATCTGCCCAACATGATGTGGAAGGGAGCTTTCTGTAAACGATGGCTTTCTCCTCTCCCTCACCTCCCTGATTTTGGCTTGACACACATTGGCCTCCCTGTGTCTTATAAGAAGATAAGCTCACCCCACCCCCGCTGAGATTTCAGCATACACTCTAACAACTTACTGAAGCAAACGCTTCCTTAAAATAGTAGGAAATGACAGTGAAAAAAAAAACATTTACATAATAACACCAGAATTTTCTCTACATGTGACTTGTGTGGTTAAAAGCCTTCCTGTTCAACAGTAGATCAGAGTATTCTGAAATGAAGATCTGTAGCCAGTGAGAGATAGAGGAGAAAAGAGACATCAGACATGGAGGGGAAAGGACAAAGGAGACAGAGGAAAAGGAGCAGAAGGAAAAGATGAAAAACAGTCTCAAGGTGTCTGATCTACTGGGTTAGGTTGCACTGGCAGATTTTTAGTGTAATGGTATTTAAGGGGTTTGGTTGGTGTTGGTGCTGGGCTCTGTAGAATGGAAATTTTCGGGGACTTGAGCATTTCAGTGAGACCCTCCTTTGCCTCAAGTTCATCACCCCAATATAAAAATTCTGGCCAGCAGGCTGGACTCTGCAGCACACAGGAGGAAGGGCTGAGGGTAAAGGCAGCCTGGTCCCCCGAGCAGGACCTAAACACACTCTTCTCATAGACGGAGTGTTCTTACAGAACTGGTGGTTCTGGGCAAACCCTCCCACCCACATGCAACTTTTCTTTGTGAACTGACCTCAGATATTTCATGGTATAGTGACATGTCTTTGCCTTTCTTTGTACTAGGGATTGAACTCAGGACTTGACACTGAGCTACATCCCCAGCTCTTTTTTTTTATTTTGAGGTGGGTCTTGCTAAGTTGCTCAGGCTAGGCTCAAATTTATGATCTCCTATCTCAAACTTGAAGAGTGCTTGGATTCTGGGTATGGGATAACATTCCTGGCTTGTCTTTGCCTATTTTGAAATGGAAAACCTCATTTTCTGATGACCTAGAAAGTTGTGATATTGTAATTCTTGCCCTCAAAAGAAGTTAATAAGTGCTTATTGCAGAAATGAGTTTTCCGTTTTCCTCATCACTGAGACAATTCTCCACACCCGACACTTAAAGGAGGAGAGGTTCATTTTGCTCACAGTTTCAGTCCATGGTCGGCTGCTCCAAGCCAGAATGACATGGCGAAGGAGAAGCTGCTCTGCTCATGGGAATGGTGGAGAGAAAGCACAGAGCAAATGGAAGATGAACCCTCACGGTCACACCCCAGGGAGCCACCTCTTTGACCACTCCCCACCTCCTAACACCGAGTCAGCTGTAGACCCTCGTGACTTGGTTACTGTCCCACGCTCCTGCCTGTGACCACATCAGCCCTGCGGGGGACACTTCTGTCCAAGCCATAACAGAATTGAGAATAAATGAATGAGTAAATGGACAGTGTTTTTTTCTTTTAACTCCACACCTACCTACGATTGACTGTTATCCATAAATAGACCATGAATCCAATGATGTAGGGGTCCTTGTCTGTCTTGCTTTGCTTTCAGTGGCTTTTTGCAATGTTAGACTAATACTCTACTTAGAGAAGAAGAAATAATTGTGTTTGCATTTTTCCAAATGTGTAGGCCTTTGACTCAGTGGCTGTGAATCGTAAGGTGTAAATAAAGCAAATGTGATCTTTACTGCACCTAGTTGAGTCCTAATCAGATTTACTAAAGGGAAAAAAGGAAAACATCAGTAGCTCAAGGGGCAGGGTTCTAATATTCCCCTTCTGCTATGAGTTAGTGACAATTTTGGCAGAGAGAGGGCATAGGAGTTCTTCCTGTACCCTGAGAGTCTGGGTTGCCCACATCCAGAGGAAGAGTTACTCTATCCACAAATCTTCCCGAGCACAGTGGGAATTATATGGACAAGCGGGCATCCTGTGACCTAAGTCGTTGTGAAGGAAAATGCCTGGACTCCTGCCCTGGGGGTAGAACTGACCTCTAACCATGGCCCTCAGTTGGACCTGCTGAGGCTGGGCATGCTCTGAGTTCAGTCACCTGCCAAGTTGTTAAAGTTGCTTTGCTCAAAGCCATCTGTTTTTAGTTTTACCTACTGTATTTCTGCCTTATTGTTGCACAATAAGCTGGGTGAATTAGCCAGCTTTTAACTGGAAGTCTGAGAGCTTCATGTGATTGATTTAGGGGAAACTCCTGAGCAGTGCTTTGCAAACAGACCCCAACAGAATTAATGAGGAGACTTAAAAATTAACCACCAACCTGAGCGTGGTACTTTGAGAGGCTGAGGCAGGAGAATCACAAATTTGAACCAAGCCTGGGCAACTTAGTGACTTAATGAGAACCTGCCTCAAAATGCAAAGTGAAAGCAGGGATGGGGGTGTAGCTTAGTGTGAAGATCCTAGATTTGATTCCTAGTACTAAAAAGCAAAAACCAGTGGGTACCTTGTTTCCATGCTGACCAAGTGAATGGGAATGTTTCAGAATAGGCCCTGGGAATTGGCATTTTTAAAAGCTATCACAATAATTACTATGGTGTTCCAGCACAGTAACACAGGCCCCTTCTGTTTTGCTCCTTTAGTATGGGCTGCACCACAGGTGAGAGGCCTTGGCATCTCCCAGGAGCTCTGTAGCATCCATAACGTCAGGGCTCATGTGAGGTGTGGGGGATCTAGAATCTGTGTCTTTATTATATTCTAAGGTGATGATAATATGCATTGGTGTCTGAGGCTGAAGGGATACATTCTTAGAAAATCCTATATCCAGTAGAATTTAGTATCCAAAGAGGGAATCTTGAATGCCCTTCCAATACATTAGCAGTGGTATGAAATGTGTGTTTAGTGGATGAATGGAAAGCCTGAGGAATGTGGAGGACCACAGGGGGGACTGTCACGGTGGTGTCACTGTCACCCCCGTCTAAACCACAGGGCCCGTTTGAGCTCCTGGTTTCCTTATTCAACTTGCCCTGGTGGGTTTCATTCCCTGTGTTCCATTTTCCACAGGACAGACAATTTGGAAGAAATGTCACTACATCTGAAATTATCTAAATCAGGGGAAAAGGAAAAAAAAGCTGCTCACTCTGGTTGCTAGTTTATCTGTTTTTCACTTTTGCTGGCAAATTGCTGGCCAGAGATTTTTGGACCCTCATGTTCAGTGGCTGTTGAGTCCTCTCAAAGACCTTGCCTGGTCCCTCCTGTCTGACCTTGAAGGTGACCTTCACAAGAGGCAAGGGCAGACACAACATCTCCCTGAACCCTCCTCTGTGTCTGCCCTCCCCAAGCCTTTGTTGAAATGGATGCATCTGTGACAAATTCCAGCTGAGGGTCTTCCTCGGTCATGTAACTGTAAGATCAATTCAGTTGATTCAACATGATCTTCCCTCCCTCAGGCTAGGCTCATTTCTCCCGAGGAATGAGACACAACCAGGTAACACATCCACAAGATGTGTGCCAATATGCCCTACATTCAGGCCTCAGGGACAATGGCTGATGGAATTCAGAGCTGATCAGATTATTATAGATAAGAATCGAGAGTATGAGGAGGAGTCAGGTGTCTGGTAGGAGCAAGGACCTCTGGGTAAAGTGGAAGTAGTGATGGGAGAGTTGGCACCAGGCTCAGGGTGGTCTTAGCCCACTGAGGTGACATGCAGTCTATACTTTATTTACAAATGTGCAGTCACTCTAAACATCCTGCCATCGGTGAAGAGTCTAGCACAATAGCCAGTCAAAGATTTTTCAATAAATAACCTGTCAAATGTCACATTTTGGGAATTGCATCTGCTATTTTTTAATTTTATGCATGACTTCTATAGGTCACCTACCTGTATAGTTTCCCCAACCTCAGGTCATTTCTGAGTGTCTGCCTTGTGCTGGGACTTTGCTTTGTGATAAAGAAATTTGGTGGCAGCAACATGGCTCTGCCCCACTGTCATTCAATCTTAAGGAGAAATGCTTTTCTTACTCCAAATATCCTATGGCTGAGGTCTAAAATTGAGTTCTCTCCCATTGCTGAATTAGGGTTACCAGATAGATTTTTAATAAAATCTTCTAGCTTTTGAAATTGATAATCAGTGCCATAGTATCCCAGAGAATAGGCCAAAATTAATTAGCATATGGTATTCACAAGACCACAAGGAGGAAAGCATTTTGCCACCTGCTATTCAATAATCGACAATCATAGAGCATTATTCTTCCCTTCAAACATTAGAACATGTCTTTTAATGGTGGATGGTATTTATGTGAGAAGAAACACAATGCAATGGCCTCAGACACAATCTTGAGTTTTCTCACATTCCCTGCCAAAGGAAAAAAAAATTCAGAAATGACAAAGTGTCCTGGTGGTGTTGCTCCCAGCGAGGGAAGGGACACTTCAGCTCCAAGGTGCTATGTATGAAGGCCAGCAGGGAGGCCACCATGCCTTCTGGAAAGGGACTGGGAAGGAAGTGTCTGTGTGTACAGCTGTAGAGGTAGGGCAGCTCTTTCTTTGCCACACCTTTCATGTCATCGTTCATGCACAGACGTCTACATACAGACATTTGTAAAGTACATACGCTTTGTGCAAACACACACACTTTCCTCATCTTACAACCCCTCCCTACACACACACAAATCACACATCCCAACAAAAAGACCAGAATCATATGCATTATTTATGGGTGGAAATTTCCAAGTGAATAGTAATTTTTTTTGCCTTACAGCTTGTTTGACAGTGTGACTGATTGGATTCATCTCAAATACACAGCATGACCTTTATGATTCTGGTATTTGGAGGAGGTATTAGACCTCCTCCATTGCCTTGTGGATTTGTTCTGTGTGGTTACCTTTGGCAGAGGCTCATTTGCCCTTTAGTACATAAGCTAACCTGCATTTTATTATTCCATATTATAATAGTATTCCACTGTGTTTATTTGTTAAACACTCTAAATCACTGCAATTGTTTTTACCCCAAAGTATTTAACTGCTTTCTCATTAACAATGTGATCATTCACTTATCTTTTCAACAAACATTTCTCAAACACCCACCAGGGATGAAGCAAAATGTGATCTAGCTAATGCTTATCAAATACAAGGTAAATCAGCTCTGTCCTCAAGAAACTGAAGAGTCTGTGAGAGAAACTCCAGACAGACAGAAAATCTACACAGGAGAAAAATGACATAGCCCACACAGGACCAGAGCAGCAAGAATATCAACCATCACTAACCATAAAACCAAAGCTGGCTTCCCGAGGAGGGCGCTGGACCTGGGTTAATGGCTTGGGCAGGTACAGAGGGAATAATCCAGCACAAGATGTTCTGGGGACAAAGCCAGAAGGCAGCAACATCATGGTTAGTTCCCTTTCCTCTAGGACTTCCTGAATCCAGCTCCCAAATTTGGACCGGCCGTGTACCCCAGTGGCCATGCTCATGCACACCATGATCTGTGAGTGTTCCATAAAGAAATGAGTGTCAGACTGCTTGAAAAGCTCCAAATAAATACAACCACTCACTAACATGATGCTCCCAAATGCTCATGAGTTCCTCCTTGTGCTTTTTCATCCTCTTAGGATAGTCTGTTAAGATTTCTGTCCCTGGAGTGTGGCTGGGCAGGTGTGGTCCTGTTTACATATCCAAGAGGCTCAGCCCAGGTGGGAGTGGTCAGCACTGGAAGGGCTTGGGGCTTGGTCACATGTGAGGTTGGTTTGCACAGTCTGCGGAAGCTGAGCTTCTCAAAAAGAGTGGAGTCAAATGCACAAGCTCTGTCCAAGTAAAGTCACAAATGTTAAGTTTGCTTGGGGGAGGACAGTCACATGCAGTCTCTTTGAGGAATATTCTATGGGGTGGAAAATTTTACTGGGAAAGGGAATTCTAAGAGCTAAATTCCAGAAAGGTCTTTTGTTTCCTAGTTTCACATTGCTGCCTCTGAAACAACACCCTTGAACTATTTCCCTAGAAATAAAACCCCATTGCCCTATGAGCCTCTTAGAGGAACTTCAGCCTAGGCTTACTGTCAACTGTTTAAACTGGAGGGTAGAAAACTTCATGTCAACTGCATATTAAGTCATTATTTTCCTTGAGGTACTGGGAATGGAACCCGGGCTCACTACATCACATCCCCAGGCCTTTTTCTTTTTCTTTTTTTATTTTGGGAAAAGGTCTCCATAATTCACCCAGGCTGGCCTTGAACTTGAATCCTCCTGTCTCAGCCTCCAAGAGGCTGGGATTACAGGTTTGTGCCACTATGCACAGCTCTCATGGTTAGTAATTTCAATTTCGTGGAAGATTTGTCCCAACCATTTGACTCTGTTTTTGAAGGCAACCACAGACAATATTTTGGGAACAGCATTTGATTTTCACTGTTATTTGGTGACAACTGAAAAATCATTTTCCAGATAAGGATTCCAGAATTTTTTCCCTTATTCCCTTCAAAGAAATATTTTTGAGCACCAATAAAAATATATGTATTCTTATTGATTTTTTGCAACAAGTTACTAATATTCACATATATAGGGGGAAATATGCAAAATAGGAATGTTAAAGATGAGATGAAAATAAAATAAATAATGATCTAAAATCACCACATGATATAAATATTTTCCTGTGAGAAATGTGATGAAATATGGCTTATTAAACTTGAAAACTTGGTTCAATACTTTGTTTCTATAACACTTGAAATGTGTGGACTTATGATCAGATTATTTCATTTTTTTAATGGCTGAAAAAGGCATCTCAAAGCAAGCGATGCCTGAGAAGAATTTAGTGTCTTACTTATTAAATTATGATACTTAGTGTTCAGTCCCATATGCCAATTTAGTAAAACTTTGTGTTGAAAATTTGTCTGGTGATTTCTTTTCTTTTAAAATGTCAATCCGTCACTCTCCAAACTAAAGGAAGTTACTGGATTTTTACATTTTTAGCAAATGGATTATAATCCCATTGAAACTCTATAATTAAATTTTTCATAAAATATTATAAATTATATTATCAAGAGTGTTTAAAGTGCACACATGAGGTTTTCAATTATTTTGTTTAAACAGGTGAATTATATTGTTTTTGGCAAAAAAAATCACATAGTGATAGAAATATTTCTGGACACCTGTTCATGTACTATCCCTTCCAAATAGCAATGACTTATTTGAAGAAGCAGCTACTTCAGGATCACTACAATGGCATTGTCATGTGGAGGATGGGAAGGTGCTCCGGTGCAGGACCCATGGGAGGTGCGCATCTGGCTGGCACCCTTGTCTTTCCTTCCGTGGCTCACAAAGAACTTGCAAAAAGGCGGAGATTTCAGCCCTGCCCTCTCCTTCCTGCTCACTTGACCTCGTGCTACCAGTGTCCTTCTAAAGCTCTTCTTTCTCTATAGCAACTGTCCAAAGTAATTTTCCTATTTGTGAGCAATTTCAGACGAAATTGTAGAACATAATCTGTAAAGCCATAAACAAAGAAGTAAAAGTCGATTGGCCTGTGCATGTATGTGCATGTTGTGTGTATATGATATGCGTGCCTGTGCATGCACGTCCATGTGTGTGTGTGTGTGTGTGTGCCTGTGCATCTAGGCAGGGATCTTCCTGACAATGTGTCCTGTCTCCCCAGACACCAAGCAGAAAGGAGGAATGTTAAGTCATGGTCTAGGAAGGGAGGACATAGACAACGTGACGCACATTGCTTGGTTCTCACAGTCACAGGCTGGGCTGCCAGGCCACTGCTATGAAATTATTAAAAATGAGAGGAACTCTGAAATGTGGGAAGGTTGAAGGCTGGGATTCCACGCAGTCTTGTATGCAGTCCTCCCCAAACCTCCTGCACAGGTGGAATTGTCACTGCAGTGTTTCTCACAGAGAAACTGAGGCACAGGAGGAACTACCTCATCCAGGGTTGTTCTGCGAGTGAATAGGAGGTGCAGTCCTTATACGATGGATGTATTGCTGTGTCCTCAAATATCCTGCTCATGATAAAAATTTGAAAGAGAAAAGGAAAACCAGACGATAGAAATAAACAGTCTGTTAATAAGGGTCTCTTTGGGAAAGTGAAGTGTGGAGACACAGCTACAGTTGGTAAAGTATTTTAACATTATAAATATGTAATAATTAATATAACTCTAATGTAATCTGAGATACAAAACAAACCTTATTTTTCAATGCAAGGAAAGGGAAGTAAATTCTGACAAAATATGATCATCCAGCAGATTTGTAAGTTATGTGAAACAGCATTTCAGTTATTTTATAAATATTTTATTTATATCATTTTATATTATTAATATTATATTATTAAATATTATTTTATAAATAATCCATTTGCATGTGTATTCTCAACACTTAACTGTATCCTTTGAAAACAAAAGTCAGATCTTACAGATTTTTAGGTCCCTGGCACCTTATTTTCCATATTAAAATACTAAACATAACACAAATTTAGCCCCACCTACAAAATATTAAGAAGTTCTTTTTAGAGTGAGGTGATTTATTTCAATAGAAGTCATGTTGGATTTGCCTCGGAGATGCGATCTTGAGTTTTGATATTAAATTCCATGACCTTGAGAAAAATCTCATTATATTTTTATAAGTCATTTTTAATCTGCTTATAAAGAAGATATTAATAATAAATCACAGCTGTATAAGTAAAGGCTCTGGGTGAATACAAGGTTCAGAGGCCCGGCCTGAGATCTGGCCCCTGGCAGAGGTTGCTGACCCTGACCCTCGCCTGCCCCCGGGTTAAGGTGCACCTGGCTCGCCCTCCACTGCCACCAGAGCCCAGCTCTGGCATTTACTTCCACTCCTCTTTTCAGATCAGCCTCAAGCTCTCCAAAAATCTTCATCGTGCACTTGAGAAAGGAACTTGAGCAAATTCCAAACCACAAGTCTCAGAGCTTGGTTTCCAGCAAAAACCCTGCTTCTCTCGCTTGTGCTACTCAGTCCAGAATGGTACAGGAAGAACTCTGGATTGTTTGGAGTGGAAGGTCCTAGGCATGGAGTGATATCATCCATGCAGTGATCTGGACCTACTTTTCTCATGCAGAAGGGAGGTAGAGAAAGAAGGAAGGAGGAGCAGAGAAAAAGGCTCTGGGGTCATCTTTCCAGATGTCACTGACCTGAGGACGCCCCGTGTCCTCAGAAGCCCTGAGTCTTGTCCTCCCCATACATCTCAGGATCTGACAATGTCTCTGCCATTTACCCATACTTACTTTTAAGACCATTTTCCTGAAATGCAAGCCAATCCATTTATCTAATAGTCCTTGGAAAGGGCAGCTATCTTTCCGGTCCCGGTGACAATGCTGGTGACAATGGTGTCTTATGTTGGACATTTTGAGAAATGCCATATTACCGTACAATGTGGCACATAAATTGGCCTTTCTAGTATATCTTATGTACAGTAATACTTTAACAATTAGCCTCACAAACGGAAGAGTTCAGAGACAGTTTGCATCTGCTCTCGAACTCCCCATCAGGTGACAAACATGACTGCAGCATCTTCCCAAGAACCATGGAAAGACTTAAGTTTGTGAACCAAGGTACCACTGTGTATTGCAAGAGAATTTCAAGGGCTTTTGAGCAGAGTTGTACTACATTTGCCTTATGAGAGGTCTTAGTAACTTAGTTGCTTTGCAGTCCACTGACACAGAAAATAGGTAAGCGTTTACTTAGACCACAGCTGGGTGGAAGACAGAACAGGTAGGGCATTTCTTTCTCAGGAGATGAAAATGTGTTAAAATTGACAGAAGTGACAGTGAAAAACATCCTTGTGTACATTAGAAAAAACCTGCATTTACTCATTTAAATGGGTGAAGAATGGGGTATGCTAATTGTATCTCATTAAAGCGCTTTTAAAACAACTTATTTTCACTAAGACTGTGCTACTCCAGGCTAGAAAGACCGATGACATGGTAACTTTTATTACAGAGCTATCTTCAAGCAGCTTTTTGAGATGGGAGTAAGTGTGGATTTACAGAAAATATCATCCTGGAAGCAATGAAAAGGAAGAGGATTTAAAATGTCCTTCCTATTGTTTGATGATGATGATGTTCCATAACAGCAATGTATAGATTTTTTTCTTTTCCTTTTTTAAAATAAGTTTTATTGGTACATTTTAGGTGTACAATATAATGACATTCATCATTGGAAATTTCCACCTTTACATAATCTCTCTTAGTTCTTATTTTTTCCCCATTCCCCTGCTCTCCCTTCAACCCCTCCACCGTTCCCCACTTACAAAGACTTTGTTTCCATTTTTCATTTTCTCATATTAATTCCATTCCCTTCTTTTCTTTCCCCTACCCCTCCCACTTCCCCTTCCCCTTTGCCCCTTTTCTTCCTATTTCACATTATCTATTATAACTTTTAGTCCTTATTTACACTTTCAGTTTCTCACACTAGAGAAACCATTCGGTATTTACACGTGTGTGTCCTATTTATTTCACTTAAGAGTATCACCTCAATGTGATTCCATTTAGCTAGAAATCTCTAATTTCCATTTGATTTTAAAAAATCACATTTTCTTTATCCAGTCTCCAGTTGATGGGCAATTGGGCTGTTTCCAAGTTTTAGCTATTACAAATTGTGCTGCTACCAATGTGGGTACACATATATCACTGTGGTATGATTCTTTTATTTCTTTGGGGAAGAAACCAAGCAGGGAAATAGTTGGGTCAAATGGGACTTCCAGTCCTAGTTCTCTGAGGTGTCTCCATACTGATTTCCACAGTGGTTGCACCAGTCTACACTCCCACCAACAAAGGAGAAGGGTTGCTTTCTCTCTACACCCCCGCCAGCATTTGTTATTGGTTGATTTCTTGATAGCAGCCATTCTTTCTGGGGTGAGGTGGAATCTCAGTATGGTTTTCATTTGCATCTCTCAAATGACCAGCGATGTTGAACATTTTCTCATATGTTTATTTGCTATTTCTACTTTGTCTGAGAAATGTCTGTTCATTTCATATGCCTACTTTTGGATTGGGTCTTTAAATATGGCAGATCTGATTTTTTAAAGTTCTTTATAGATTCTAGATAGCAGACCTTTTTTTCAGCAGGTGAAAATTTTTTCCCACACTGTAGATTGTCTCTTCACATTGTTGGTGGTTTCTCTTGGTGTGCAGAAGCTTTTTTTTTGGTACCAGAGATGGAACTTGGGTCCTTGTGCTTAAGCAGCAGGCAGCGAAACCACTGAGGTTAATCCCTGGCCCCAGAAGCTTTTTAACAAGAAGAGATCCCACTTATTGGTTCACGAGCAACTGAGGTTTTGTTCATAAAATCTTTTCCTACACCAATGTCTTCAAGAGTTCTACCTAACATCTGTTACAGCTGGTTCAGCATTACTCTTTTAATATTTAGATCATTAATCCATTTAGATTTTAGTTTAGTGCATGGTGAGAGATACAGGTCTAGTTTTAATCTTTAGCAAGTTGAAAACCAATTTTTCCAGCACCATTTATTAAAGAGGCTATCTTTCCTCCAGTGAGGGTGTGTGGCTCCTTATCAATGATGAGGTGGCTGAGTGTGTCTGGAGTTGTTTCTGCATCTTCTCATCTTTTCCACTGGTCCTCAGGTCTGTTTCTTTCCCAGTACCATGCTGTTTTTATCACACTAGCTTTTAGTATAGTTTCAAGTTGGAGGTCGTGAAACTCCCTGCTCTGTCTCTGTTACCTAGAATTGCTTTTGCTATTTTAGGTCTCTTCTTGTTCCAAATGAATTTTTGGATTGTTTTCTCAAGGTCCATGAAGTATGCTGCTGGGATCTCAATTGGAATTGCATTAAATCTATATAGCAGCTTTGGAAGTATAGCCGTTTTCACTGTGTTGATTCTTCCTACCCAGGAGCAAGGGATGTCTTTCCATTTTCTGATATTGTCTTCCATCTCTCTTTTCAAAGTGCTATAGTTTTCAGAGAAGAGGTCCTTGATTTCTTTTGTTAGGTTGGTACCTATGTATTTCAGTTTTTTGGATGCTATTGCCAAAGGAGTTCTTTGCCCTATTTCTCTTTTAGTGAGTCTGTGGTTCGTGTAGAGGAAAGCTATTGATTTTTGTGTGTTGACCTTGTATCCAGATACTTTACTGAATTTGGTTATTAAGTCTAGAAGACTTTTGGCAGAATTTTTAGGGTCTTCTATATAGAGTATCATTTATCTGAAAATAATGACAATTTGACTTCTTCATTTCATATCTTTATTCTTTTTATTTCTTTTTCTTGTCTAATTGCCATGGCTAATGTTTCCATAACTGTACTGAACAGGAGTGATGGTAATGGACATCCTTGTCTTATTCCTGATTTTAGTGTGAAGGATCTCAGTTTTTGACAATTTAGTATGATATTGACTGTTGATTTTTCATAGATGGCTTTTATTAGGTAGAGGTAGAAACCGTATTCCATTTTTTTGTAGGGTTTTTATCATAAACATGTGTTGGATTTTGTCAAATGCTTTTTTTGCATCTATTGAGATGATCATGTGGTTTTTGTCCTTGGCTCTGTTGATATAGTGTATTACTTTGATTGATTTCCATAGGTTGAACCATCCCTGCATCCCTGGGATGAATCCCACTTGATCAGGGTGTCTGATCTTCTTGATGATCTTCTACATTCTGTTTGCCAGTATCTTATTAAAGATTTTTGCATCTATGTTCATTAGCAAAGTGACCTATAGTTCTCTTTTTTGGTTGAGTCTTTGTCTGCTTTGGGGATCAAGGTGATACTTGCTTCCAAGAATGAATTTGGAAGTATTGCTTCCCTTTCAATTTCATTGAAGAGTTTAAAGAGTAGTGGCAGTAGTTCCTGTCTAAATGTCTTGTAGAATTCAGCAGTGAAGCCATCAGGACCCGTCCTTTTCTTAATAGGCAAGTTTTTAATTACTTTTTCAATTTCATTTATTGATATTGGGTCGTTTAGAATTTTTAGGTCTTCCCCGTTCAACTTTGGTAATTCATATGTATCTAGGAATGTGTCCATTTCTTGTTTTCCATCTTATTGGCATATAGGTTCTCAAAGTAGGTATTGATGATCCTCTGGATTTCTGCTGGGTCCATTGTAATTTGATCCTTTTCATTCCTAATTGCATAGATTTGGACCTTTTCTGTCCTTTTTCTGGTAAGTTTGGCTAAGGGTTTGTCAATTTTGTTGATTCTTTTGAAGAACCAATGTGGGGAGCGTTGTCAGCCAAAAAGCTTCATTTTAATTTTACCCTTTGTTATAAATGGCAAGGAGACTATGTAATGGGGAACCGTGTCTCTCCACTAACTCCAATGTTTCCCTTTAGAGTTTGCCCTAGCAACAAGGTGAACCTTCTGTAACCCCAGGAAACAAAGTAGCCCATGAGGGCGAGGAGTGTCTAGAAAACTAGCAACAAATGAAGCAGGTGTTTTGGATAAAGGTCATGGTTAATGACCTAACTCACTGGGTGTATAAAAGAGAGGTGAAAATAAACTTGCTTGCTCTGTCTTGGGAGCCCTCCCGACTCTGTCTCTTCTCTTGATTTTTCTCAGTCCTCCTTTCCCCCATTCAAGAACCTTTCGACTGGTGACGTCTGGTCCATCACAAACCAACTCTTGGCTTCATTGATTTTTTTTTTGTATTGTTCTCTTAGTCTCCATTGCATTGATTTCAGCCTTGATCTTTATAATATCCTCTCTTGTATGAGCTTTGGGTTTTTCCTGCTCTTCTTTTTCTAGAAGCTTGAGGTTCAGCATCAGGTTGTTTACTTGGGCTCACTCTGTTTTCCTAACATGAGTGTTCACTGCTATTCATTTCCCTCTTAAGCCCGCTTTCATTGTGTACCATAGATTCTGATATGTTGTATTATCATTGACATTTAATTTTAGGAACCGATTTCTTCTTTCATTTGCTCTGTGACCCATTGGTTATTCAGAAGTGTGTTGTGCAATTTCCGTGTGTTTATGAAATTCTTGTGGTTTCTTTTGCTATTGATCTCCAATTTCATCACACTATGGACTGATAATATACAGGGGTTTACTTCACTTCCTTTGCACTTTCCTAAATATGTTCTATGAGTGAGTATGTGGTGCATTTTGGAGAACGACCCATGTACACCTGAAAAGAATGTGTATTCTGAGTTTGTGGGGGTGGAACACTCTATAAACATCTGTTAAGTTCATTTGTTCAAGAGTTTCATTGAATTCTAGTATTTCGTTGCTTATTTTTTGTGTAGTTGATCTATTTGTGACAGTGGGGTATTGAGGTCCCCCACTACTACTGTATTAGTGCTTATATGATTTTTTATGTCCCTTAGTATTGGTTTTATATAGTTGGGCACACTAGAGTTTGGTGCATAGGCATTTATGATGTCATCTCTTCTTGTTTGAGGGGTTCTTTCCCATGAAGTATTGTTTCCCACCCTTTAACTTTTGGTCTATGGGGTGTTTTTTTTTTCGATTAAGTGTTTTTCTTGTATGCAGCATATTGTTGGATCTTGCTTCTTGACCCATTCTGCTGGTCTATTTCTTTTGATTGGTGATTTGAGACTGTTAACACTGATGGTTATAACTGATATGTATTGACTTAGCATTGTCATGACTTTTTCTTTTTGTTGGATTCTCCCCCTTTGCTTTAATTTCTTGTCATGCCTGATGGATTCATTCTGCTGGGCTTTCTGGGGTTTTGATCCTAGCTGTCTTTTCCTAGGATATTGTTTAAAATTTTTTGGAGTGCTGGTTTGGTGTTCATGAAGTTCCTAAGGTGCTCTTTGTCATGAAAGAATCTTATTTCTCCATCAATTTTGAAAGATAGTTTTGCAGGGTACATCAACCTGAGTTGGAGGCTGTTTTCCTTTAGCTCTTGCAATATGTCAATCCAAGCTCTTCTTGCCTTGAGTGTTTGCATTGAGAAGTTTCTGTGATTCTGATGGGCTTTCCTTTGTATGTGATTTGTTTCTTGTAGAATTTTGTTCTTATAGAATTTTGTTCTTCTGTTGGGTTTCTGGAATCTTAACTATTATATGCCTAGGTGTAGGTTTTGGGTTTTTTTGTTTTTTTTTTTTTTGATCAAGGCTATTTGGAGTCCTATAGGGCTCACTTATCTGTATGTGTAGTTTTTTTCCCCTGCTTGGAAAGTTTTCTGCCATCACTTCTGTGAACAGTTTTTTTTATGTCATCTGCACTCTCTCCTGTTTCTTCATTGACTCCCATCAGTCTTATGTTATTTTTCTTTGCATCATCTAGCAGCTGCTGGATTGATTTCTCCTGTTCCCTTACTATTTTAAAGAAATTTTTCTTTTCCTGGTCACTAATTGCAATCTTATCTTCTATATCTGAAATTCTGTCCTCCCATTGGCTCATTCTGTTGCATAAACTTTCAATGGAGTTTTTAACCTCCTGGAAATCTGCATCTGTTTTATGGATTCCATTTGCTTCCTATGTTGGGATTCCATCATGTTCATCAGCTCCTCTATTTTTCATCTGTTTCCTCTCTAGATTTATTAATCATGTCTTGCACTATGAGCACAGTCTCTCTATTATCTAAGAAATTATTTCTGATTTCCTTTTTTCCAGATCCTCTTTTGTTGCTAGTTCAAGGAGTCCAGATGATTGAGTATCAGATTTTTCCATCTTGTTTCCCTTTGGGGTTGCTTTAAGTGATCTAGAAGTCTGGTTTTGAGATTTATTTACATGCCTTTTCATTTCAGCAGCGGGGAGGGTTGCAGGGTTGTATGTGCTGCTGGCACCCATGTGGCTCACCTCCTTGGCACTGGGGGCGGTGGTAAGGCAGCTCGGAAGGCGCCTCTATATCTTTTCTTTTCTTTTTGAGCTAGGATCTCACTATGTAGCCCAGGCTGGCTTTGAACTTCCAGCAATCCTCCTGCCTCAGCCTCCTGAGTGCTGGGATTACCGGTGTGCACCACCATATTCTAGAGAAATATATAGATTCTAAGATTTCTTATTTGTTTACATTCTAAGAGCCTCAAATATGAAATGTGTTTTAAAATTGATAGTGTTT
Organism: Heterocephalus glaber; assembly: GCF_053883595.1. NCBI lineage: Eukaryota > Metazoa > Chordata > Mammalia > Rodentia > Bathyergidae > Heterocephalus > Heterocephalus glaber. Next base: position 7,983,768 of record NW_028258435.1, on the reverse strand, counting down.
TAGGATACTTAATTGGAGGGGATATTTTCCATATCAGTGACCCTCTAAAAACTGGACTTTTTATTAAGATACATCTTAAGTTAGAAAAAAAATGATGTAAGCCCATTTCAGAAGCCAGTCCCTGTGTGAAACCTCTGTGGAATGTCCTAGTTACCCCTGGTGTTTCCAAAGTATATAGCGACTAATTTGTACTTCAGGGAGAACAGGGAGAAAGAGAAAGAGAGGGACAGAGAGAGAGAGACAGAGTTGGGGGGAGAGGAGAGAGAGGCAAAAAAGTAAGGAGGTAGAGGAAGGGCCTGATCTACTTTGGAATCCAAGCAATTATGCTCAACTTTTTTTTCAACAATTAATATTAGCTTTAAGCACAATTTCCAATGCTCTTGGGACTTCTTCCTTTTCCTGTCCTCAACTCTTACCCATGGCTCATAATTTTCAGCTAAAATTTCACATCATTTGGCCACCAGCCAAGGTGGGGTGGGGAGCTAACTTATAAAGCTTCCAGTTGTTAGAGACTTGAGGCCATATTTAGACCAATTTTTTAAACTCTTCTCAATACATGTGCAGGTGAATTTATGAGCAATAAGAAAAAATCATTCATAGCTTGGAAAAAATGATTTTGAAGAAATTTTAGAATAATTCATTTATATCCATTATTTTAGATGCTCCTTAAATTAGCTTCATTTGGTAATACACAATTTGCCAAAATGGGATACAATGTTTACTTGAGTATTATAAGAGTATGTGGCCATGTACCCTTAACAACAGGCATGTTATGAGGAGTACAGCATTGGATAGTTTCATCCTCATGTGACTATCAGGAAGTGTACTTGGGGCAACCAAACTGGCTACATCATCAGAGAACGTAACTATACAGAACCACCAATGTGTGTGTGCCATCACTGAACAAAATTCCACTGTGTGGTCCATGACCCTGTGCATATGAGTTCATGTGTTCAGGTGTGCATGTGTAATAGGTGACCAAAGTCTTCCAGGACAGAAAACATCTGCTTCATCCAGTGCTCCCCACCCTATATATTCAGGGATCCCATGAAATTCTACTAAACGTTGAGGCTTTTGTGATCATTGTCAGAGTCTGAATCAAAAATGTCACCCAAAAGACTTACACATTGAAGACTTGGTTCACAGTGAAGCTGTGTTCTAAGGTGTCTCTTTGGAGGAAGGGATTGGATCATGAGGGGCATTGATGGGATAATGGGGCCTGTCCTGGAAGACAGCATCATGTCCTGGACCACTTCCTCTCTGCCTGTCTGTCTGTCTGTCTGTCTCTCTGTCTGTCTCTCTCCCTCTGCCATGAAGTGAGCAGTTTTCTTCCCCCACCCTCTTCCCCATGATCCTTCTGCCTCACCAAGGTCCTGAAGGCAAGGGAGCCAGTTGACCATGGACTGACATTTCAAAAACTGTGAGACCAAATAAATCCTTCTTCCTTTAAGTCGTTATTTCCAGATATTTGGTCACAGTGATGGAAAGCTGAGTAACATGATAAATAGTAATAATAACGGCTGTTATTGACTGAGCACTATTTGAGTTAGACACTCTTTCCAATGTTTTTGGTATACTCAGGGCTTCGATCCGCCTGGTTTTTAGTGCATTGTCTGACAAGAAACCAGAGATACCAATAAGGTGTTTTCAAATATTTGCACAGCTATAAGTACAAAGCTTACATTTATGTAACAGAGGCTATGTGGCACCAGATATCATTTTTATAACTACTAGATTATAGTGCAGTAGGAGTTCTGTTTGTGTTTAGTTTTATGTCATGCCCTACAGATTTTCCTGAAAACTTGCAAGAATACTGAAAGTTTTGCGCAAACAAAGAAGTTTTTGTTTTTTAACACCCAGCCCTAATTTCTTTAGGCTTGGCCAAATGTGCACACAGGTTTTGTGTTTGGATTTGAAAATGTGTGCGATTCAACAAAATATTGGTTTAAATCTCTACTTTTTGACCTTAGGTTGGATTCCAATCTGCCTGTCTGTCTCTCTCTTTCTTTCTCCTTTTTTTTTGGATCTGGGTGATGATTTTATCCTCAAGTTAATGCCCAACTTGATGTTCTAACCTGAAAGAAAGGAAGGAAAGAAGGAAGGAATGAAGGAAGAAAGGAAGGAAGGAAGGAAGATCTTAATCCTGGCTTTGCCCTGATGTGATCAGAATGGGATTCTGACTTTGATCCAGACCCTTCCCTCCCCCAGCTGTCGCAGGGCAGAATGCTTATGAATGCACATTTGTATCCTCTGCTGTGGAAACGTCACCATAGCGCAGGTACCCACTGGGCTTTTCTTTGCTTTTGACAGAAGTTATATAGAGTTTGTATTTAAAGAAAGAAAAATGAAAGGTTTTTGTCTGAATTTCTAACAGAAAATGTTGGGCTTTTTAAATGTCCTACGCCCACTGGTGGTTCTTCCAGAGGAGCCTGGAGACACTTCTACAAACAAAAGCAGAGTCTGGTGGTGCTTTTAATATGAAGGTCAAGGTTTTATTTATATTCACACTCAATGCAGAAAGAATAAAAAATCAATACAGATATGAAGCCGACATACATTGTCCACAAGCTTTGGTATTTTTAAATGTGACACAGAAACACACAAAAGAAACCCTCTGTAGAAGAATTCAGTTCTCAGACATTCATACAAAACTATACTTTATTACCAGATTCCAAATATACAGTGGGATTTTTTATGCTTAGCTATTTTTGATACACTCCAATTTATTGATCGCTCTCGCTGCTGAATGCATTAAATTAATAGTTTTACAGAGCACACAGACTGCTAATACTGTTTCGTCTTTTTTCCAGGCAAGTCCTTGTAAATGGAGGGCAGAGGGTCTGTGCTGTGTGTGTTTAGTGAGACTCAGAGTTGCAATGGATCAGGAAACCTCCAGGGTTGAGAAGGCCCATCGTGACACCTAGTAATGGGAGATTTCAGCAGAAAAAGGCTTGGGCTCTTCCTCTGGTCACATGCTCTATGCAAAGACATCTTTCAGGCTATACCTGAGTGGTCCATTAAGCATATTGAAAATAAGACAAAATCCTTCTGCCAGACAGAATTCTCCACCCTCTTTTTATCCTTGGATTCCTACAAATACAGAGACATCTTAAAGATATTGTAAGAATTTTCTATACATCTATGGGTTTTCTTTCTTCTTCTTTTGCTGCCTCCAGTCATAAAGACATGCTATTTACTTAAATCAGACATGCTCTACCCACAAAGCTATGTGCACACAGGAGCAGTGTGTCAGTAACTTGACATAGATGTTCTTTCTCCTGAAATTGTGTTTTAAAATTGGATTCATTTATTTGCAAGTGACAAATCAAAAGTGTGTCATTAGGATACACATGATGCTTTCATCCATGTGTGTACTGGGAGCTGCTAAATCAAGCTGCCCAACACCCACATCACCTCTCATACCTACTTTGCCTGTGTATGGGGACAGCATCTAAAATATAACCTCTTAGTTATTTTCAAGCACACAGTCCATTGTGATTTACTATAGTCACTATGTTGTACAGCAGATCTCTTGAAGAAATTCTTGTCTTGATGAAAATATGTACACTTTGACCAGCAGCTATCCAATCTACCCTCCTCCAAACTCCTGAAATAGTATTCACGATGCGTCATCAAAATGTCACACTGCCAGGGGATTTAGCTCAGTGGTTCCGCTGCCTACCTCCCAAGTGCAAGGTCCGAGTTCGATCCCTGGTATCAAAAAAAAAAGTAACACTGCCATGAATCCACCTCAGAATACTTCTCCTTGCTTTGAACACACTCATCCCATCATCCTTGCCACTTTCTGCAGCAAGTCTGGAGTCCTCTTCCCTGAGGGTCTTTAGCTGTGCTGTCCTGGCTGCCTCGATGTCCTGAATGGATTCAAAGCATTTCCCTTTTGTGGTCATTTTGACTTTGGGGAAGAGCCAGAAGTCACACAGTGCCAGAACCGGGACTAAGGTGGGTGACTAAGGTGGATGATCCGGTGACTAAGGTGGTCACTAAGGTAGATGAGGACACACCATCATGTTATACGAGCTTTTGGATGGCACACTGCAACAGCAGTCACCGTATTTTTTTATCACACTTCATAAAGACACTCAGGTATTTATGCTTTATCCATTATCCTTTAACTGGGCTTTAAAATGGTTGTTTTTTGTTTTGTTTTGTTGATGACTATATTTGTATCTTTGTCTCAAGAAATTTTAATATCAAAGGCTTTATATGTAAAATACTTCAATTCTATACAGTAACTTTTTTCTAACACATTTCTATCAGCAGGATAACTTCTGTTTTTCTAATGTTTATTACCATTATTTGTTTTTTAAATTGACAAATAAATGTTACCCATATTCATGGTGCATGTGACCTGTTGCTCTCTGCTACATTGTGGGATGGTTTACACAGGTTAATGGACATACACTTTGCCTAATAAACTTAGCAGTTTTTGTGGCATGAACACTTCAAATCTACTCTTTCATCAATTTGCAAGTACATAATTCACTGTGTTAACTGTAGTCATATGGGGGACCACAGATACCTACAGCTTTTTCCTCTTTCCCAAATAAAATTTTGTGTCATTTAACAAAGTCTCCCCAGTCTCTGCCCCTTTTAGCCCCTGGTCTCCCTTTTCTATGCTGTTACTATGATTATCACAGATTCCTTGAGTGCTTATTTTATGCTTACATCAACTTCCAGAAATCTGTGGAAGTAACTGTGATTTACACACATGCGTGAGCACACACACATATCACAAATTTATACTGGGACCCTTTTTAAATTTTAGTTTTCTTTTTGGATAGACGTTAGAAATGTGTAGTATTCTATATCACTGAACTTGGAACATATCTTATATTAATTTATGATTGTGTGAAAATTGCAGACAGACAGTGTCTGTGCCTCCGTTTCCTTCTCTGCAAAGTGTGGGCATTCAAAGGTTTCTGGGAAGGCTCGGTGGGTTACAGGCAGAGAGTGCCACACGTTGAGTCCACAAGACTTCTACAATCATGATTATTAAAATGTTTACACATATTGTGAAACTGACAGCCACAGATATTAAATAATTTTGTTAGGAAAATGTAATCCCAAAGTAGAACCCTTTCTGAGTAGTATCGTGTTGTCACGACATAAATTATCTAGCAAACCGAAGCATATTCACCTAAGTAGCTCTGCTCAATACTAATTCAGTTGATGGAAAATCGACTTAAGTCAGAGGAGTTCAGGCCTGTCTTGTTTCTCAGCACAGCACACAGTCCTACAGAGAAAATGCCTTTGATTCTGTGTGGGGTTTTTTTTTTTCCTTCTTTTATCATTGGTCTGTTTAGCCGGATGGCTTGTTTGTTATCTTTTCCCTTTTGGGCTTAGCAGGCACTTAGCTGGAAAATGGTAGTTAGATCTTCAGCATGACCTCAGAAGGGGAGCTCACTCTGCCCACAGCCTCCGATCTGTGGTTGTGCTGCTCAGAATCAGACTTTGCTGTTCCTAAAAATACCGAGGAGTGCCAGGCCCGCTAGTGAGGCCCATGATCAGACTCCCGCCTCTGTCTGCAAAATCCCTGCTCAAACACTGTACGCAGGAGAGAAACACACAACTATAGAAGAGGAAAGATCACAAGTCTATATGAAGTAGTCCCATCTGTAAGATGTTCATCCTTAAAAATGGATTTATGAGCTAGCCATGATGATACACACTTGTGATCCCATCTCTCTGGAAGGCTGAAGCAGGAGGATCTCAAATTAAACCCAACGTGGGGAACTTAGTGACTTATCAAGAACCTGTCTCACAATAAGAAAAACAAAAAGTAAAAAGCTAGGCATATACTTCAGTCCAAAGGGCTTGGATTCAATTCTAAGAACTGCAAAGAACCAAAAAGGAATAGATTTGTGGTGGTAATCAAATGACTGTGGAATCAGGCAGTCCGAACTGGACTCCACAGAGCTATTTCTTTGCATCCTATTTCAGGCCTGTGATTGTCCTGCTGACTCAAATGCCAAAGCCCTAGCTGACTTTGGCACCAGGATTCTCAAGGCAGAGACAACTTGAGATCCAGCCCATTTCGCTCCCTCCCATCTCAGTGGCAAAACGTATCCTGCTGTCTCCAGCACCGAAGGGTCAGGGACCACATTCTGGCCCAAGGGTTCAGTGAGGATCAGGGTGCACGAGTTTCTATCTGCCCAGGACCACGTTCTCCATGCCTGTGCTCCTGCTCAGTGTTAACAGTGCGCTGTCAGCTCTCACGGTGCCCAGTTCAGATGGTGAATTACACGGTCACTGTAAATACAGAATCCTGTCCAGACTGGCTCTGAAACATCCTGTGTCTCCCTTTCCTCTTCTGCAGACCGAGTGCTGTTGTGCCTGTGGGTGGCTCTGATGGCCCAGGTCCATGGAGGAGCATTCGTGTTCCCCTGCACACCTTGGAGGACATGAGGAAAATCAAATTTTATTTTGCTTTATGTTTAAATCAGTTAATCTGTCCCCTAAATTTTCATAAGAAAAAATATTCTCATTATACACATTCAGGAAACAACCATGTATGCTTTTAAAATCCATTTGAACTTACTTCCATAATTTCTCTCAAGACTATTCTGTCAGTTTCATGATGGTGATTTAAAATTATTCTTTTGGTCTCACACCTTTGCCAAAAAATAGAGCTTTCTTCCAATTGAATTTAAAGCAAATGATAAAGTTGCAATGAAATTGAGGATCATCTTTACCCAACAGTAGGTATTCTCTACTAAACACTTTTGAAAGTAAAATTCTTTCCAAAGTTTATACGGTAAAAATGAATATTGTACAGTTTTACATAAAACTTTAAAAGTCTGCCCAGAATTATGCCTCAAACTTGAGCAGAATACAATAGAGCCTCAGTTCACAAACATTCCTGTCCTGTTGATGAACAATTTGGTTCACAAACAGAAGCATTAGATAAAATTTTGCTTCCCTTCTCAAACTCTGCATCAGCTAAGGAACAGGACCTTGGCATCTTCCCCAGAATAGAAGAATGCATTAAATTTGCCATCAGAGGTTCCACTATACTTAAAAGCTGTGTGCTGCAGATTTTCAATCTCAACATTTGTCACTGTGACTCTGTCATGTTGGTAAAACTAGTTAATGCTGCAAACTCTAATTGACTCATTAGCCAATCCAAGTTCTTAGTTCTCTGCCCTGAGAAGTGGTCAGCTGAAAGCATCCAGCCACTCTGTCCACAGCCAGGGCCAGAATCTGCTGTGTGAGAAGTCCTAGCCTGGGGGTCTTCTCCATCATCCACAGTGCCAGCTTCTGTCATCCTCTGTGCTACACAGTGCACTTCTTTACACTTTGAAGAGCATATATTAGTGTCCTATTTCTTTCATCCTCTCCACAATACTGTAGGATAAGCAGATGATGGTTATTTTGATGCATGAACTTGCTTGGCTTTGGGATGCCCAAGTAACTGTCAGAGGCCATCTCTCATGTGTCTGTGAAGGTGATGATGCAGTGCATTGGGGTTGGTGAGTGGAGTAAAGCAGACAGTCCTTCCCACTATGAAGGAGCCTGCAAAGAGCACAGGTGAATTCATAGTCCCTGCTGGAGCTGAGCCACCCAGCCCCACCTGCCCTGGAACATCCCAGCTCCTCATGCTCAGGCCTGCAAGCTCCAACTCATTCCAACTTTAGCTTTCTCATTTCTCCAGCTTGCAGAGGACAATTGGTGGAGCTCCCACTATGGGAGGCAATTCCTGTAATAAAGCTCTTATATATGTACTCTCTCTAGGAGAGGCTATTTGTGTACGTAGCAAATGCTTACAAACAAATTGTGGTGTGATTGTAAAGGAGAGTGAATGTTTAATTTTTTTAAATGTAACAATAAAAGACACATCACCATGAATCCTTGCTCAAAATCTTCACTCTCACTTTGTTTTGTGTTTTGTTTTGTTTTGTTTTTTAACTGTATATCCTTTTATTGGTACATTTTAGGTATACAATATAATGCCATTCATCAATGGAAATTTGCACCTTTACCTACTCTCTTGGTACTTATTTTTTCCCCCTTCCCCTGCCCATCCTTCAACCCCTCCATCCCTGCCTATTTACAAAGACTTTGTTTCCATTGTTTCATTTTCTCATATTAATTCCATTCCCTTCTTTCCTTTCCCCTACCCCTCCCACTTCCCCTTCCCCTTTGCCTCTTTTCTTCCTATTTCACATTATCTATTATAACTTTTAGTCCTTATTTACATTTTCAGTTTCTCATGCTAGAGAAACTATTCGGTATTTATACATGTGTCCTATTTATTTCACTTAAGAATATTGCCTCAATGTGCATCCATTTAGCAATAAAAGTCTCTAATTTCTCTTTTTATGGCTGAGTAGTACTCCATTTTATTTTTTTAAAAATCCCACATTTTCTTTATCCAGTCTCCAGTTGATGGGCATTTGGGCTGTTTCCAAGTTTTAGCTATTACAAACTGTGCTGCTATGAACATGGGTACACATATACCACTGTGGTATGATTCTTTTAATTCTTTGGGGACGATCCCCAGCAGGGGAATAACTGGGTCAAATGGGACTTCCAGTCCTAGTTCTTTGAGGTAGCTCCATACTGATTTCCACAGTGGTTGCACCAGTCTGCACTCCCACCAGCAGTGGAGCAGTATTCCTCTTTCCCCGTGGCCCCACCAACATTTGTTATTGGTTGACTTCTTAATAGCACCTATAGTTTCTGGGGTGAGGCGGAATCTCAGCGTTGTTTTCATTTGCATCTCTCAAATGACCTGTGATGTTGAACATTTTTTCATATGTTTATTTCCCATTTCTACTTCTTTGTCTGAGAAATGTCTGTTCATTTCAGATGCCCATTTTTGGATTGGGTCTTTATGCTTGGGAGGTCTGATTTTTTTTAAATTCTTTCTAGATTCGAGATAGTAGGCCTTTGTCTGAGGGCTAAAAAATTTTCCCGCATTGTGGGTTGACTCTTCACACTGCTGGTGGTTTCTCTTGCTGTGCAGAAGCTTGTTAATAAGAAGAGATCCCACTTGTTGATTGTGCTAGTTCATGGGCAACTGAGGTTTTGTTCATAAAATCTTTTCCTACACTCATGTCTTTAAGAGTTCTACCTAACCTCTGTTCCAGCCAGTTCAGCATTTCTGTTTTAATATTTAGATCTTTAATCCATTTCAAATTTAGTTTAGTGCATGGTGAGAGATATAGGTCTAGTTTTAGTCTTTGGCAAGTTGAAACTCAATTTCTCCAACACCATTTATTAAAGAGGCTCTTTCTTACAGTGAGGATGTTTGGTTCCTTTGTCAAAGATGAGGTGGCTGATTGTGTCTGGAGTTGTTTCTGCATCTTCTCATCTTTTCCACTGGTCCTCAGGTCTGTTTCTTTGCCAGCACCATGCTGTTTTTATCACACTAGCTTGTAGTATAGTTTCAAGTTGGGGGTTGTGATACCCCTGCTCTGTCTTTGTTACCTAGAATTGCTTTTGCTATTCTGGGTCTCTTCTTGTTCCAAATGAATTGTTTGCTTAAGGTCTTTGAAGTATGCTGCTGGGATTTCAAATGGGATTGCATTGAATCTATATAGCAGTTTTGGAAGTATGGCCACTTTCACTATGTTTATCCTTCCTATCCAGGAGCAAGGGATGTTCTTCCATTTTCTGTTATGGTGTTCAATTACTCTTTTCAAAGTGCTGTAGTTTTCAGAGAAGAGGTCTTCGATTTCCTTTGTTAGGTTGATTCCTAGGTATTTCAGTTTTTTGGGTGCTACTGTGAAAGGAATTATTTGCCCTATTTCTCTTTCAGTGAGTCTGTGATTTGTGTAGAGGAAAGCTATTGATTTATGTGTGTTGACCTTGTATCCAGCTACTTTACTGAATTTGATTATTAAGCCTAGAAGACTTTTGGTGGAGTTCTTGGGGTCTTCAATATAGAGTATCATTTATCTGAAAATAATGACAATTTGACTTCTTCATTTCATGTCTTTATTCTTTTTATTTCTTTTTCTTATCTAATTGCCATGGCTAATGCTTCCATAACTGTATTGAACAAGAGTGGTGATAGTGGACATCCTTGTCTTGTTCCTGATTTTAGTGTGAAGAATCTCAGTTTTTGACAATTTAGTATGATATTGGCTGTTGGTTTTTCATAGATGGCTTTTATCAGATTGAGGTAGAGACCATCTATTCCAATTTTTTGTAGGGTTTTTATCTTAAATACATGTTGGATTTTGTCAAATGCTTTTTTTGCATCTATTGAGATGATCATGTGGTTTTTGTCTTTGGCTCTGTTGATACAGTGTATTACATTGATTGATTTGCATAGGTTGAACCATCCCTGCATCCCTGGGATGAATCCCACTTGATCAAGGTGTCTGATCTTCTTGATGAGCTTCTGCATTCTGTTTGCCAGTATCTTATTAAAGATTTTTGCATCTATGTTCATTAGTGAGATTGGCCTATAGTTCTCTTTTTCAGTTGAGTCTTTCTCTGCTTTAGGAATCAAGCTGATGCTTGCTTCCAGGAATGAATTTGGGAGAAATGCTTCCCTTTCAATTTCATTGAAGAGTTTAAGAGTAGTGGCAGTAGTTCCTCTCTAAATGTCTTGTAGAATTCAGCAGAGAAGCCATCAGGACCGGTCCTTTTCTTAATAGGCAAGTTTTTAATTACTTTTTCAATTTCATTTATTGATATTGGGTCGTTTAGAATTTTTAGATCTTCTTCTTTCAACTTTGGTAATTCATACGTGTCTAGGAATGTGTCCATTTTTTCTGTGTTTTCCATCTTATTGGCATATAGGTTCTCAAAGTAGGAATTGATGATCTTCTGGATTTCTGCTGGGTCCATTGTAATTTGATCCTTTTCATTCCTAATTGCATGGATTTGGGCCTTTTCTTTCATTTTTCTGATAGTTTGGCTAAGGGTTTATCAATTTTGTTTATTCTTTCGAAGAACCAACTCTTGGCTTCATTGATTTTTTGTATTGTTCTCTTAGTCTCCATTACATTGATTTTGGCCCTGATCTTTATAATTTCCTCCATTCTATGGGCTTTGGCTTTTTCCTGCTCTTCTTTTTCTAGAAGCTTGAGGTTCAGCATCAGGTTGTTTAGTTGGGCTCGCTCTCTTTTCCTAATATTAGTATTCACTGCTATGAATTTCCCTCATAACACTGCTTTCATTGTGTCCTATAGATTCTGATATGTTGTATTGTCATTGTCATTTAATTGAAGGAACTGTCTGATTTCTTCTTTAATTTCCTCTGTGACCCATTGGTTACTCAGAAAAGTATTGTGCAATTTCCATGTGTTTATGAAATATTTGCAGTTTCTTTGGCTATTGTTCTCCAATTTCATTGCACTATGGTCTGATAATATACAGGGGATAACTTCAATTCCCTTGCACTTTCCTAAATATGTTCTATGAGCGAGTATGTGGTCTATTTTGGAAAACGCCCCTTGTACAGCTGAAAAGAATGTGTATTCTGATTTTGTGTGGTGGAACACTCTGTAAACATCTGTTAAGTTCATTTGTTCAAGAGTTTGATTGAGTTTTAGTATTTTGTTGCTTGCTTTTTGTCTAGTTGATCTATCTATTTGTGACAATTGGGTATTGAGGTCTCCCACTACTATTGTATTACTGCTTATATGATTTTTCATGTCCTTTAGTATTTGTTTTATATAGTTGGGCACACTATGGTACATGGACATTTATGATTGTCATCTCTTCCTCTTGGATTGTTCCCTTTACAAGGATGTAGTGTCCTTCTTTGTCTCTCTTAATCAGTGTGGGTTTCAAATCCACTTGATCTGCAAAGAGGATAGCTACTCCTGCTTTTCTTTGGGTTTTTGTCCTGTGGAGTATTGCTACTCCCTTTAAATTTCAGTCTATGAGTTTCTTTTTGAATTAAGTGTGTTTCCTGTATGCAGCATATTGTTGGATCTTGCTTCTTGACCCATTCTGCCAGTCTGTTTCTTTTGATTCATGAGTTGAGATCATTAACATCGATGGTCATAACTGATACATATTGAGTTATCATTGTCATGACTTTTTCTTTTTGTTGGATTCTCCCCTTTGCTTTTAATTTCTTGTCATTCCCAGTGCATTCATTCTGCTGGCATTCCTGGGGTTGTAATCCTCATTGTCTTTTCCTAGGATATTGTCTAAAATTTTTTGAGTGCTGGTTTGGTATTCATGGTGTTCCTAAGATGCTCTTTGTCAGGAAAGTATCTTATTTCTCCATCAATTTTGAAAGATAGTTTTGCAGGGTACATCAATCTGGGTTGGAGGCTGTTTTCCTTTAGGACTTGAAATAAATCACTCCAAGCTCTTCTTGCCTTGAGGGTTTGCGTTGAGATTCTGATGGGCTTTCCTTTGTATGTGATTTGTTTCTTTTCTCTAACTGCTTATAGAACTTTGTTCTTCTGTTGGGTTTCTGGAATCTTAACAATTATGTGCCTACGTGTAAATTTTTTTTTGATCAGGGCTATTTGGAGTCCTATATGCCTCACTTACCTGTATGTCAAGTTCTTTTCCCCAGCTTGGGAAGTTTTCTGCCATCACTTCTGTGAACAGTTTTTTTATGTCATCTGCACTCTCTCCTGTTTCTTCATTGACTCCAGTCAGTCTTATGTTATTCTTCTTTGCATCGTCTAGCAGCTGTTGGATTGATTTCTCATGGTCCCTTACAATTTTAAAGAAATTTTTCTATTCCTGGTCACTAATTGCAATCTTATCTTCTGTATCTGAAATTCTGTCTTCACATTGGCTCATTCTGCTACATAGACTTTCAATGGAGTTTTTAATCTCCTTGAAACCTGTTTGCATCCATTTATGGATTCCATTTGTTTCCTGTATTGGGATTCCATCATGTTCCTCAGCTCCTCTATTGTTTTATCTGTGCCCTATCTAGATTTATTAATCATGTCTTGCACTATGGGCGCAATCTCTGCTGTTATGTGAGAAATTATTTCTGATTTCATTTTTCCCTGATCCTTTTTGGTTGCTAGTTCAGGGAGCCTAGGTGGTTTAATATCAGAGTATTTCATCTCATTTCCCTTTGGGTTTGCTGTAGGTGATCTGGAAATCTTGTTCTGATGCTTGTCTATGTGTCTTCTCATTTCGACGGCAGGCGGAGGGGGGCATTGCTGCTGGCACCTGCAATGCTCATCTCCTTTGTGCTAGGAGCAATGGCATGCTGACCCAGAAGCCTCCTCCATGCTGGGAGCCATCGCACACTGACCCTTCACTCTCACTTTGAACATCCTCATCCCACTATCTTTGTTACTTTCTGCAGCAGCTCTGGAGTCCTCCTTCCTGAGGGTCTTTACTTGAGCAGTTCTGGCTGTCTTGATTTCCTATTCATTTCAAAATATGTCCCTTTCATGGTCACTTGATTTGGGGAACAGCCAGAACTCACAAGATTCAAGATCTGCTGACTAAGGTGGATGAGGACACAGCGTCATGTTTTCATGAGCCTAGCTTTCAGTTGAATAGCACTAGACGGCAACATTAACTATAGTTTTTATCACACCTCTAAAGACATTCAGGAAAGAGGACTCCAGAGCAGCTCCAGAAAGTATAAGAACAATGGGGTGAGTGTGTTTGAATGGAGGGTGACTGTTTTGAGGGGAATTCATGGCAATGTGTCTTCAATTGTAACAATTATTTTAACTTAAATTTCAAAATTCACTATGTGTTTCTTTTTTTAAGGATTCAGTTATTATCTTTTATTAGTACATATTTGCAATAAATGATTGCATTCACATGGGGAGTAAGTTCACCATGTATTTCAGCCAGTCCTCCAGACTGCAGACAGCGGTCCAGATGAGAACCCCATTGCCCAACATGTTTGGTCGGCCACCACCAGCAAAGCAAGACCTCCAGGTAGACCGGACGCCCCATTCCTTAACTCACCCAGGCTTCTCTGTGTCACGTGGCCTGCCTCTCCTTGTGGGCCTTAGCATCTGTGTAGCTCCCCCTAGTGTCTTCTAGAGACATTGACATCTTCAGAAAACCCTAGCCCTCCACCTGGGCTCTGCTTTTTCTTTATTATTCTCGTTCCTTATAAGTGATGAACAAGTCAAATTTCAGAATTCCTAAGATGCTTCCTGGGACAGTATTAGAGGAGTCACTACTACACATGGGCAAGAGATGGGCAAAAAGCTTAGGAAGAGTATACTGTTGGAGAGCAGAGAATCTTTTAAAAGGATACTATAAGGCTTAAAGCACATTTGGGCTGATGCACCCTATCTAGAAAACACAGAGAAAAACATTCTATGAACACTGAGAGGACTACCTTAATGCAGAAGAGGAATTTTTAACTTCATACTTAATTACTCACTAAATTTCACCAATATATCAAAGTGATTAATAGAGGCACAGATGACTCATGCTTATTGTATTTGTCTCCAACATGACAATTTCTTGGAGTCAGAAATTGTAATGAGGGAAGCAAAACTCTAAATTTTGATTAAGTTAATTTCCAAAACAGGTTTGCAGGGTACACTCACAAGGGACCAATGTTATTATTAAACAGGAGCTCCAGCTTCTCATGCTCAGTGCTTGCTGTGTTGGATGATTTTCCTCCTGTAGAATCTCCCTGAGATGGGGGGATTTAGGAAGCTGAGTGCAGAATCCCCAACAAGCCACCAAGCCCCTCGTCTTCCTGATACATGCTCAATTTGGGGATTCTAGTTTCTCTTTATGACACATAACAATGCCGGGGTTCTTAAAATACAATTTTGTCAGATTTCCAAAACATATGGAAAGTGGTCTGTGATGTATAAATATTCTAAAAAATGAGTATTTCTAGTGGCTCAAGTACATGAACTAGGCTGCTTTTCAAGGAAAGGAATAGGGCTATTGTTCATTTTCTTTATGCCAAGAAGTTTCAACTCTAGTTGGGAATATAAGACATACACACAACAATTAGGAAGAAAAATATTGAATCAAACATGGCTAATTGGAAATCAGCAGAGTGGTGTGCTAAAAACTGCAGAGATGTTAGTTCAGAGACCCCTACACTCAAATCTCAATTTACTGTGCACAAGCTCTGGGATGTCCTTGGATTTGAGTGTCAGATTCTACCCTGAGAAGATATCCCTGTTGTGGCAGTGAGAGGAGATGTCACTATGAAGCCTGCTGGAAAGCTGGACATGCGAGAGTCACTGACTCGCTGTCCCCAGTCTTCCTCAGGGTCTATACGGCATCTGTGGCAGAGCAGACTGGCTGGGGCTCCCTACTTGGTGCACTGTAGAGTACGATGCAATGGTGGAGGGTTTGAATCTTCAGAGAAGTTGCACATGTGGAGGAAGTCTGCCCCCCATCAGGTCTCCAGGAGATGAAAGGAAATGGACTCTTCAGGCTGCACTCACTGGAGGAGCTGTTCTTCCCAGGTAAGAGGACGAGACTAGTTAGCACCCAACCCATGAAGATTTGCTCTCTTCCTTTCAAAGTGTGATGAGACAGGGATGGGGAGAAGCTTGGAAGCTCACATGCTTGCTCTCCATCCATCGGGACAGCATCCAGAAGAGAGAATCGAGATCACTCAGGGAGTTTCAAGGTCCTCCCTGTCTCTGGCAGAAACATCAAAACCAGTTTCAACAGTGTGGTCATTCTCCCCAGCTCCCATCCTGACCCAACTCTGCCCACACAACCATCTGCCCTCTGCCACCTCATGCCCTGCACGTAGTGACACAGACACAGTGTCTTCCTCCAAGCCATTCTGCACTCATGCTTACAAACCCATCTGCCTGTATTTTGCCTCCCATCTTACTAGTTGCTCTTCATTTCTCTTCTTGTCTGATCACAGCTCTTCTATAATTCTGTCCCACAATCTTGATTTCAAAAGAGTCATTCCACATCCTATTTTCTTTTGTTATGCAGGAAAAAATATTGACTGGTGTATGGCTGTTACCTCAGCACGCTAGGAGGCTGAGGCAGGAGGATCTCAAGTTGGAATCCAGCCTAGACAACTTAGTTGCTGGCAAGATCCTATCTCAAAATACACAATAAAAGAAGGCCTATGGCTGTGGCTCAGTATGAAGACTCTGGGTTAAAACTCTAGTACCAAAAGAATAAACAAATTAAAGTACTGACAATCCATGCTATATCACAAAGACTCACACGTAACGTTAGCTAATATCTACTGAGAACTAACAATACACTGGGCACACTGCTTAGTATTTTCCATGCACTTTTATTTTATTTATTCCCCATAACACTCTGCAATTTAAGGTGTACTTTTAGGCTCATAATGAATTAACTGAGCCTCCGAATTGTGAAGTCCAGGCTCACAGAAGTATGTTAAAACAGGGCGGTAGGTGTCATGCAGTCAGGGCCTTGGGAAACCAACTTCTAGTCCTCTTTCTCCTTAAAGAGATGAGCTATGTTGGGGTTCAGATGAGCCTTTGTATATTATTGAGGCTCCTGCAGGTAGGAATGCAGACACCTATGTTGTCCAAGGTCACGTGACAGAAGTAAGACCAATGTCAATGTGGGTGATGAGAATTTAGGTGCATTTCATTAAGAAATTCAACCTTTGGACCATTTCATATCATCATGAATACAGTATAATACTTACTTTGTACAACCCCACCTACTCTTACACTGGTACATAATTAATTCTATGCATGTTGGAGATCTACATCACTGTCCATATTTTGTTTTATATGTTTGTTTTATCAAATTATTCTTGAATTCAGCTACATAATTAGCAAGTTCAGTGTTTATCAGAATATCAATCTTTGTTACTCCAGGTTTTTAAAGAATTATTTTATTTCTCCCAGGAATATTAACCAAATTGAATCTATACAAAAGCAGAAAAATATTGCAGTACTTTACATCACTATCCCATGGTTTCCACTTGTGTTCATTACCTGTCTAGTGCATGGAATTCTTTGGAAGTAAAAAGTGATGGAAGGAAGTGAGCGTGTGTCCATCATGCTCTGCATATTTCCACATATTTCACTGTCTATCAAGAAAGCGAAGTAAGGCATCTTTAAAGACAGGCTCAGGGCAGCTGCAAGAAGTCTTTTCTGTACAATAATTTATGTAGCTAAGGCATATGTGAATTAATCTTCATTATCAAACCACTAGATAGCAAGAGTCAGGCCTGAACCACCATTCCCTTGGTACAAGGAAGGAAATCACCCTGATCACAAATTGCATATTTCCTTACAGGTTCAAGTGCACCTTTGACAGATTTTGGCAAGGAGAATGATTTTCGATCCCAGACAAACCTGCCATTTGCTTTTGCTTATTTCTGCTCCTGCCTCTTGATGTGGGGGAATTGGGATTAGACAGCTCACGTTGTCTATGATCTGGTCCCCTTCCCCTTGGCCATGATTCACTCTGACAAGGCAAGTTTAAGAGCAACAAGTAAAATATGATAAACAATATCCATCACTGCACAGGGGAGCCCGGCTAAAAGCTTTCTGTCACTATTAATAACACTTTTTAGTTTTTAGCTTCCCCTGGAATTGCATTAGCTGTGAATAGGAAGGGCAGGGAGCACCGATTTTCGGGAGCACCTCCCCATGCGATGCTCGGCTCCAGTGAAGTTTTCTCCTACCTGCCCTGCCTTTGAAATGGCCCCTGAGGTCAGACATTCAGACAGGCACCAAACTGCTGAGTCTCCACTCCTCAGCTCCCATTTCTGTCCATTTTACCTAACCAGCTCCTCATTCTCATCTCTGAGAAGCTGGCTTGATCTTCTGACACCTGCCAGAATGTGTGGCAGGGATGTGGAGACCGAGGGGTTTTGGCAGGGGGAACAGAAGAGGGTGGGTGTAGAGTTGCAAACAGGTGTGAAAGAGTCTTTTGAAAACGTGCCAGAGGGTCAGCCCTGGAGTACAAGTGCAAACCCGGGAGGTATAGGAAACACAGGGAATTGAAGCAATTTTCCCAGAGGGGAGGTCAAACAGAATTGTGGACATGTGTGTGTTCACAGCTTGTGGAGAGAGCAGTTTTGATGCTCACAGCAAAACTTTTTGGAGGCTGGAGATGTATGCTGATCTAGATCAGTCCACAGATTTCTGAGACTACTGCACAACCTCCCAAGAGTGGGTCTACTCGGGACTGAGTGCTACGGGTCAAACAAGCCCTGTGATGAGTCATCACCCTCTCCAACACCGGCATGAGCTTCTGTAGCATTTTTTCTCTCCCAAGTCATGAAAAGCACTTCACGTATATCACTGCCTTTTTCCTAATGTTTCGGAGGCATAATTGGGTGCATGTATTACTGTGCTTAATTTATAAATATTGACATCTGACATATTGGTTACAGAATCTGCTAAAGACAAAGTGGGTCCGCAACTGTTGGGAAATGGCGCATTCTTATCAGCCATTTTTCTTTCATGTCTCCAAGTAAATAAAAAATGTTATAAGCATCTCTCTCTAGTTGATTGCACACAGTGAATATTTTTACATTGACTTACACTATCAAAATAGCTTGTATCAACATAGTATATGAGTTTCTAGCTTAACAAGGAACTATCAAAAGGAAAAGGCAGGAAGATAGCATGTGTCATTATTATAGGATGAGAAGACCCTTTCTTCACATTGCTGTGGCAGAATCCTTGTCTTTCAGGGGCCTCTAAGGTGGGATAAATATTATTGTACTTAGAACAAGGTAGGGAGGCACCAAGTTCTAGAGAAGCAACAGCAACAGTGGCATGGCTGTGTTGGGATGTATGTCACAAGAGCTGTGGAGTCTGGAGTGGGACAAAGCATTGCATCTTCAGAAACTTAGATTAATCACAGTGAATTTAAAATGCCTGCTCCTATCTGTCTTTGTATATATTATACTTATTTATATTCGATATTAAATAAACAGGTAGATAATCAGAAAGAAAAAAAGTTAGGCATACACATAGGCAGTCCAGCATAACTTTCAAAAATGGGATCATGGTGTGTTACCTTTATGGAAATCGAATCATTTTTCATTTTAATCTAATAGAATTAAAAAATTAACTGAAGAAACTAATCCTTACCATCTCTTTTCAATATTTGCTTACAGAAAAGACTTTAAATGTTAGAAAATTGATTATGTAAAATGGAAGTTGACACCACTATGTTTCAGGTTAAATCTTTGTCTCAATTTTGCACGTGTTGGTTTGCTGTATAATAAAGCAACTAAACAAATACTATTTAAAGTGATTCAAAATCACTTAGACTTTTTTCCCGAAATGCCTTCATTGCAACCATTTCTCTGAGGATTTCTTGCCAATTGCATTTTACCCTCCCTGAGCATGAATGGCTCTTACACGTGTGCTGCCTTCATGTGCACAGCATCTCCCATTATTACAAGAATGGGGGTCCTGCTCTATCCCTCAGGACGGCACAGGAAGTGCCCTGGTCTTTCCCGGCATCCAGACCAACACACATCCTCTCAACTCGTGCTTCTCTGGCTATTACGAGGTCAGTGATTCTGTTAAACAGAATCTTTCCAAAAACCACATATGGGACTTCCATTCCTTGAGGTCTCTCAGATTTGAAGATGTCTTCCTGATTCACTTTTAGGGTGAATTTTTTGCTTTTTTGTTTTTTTGGGTTTTTGGTACTGAGGATCAAACTTGGAACCTTGTGCATGCGAGGCAGGCAGCGGAATCACTGAGCTAAATCCCTGGCCCTGGGGAAATGTTTTTTGATTGGGGGTGCAATTTTTTTTGTTGTTTAGTTTTGTTTTGGTTTGGGTACTGGGGATCGAACTCAGGACCTTGCGTTTGCAAGGCAGGTAGGAGCACCACTGAGCTAAATCCCCGGCCCCCCGGTGTGCAATATTGTTGGCTCAGTTTTTCTTCCCCTAAGAAAGTATTCCATTGCTAGGTTACGTTCATTAACTCCTGCCAAAACTAATCTCACTGCTGTTAGGAAGTTGGATTTCTTTGCTTGGTTCACTAGAAACTTTTCTTCCTTCACTCCTTTTCTTTCCCTTCCTTAACTCCCTCCTTCTTTTCTTTATTCTTTTCTTCTTTCTTTCCTTCCTTTTTCTGTCCCTCCTATTTTTCCAGTTTCCAGATGCCAAGCAAACATAGTTAATTATAAATTAATCACTCAGGTCTATGAAAGACACATTAGCCTACAAATTGACAGCCATCATTTATTTAGCAAATTATTTATTTAGTATCTTTTCATAAATATGCATGAACTCACCATGACAAATTGAAGCTGGGGCCTGGAACACACTTATATCCCCCCTTCAACCTTCTGCATTTCTTTGTCTTGAAGACCCCATGAGAGGTGACACAGAGATCCAACATCATCATGCATTTCTGAGCTTTATAACATAAATGATTTTGTATATGTTTTATCTTAATTTTCTTAACTTCACAAACAAATGCTACAATTTACCTTGTTCACCTAAAATGGTAAGGCAAAAGTTCAGCCATATCATTATATGTTACTTTGATTAATTCATTTTGATTGTTGTAGCATATATTATAACTGATTTGCCTATTTTCTTTTGATGTACTTCCAGATTGCTTCTGGGGCTGACATGTGGCTTGGTAGGAGAGCAGCTTCTTAGCCCATACAAGGCCCTGGCTTCAATCTCCAGCACCAAAAAGAGAAAGAAAACAGATTGCTCCAGATGTTTACATCTGCGAAATCTTGACATCAACATTATTCTGCAGATTTTTTAGAAAATTCAATCCAATGAAATTCAGGTTACTTTTCCATTTGATCTTGATTTATTTTCTTCACTAAGGATTTTAATCATGTCTCTATATATTTATTGGCTACTGCACTTCCTCCCCTGTAAAACATCTCTTTAATGCTGCTCCTACTTCTGTTGAGTTTTATGCTTTTCTTGCTGGTTAGCGAGAATCTCCACACAATTTTTCATTAGTTTTTGTCAATTATAAATATAGGAAAGATCTTCCTCTGTTTTGAAATTTGCCTTTTCATTTTCTGGAACCCCGGGTCTAGCGAAAGCATTAGTGTATGGATTATGTTTTCTATTAAGTTGAACTTAGCATAGATATAGCAAGAAAGAGATAAACTTTTTTTAAAAGAAAAAGAACAGATTTACAAGCAGACCTGAAAAGGAATAAAGAAAAAATAGAAATCAAAAACTTTTAGTTTGGAAAATCCAGTTAGTCTCCCTATTTTGCTTTGGATCTAGAATGTCCCCCCAAAGTCTCCTGTGTTCAGAGCTGGATCTTTTGGAAGCTGATTGGATCCTGGGGCGCTGTGCTCCTCAGTGGCTCCATCATGGGTGAGTTCCTGGCTGAATGTGCTGCAGGAGTTGGCCCTGGCTGGAGGAGGTCACTGGGGTGAGACCTGGAAGGGTGCATTCTTGTCCCCAGCTCCTCCCTGCTCTCTCTGCTTCCTGGTTGCAGTGAGATGAGCAGCTCTGCTGCACCACGCCCTTCACTCTACCGTTTATGCCTTGGTACCAGCCAACCATGGAGTGAATCTCCTGAACCTATGAGCCAAATTGAAACTCCTTCCCTTCCTTTCAGTTGTGGGTGTCAGGTATTTTGTTCCAGTGATGAGACAGCTGACTAACACACTCTTTCGGATCATGTAAGTCAGCATTCTACCGAGAAACAGAACCATGTGCTCCTTCTCTCCTCCTCCCTGTCTCCCTCCCTTCTTCTCTGACTGACTGAGCCTAAGGAGTCCTAGGCTCCCTGCTGGAGGCCCTGGGGAGTCCAGGGTGTGGTTCCAAGGCTCAAGGCCTGGCGAGCTGATGTGGGTCTCACTCTGAAGGCCTATGTGCCCGGGGAAGTAGGGTCCTTGGGAGAGGAGGGATGCACATGAACTGGGGTCCAGGACTGTGGCTATAACTTTCACTGGTCTAGAGCATCAGGAAGGTTGTTGAGGACTTGTCCAGCCAGGAGGGCATGGTGGTGTGCAGGGAAGGAACACAGTGCATTCGCTGGAGAAAAGTGGGGACACAATTCAGTGACACGAACTTTCTAAGTGAGATTGCAGGCAGGAAGCTTTCAGGCAGCAAAGCTAATCAGCAGGGCTATGGAAGTTCTCTCCTCTTATAAAGCCACTAATGTCACCTTGGGGCCCATGTGCATTTAGAGTAGCATCCACTTGAGTCCTTCCCTGAATGGTCAGCCTCGGTGTCAGCTTCAATATTACAGCATTAGCTGACTAGGGAGCTGGGTGTCAGCAGTGAACAGTCCGGGGTGAAGCAGAGGTGGCTATGTGTTCCTCACTCAGGTACAGATAGGCAGGACGTCCCAGCAGCCACACTGCCCGAGGCTCAGCTTCCTCTGCAAAACAGGGACAATGCTGTCATCATCCCTGTGACAATAATGCACGTAGAGAAGGAAGGAATGGAAATACTGGGCGGCAATAGCTGCTGCACACAGTCTTATTATTTTGGTCATTATTTTACATAACTGAGGCTTACACCTTTCTCTCTCTTCTAGGGTGCTCTTGGATGCAGACTGAAAACCAAATTTACTAATAATGTTTTGAATCAGATTAGATTACATTGTGTCATTCATGGCATAGTGTCAGAAAAAGTTGGTCAACAAAGAGCTAACCTCTAATTCCACCTCTTCCAAAGAAACTGTAATTTGCCATCGCCAACTTGGTGCTGGCTGCAGCATTACCTTTAGTAATGTCAGATGCCCACAGCAATGCTGATAGGGCAAGGTAACTAATCAATCAGCATTCCCGTGGGCTCTTTTTCTTTGTAAGAAGACACCTTTTAATGGCACTTTTCTGCTTACACACTCACTTGTTTATATCATGCCCAGTACTAGGCTCAGTCATCCTTACAGCCCAGCTTTCCCTCAGTGTCCAGCTGTCCCCTTCCACCCTGTCCTCTGCCATGGACCCCTCCCTCACTGCACACCCAGCTGTTCTGCCCTTATTGTATTTATGCATGGCAAACCTCCAAAGTTCAAATTTTGCCTTTTTTATGGAGCACAACTTAATAGCTAGCTGCCTTAGTGTATTTTGCTATTGCTCCAAGTAAATTCCTGAGTTAGGGGATTTCAAATAAAACAGAGATTTATTTAACTGATGGTTCTTGGAGGTTAGGGTGACCAGGAGCATGATTCCTGGACTTACCTGGCTTCTAATGAGGGCTTCCCAGGATGCTGTCACAGCAAAGCTCATCAGCAGGGCTAGGGAAGTTCTCTCCTCTTATAAAGCCACAAATGTCACCTTGGGGCCCATTCCCAAGGTCTCACCCAATCCTCATTACCTCCTAAAGACTCCACTTCCAAATGCCATAGACATGACTTTGGGGATTGTTACCAATGCATGAAATTTGGTGGACATATTCAAATCATC
This sequence comes from Heterocephalus glaber, assembly GCF_053883595.1. Classification (NCBI taxonomy): domain Eukaryota; kingdom Metazoa; phylum Chordata; class Mammalia; order Rodentia; family Bathyergidae; genus Heterocephalus; species Heterocephalus glaber. Next base: position 7,960,530 of record NW_028258435.1, on the reverse strand, counting down.
TTTGTGTCATCTTTGTATTCAGCCTTTACAGACTCCTTGTCATCCACTTTGTCCCTTCTCCAAAAATCATTTGAGTATCAGTTCTTTCTTGAATGGAGTGATATGTTTAATGCACCTCAATGTCCAGTGTGTTCTATTGAATTTAAGTACACATCCTGAATTTCAAAGAAGTGGGAAGTGCAGATTTCAGCCTGGTTTCTGTATCCAGCCTTGGAAGGCAGAGGGAATTCAGGCCTTATTGTGGATCGAGGAGAGAAAATGAAGCTTGGGGTTTTGTTGTATTTTGGTTTCAGCTCTTGTGTTACTTGCCTACCTGGTCAGAACACTGTTTAAACGGGGACTCCATCTGGCAGGAAATAGAGCCTAGCACCAGAGCAATTCTTACTCACCTCCTAGCCCTCAAAGCCTTCCCCCAAGCTTCTGTGTCCGTCTGCCCCTATGGGGCAGAGTATGCTTGAGTCAGAGAGGATGGGATTTCACCCTGGGGAAACCTGGCGGGAGGCAGAGCTATGTAAACTTCTGACTACTTCTTTTTTTATTATGATTTGAAGAAATTTCACCAAGGTCTTTCAGCTCATCTGGATTATTTCTTTGGAAAATTTTGTGTTTTGGCTCTGCTGTTTTCTATTTTCTGTCATTTGCTTTTATTATTTTTATCACCATTTTATACACTGGACTTCAGATTGTAGCAAGAAGAAGGAAATCTATTTATTTGGGCCTGGAGGCAGAATTCTGAATATATATTCCTCTCTAGTAGACCCTAACTGTAGAGGCTTTTCTTAGAGCTGCTTTTATTAGATTTCTTGGAAGAAAGCAGAAAAGATTTGCTGAATTACATCTCTAACTCATGATCAGGCAGAAGGCAGTCACAGAACTTTCAGATGCACACAGGCAGGGACCATTTAATACCCTTGCTGTTGGCTGAGTCCATTCTGTGTGCTTCTGGCTGCAATCAGAGATGACAAGCCTTTCTTATGCAGGTCGAAAACTTCTGAGTATCTTAGCCATTTGCTTTTCTTTCTAAAATAATAACAGATATTAATAGTGCATGAGGATGCACAGATTTTGTGTATGTGTATGGAGCCATCCATTTCTTGAGATCGTTTCCCACTGTATTAAATTCCCAGATTTACAAAGGTTCCACAAGCCCAGTGACTTCATATAGACCATGACAACCTACAGATGCACTACAAGGAGACCCCTATTTTATAAATCTGGATCTATGATTCTTTTTGCTACAGTCCAGATGGTAGCTATATTATCAGGAAAATAAAAACACAGCTTTGTCCTCTCCCCCTTGTTCCAAGCTGCCCTCTAGGAAATTGGCCCACAAAACAAAAGACAGTGAGGGCTCTCTATGTGAGCTGCCACATAGGGCGGGGCAACTTCAAATGTCATTTATGCACATTCTGGGTGTAGCATATTATTGTAAATCAACTGGGATTATTGAGATTTTTCAGGCCCACTCGTTGTTCCTCAATGACAACTTGTCAGGAATGCTGATGTTTCACAGCCCAGTCATTAGCTCTCCTCGGCCTTCCTTGAATTGACCTACTCCTCCCCAGCCTCATACTTGTGTGTGTGGAATTGGGCATTGAACCCCGGGCTTTTACACTGAGCTACATCCCCAGCCATATATTTATACATATAGTGTGGAGACAGCATCTCATAAGTGGCCAAGTCACCCAGGCTGGACTTGAATTTGCCACCCTCCCGCCTCATCCCCCTAATGCTGGGACTACAGTTCTGTGCCACTGAATCTGGCTTGGAGGGTCCTTTGGAAAACTTTCCTGTGTGGGCTTGGGTGGTTCTCTGTCCTGTCACCCCAGAAAAGCCCCTCAGGTCAGCGCTGGTGTGGACTTAGCTCAGCGCCTCAGCCCCGCTCTCCTTCCAGGCTATACCGTTGCGTGCTTCCTGGTGCCACACTGAAGCTTAGATCCCACACTAAGGGCAGCGTCCCTTCAGCACCTGCACAAGCCGAGACTCCAGAGGCTCTGCTGGCTCTCCCAATGCCCACCTCACCACTTTGGCTGTTCTCTCTTGGTAACATTTATCCCAGAAATCTCCTCGCCCCACATTGCAAGATCTCATGTTGGTTTGGGAAGCTGAACTTGTGTGAGGGATTCTCAGATCAGCAGTTTCACCAGGGGGTCAATAAACCAATTTATAGCAACATGCCCCTGTGTTATACGATGGCTTCTTACCTTTCCTCGGACAGCAGTGTTTTAGTCAAAGGAATGAAACGCTAACGATAGATGTGTAGGCATTCTGAGATCAGTGCAGTCGAGTTCTCCTCACAGCTCAAATTCATTGTTTTGAACCATTATTACCTCTTGTGAGGCATTTTTGTTTGCTGTGATTTCCTTTTCTTTGTTCACCATTTTGTTTCGTTTTTGCAGTACTGGGGATTGAACTCAGGGCCTTTGCACTGAGCTAGATTCCCAGCATTTCCTTTCTTAAAATTCAAATTCTGAGACAGAGTCTCAGTAAGTTGTTAAATTGCTCAGACCTGGCTGGAACTTGGGGTTCTCCTGCCTCAGCCTCCCAGAGCGCATCACCATGCCCGACACTATTTCATTGATCTGTGCAGGTTTCCAACCCTGTTTACTTTGTAGACCTTTGCTACATTTACCTGTATCCCCCGGGATTATAATGTGGGGACCCAGGGGTTAGAACTCGTCAGGACTTCTGCTTTTTGTTTTTAGTTTTGTTATTTTTCCAGACAGGGTCTTACTATGTAGTTCAGGCTGGCCTTCAACTCCCAGCAATCCTCCTGCTTCAGCCTCCTCCTGAATGCTGGAATCACAGGTGACCACCACCACACCCAGATTGTCCTGTTCTGTGAAAATCTAACCTGTGTAGAATGGAAAATGCTTATGGAAAAAATAAATAGATGAAATAGTATTAGTATTGTTTGATTTCTGCCCCTCATTTGTATGCAAATGAAATGTACCGTAGATATAACTGTGGCTCATCAAATTGAAAGTGCCTTCTAACAACACCATGCAACTGAGCATGTCCACATAGCAGCAGTTAAAGGGTGTGTGATTTTTATTTGATATTAAAATGAAGAGTTCCTGGACCATGGCCAAAGTGATTGAATGAGAGAGGATAATTTTGTTAACATAGATTTCTGGAACAGGTGGAGAAAATAACCTCAACCTTTGCCTCTGCTTCACATGGCTCACAGAAAAAAGTGTGACAACTGAAATTACAGACTTCCTAAAGAAAATGAGACAGAAACCTGGGTAGGCAAGAAGTTCTCAGGTGGGAAAGAAAAAATTGACCTGTGTCAAAAGTTGCCACAGTGTGCATGCAAAAAGTGTGAATTTGTTGTTATACCTTAGTGAAATTTGAGGAAAAGTAAAAAGAGGGAAAAAAGAGTTTCAGTTATTTACACATTCACAATATGTTTCTGTGTTTCAAAATTATTCACATTTCTTAAAAGTTTCTTAGAGAAATCAAAAATGCTACCATTAGGATAAGTCCTTATGGTGCCCCTCTGAGTCCTACCCTTTACCCCTGCCACTTTCCTTTATTACACTGCTGCTTTCCTAAATGTCTTCCTCAAAGTCACATGCTAACTGCTCCAAGCATTCAGTATGAAGCTTGTATTCAATAAGTGCCTAATATATGTCAAATATGTGAATTATCTGGCAAAAGTATTCACAAAGAGGATTGCATATCTGCAAAGAAGTAGGAAGATGCAGATAAGTAGTGAATATTTGTGCAGTTTCTGTTGACTGGAAGGCTATGGCTTTAAAAAGATTGCATTTATTTATTTATTTATTTATTTTTTCTTAGTTCTCTTATTGGTACATTTCAGGTATACAATTCATTTACATTTATCATTGGGTGTTTGTACCTGTACATGATGTATCTTGGTTCTTATTTTTTTTTCCCCATTACCTGTGCGCCCTTCACCCACTCTGCCCTTCCTTATTTACATAGATTTCATTTCCTTTTTTTTCTTTTCTTGTAGTTTTTCCTTTCCCTCTTTTCCTTTCCCCTTCCCCTCCCTTCATTCCTTCATCTTTGGACCTTTTTTCCTATTTCAAATTATCAATTATTCATTTTAATCATTTTAACCCTTGTTTACACTATCAGTTTCTCACACTAATGAAACTATTCAGTATTTACACATGTGTGTCCTATTTATTTCACTTAAGAGTATGGCCTCGATATGCATCCATTTAGCTATAAATGACTCCAGTTTTTCCTTCTTTATGGCTGAGTAGTACTCCATTTTATTAAAAAAAAAAAACCCACAGGGCCGGGGATTTAGCTCAGTGGTTTCGCTGCCTGCTGCACAAGCACAAGGAGCCAAGTTCGATCCTGGCACCAAAAAGAAACAAAACAAAACAAAAAAACCCCACATTTTCTTTATGCAGTTTCCAGTTGATGGGCACTAGGTCTGTTTCCAAGCTGTCACTATTACAAACTGTGCTGCTATGAACATTGGTGCACATATATCATTGTGGTATGATTCTTTTAATTCTTTGGAGAAGATACTCAGCAGGGGAATAGCTGAATCAAATGGGACCTCTAGTCCTAGTTCTTTGAGATATCTCCATACTGACTTCCACAGTGATTGCACCAGTCTGCACTCCCATCAGCAATGGAGAAGGATTCCTTTCTCCCCACAACCCCACCAGCATTTGTTATTAGTTGATTTCTTGATAGCAGCCATTCTTTGTGGGGTGAGGTGGAATCTCAGTGTTGTTTTCATCTGCACTCTAGAATGATGAGTGATGTTGAACATTTTTTCATATATCTGTTTGCTGCTTTTACTTCCTTGTCTGAGAAATGTCTATTTATTTCAGATGCCCATTTTTGAACTGGGTCTTTGAATTTAGAGGGTCTGATTTTTTTCAGTTCTTTATATATTCTAGATAATAGTCCTTTGTCTGAGGTACAGCTGCTAAATTTTTTTTCTCACATTGTAGGTTGTCTGTTAGCTCTGTTGGTGGTTTCTTTTACAGTGCAGAAGCTTTTTAATAAGATGAGATCCCAGTTGTTGATTCTTTCTGCTAGTTCCCATGCTGCTGAGGTTTTGTTCATAAAGTCTTTTCCTATGCCAGTGTCTTCAAGAGTTCTACCTAACTTATCTTCCAGCAAGTTTAGTGTTTCTGTCTTAACATTTAGATCTTTAATCCACTTCAATCTTAGTTTAGTGCATGATGATAGGTATGAGTCTAGTTTCAATCTTTGGCAGGTTGAAATCCAGTTTTTCCAACACCATTTATTAAATAGGCTATCTTTCCTCCAATGATGGTGGTTGGTTCCTTTGTCAAAGATGAGGTGGCTGAGCATGTCTGGAGTTGTTTCTGCATCTTCTAATCTATTCTACTGATCTTCAGGTCTGTTCCTTTGCCAGTACCATGCTGATTTTATCACAGTAGCTTTGTAGTATAGTTTCAAGTTGGGGATTGTGATGCCCCCAGCCATGTCTCTGTTGCTTAGAATTGCTTTAGCTATTCTAGGTCTCTCATGGTTCCAAATGAATTTTTGGATTGTTTTCTCTAGTTCTCTGAAGTATATTGTTGGAATTTCAATTGGCATTGCATTGAATCTATATAGCAGTTTTGGAAGTATGGCCATTTTCACTATATTGATTCTTCCCACCCAGGAGCAAGGGATGTCTTTCCATTTTCTTGTATCCTCTTCGATTTCTTTTTTCAGAATGCTGTAGTTTTCAGTGTAGAGGTCTTTTGCTTCCTTTGTTAGATTGATTCCTAGATATTTCATATTTTTGGATGCTATTGTAAAAGGAATTGTTTCCCTAATTTCTCTCTCAGTGAGTCTGTTATTTGTGTATAAGAAGGCTATTGTTTTTTGAGTGTTGACCTTGTATCCAGCTACTCTACTGAACCTGTCAATTAAGTCTGGAAGTCTTTTGGTGGAGTTTTTTGGGTCTTTTATGTAAGGTATCATATCATCAGCAAATAATGACAGTTTAACTTCTTCCTTTCCTATCTTTCTTCCTTTTATTTCTTTCTCTTTTCTAATTGCTGTGGCTAATGTTTCTAGAACTATATTGAACAAGAGTAGTGATGGTGGGCATCCTTGACTTGTTCCTGATTTTAGCATGAAAGTTTTCAGTTTTTGACCATTTATTATGATGTTGGCTGTTGGGTTTTCATAGATAGCCTTAATCAGATTGAGACAAAGACCTCCTATTCCAATTTTCTGTAGGGTTTTTATCATGAATGGGTGCTGGTTTTTGTCAAATGCTTTTTCTGCATCTATTGAGATGATCATATGTTTTTTGTCCTTGGCTCTGTTAATATAGTGTATTACATTTATTGATTTATGAATGTTGAACCATCCTTGCATCTCTGGGATAAATCCAACTTGGTCAGGGTGTATGATCTTCTTGTTGACTCTATAGTCTGTTTGCCAGTGAGGATCAATTATTAAAAGGCACTTTCCATGGACTAATTTTTAAAGGCTAATTAAAATCATGTCTCTTAGTTTTACATTAGATAGGGGTTTTTGCTTGTTGGGGTTTTTTTGGTTTTTTTAGACAGGGTCTTGCTCTGTAGTCTGGGCTGCCATTGAACTTGCAGCAATCCTCCTGCCTCAGCCTTCCAAGTGCTGGGATTATAGACATGTGCCACCACACCTGGCCTGGATAATTTGTATACAAGCACAAATTCTGAATCTTATTAAATTTGATTTTAGTTAATACAGTCTTCTAAGTAATTCCCATGAACTGCAGAATGACACGCTGATTTTATCAGCTTTTTGGCAGGTATTGTAGTATATGCAACTTAAAATTTTGTCTTAAGACAACCCTAGATAAAAGTTTTATAATTATGTAAATATCATGCCTAATTCATATTCATATGTGACTTTTGCCTATTTTCTATAGCTTTTCTTGACTTCCTCCTTGGGATTTAGCAGTATTTGTGTGTGTGTGACACGGTAAGGCAAAAGATGATCAGAATCCCACATTCCTAGGCTGACTTTTTATTCATATAGCATTAATCTACTTGATTATCACCTATGTCATCTAAAGCAATATCAAAATCTAACTCATTATCACTTTCTTCATTCCTTTTGCTGTTTCTACTATAATCGGATCTTAGATTATTTCAGTATTTTCTGTCTTTTCTGGTTCTTTATTAAACAAGGCAACAATGTCTTCTTTCTTTACACATTTTGCACAGACTTCAAGTTCATGGGCACATGGTCTACACATTATGTGGCAAGAATTCTTTGCTGAGTTTATGTCCTCTAAAATCAATGAATGAATTCTAAGAACAATGGCGGTAAAGAGCAGGGAATATTTATTGAGGCAAAGATAGCTCTTGCCTGAGAGGGACAGGAGGGGAAACCTGGAAAGTAGGCTGCCCTGTCAGTGTGTATTTCTTGTAAGTATCTTCTTCGCTTATATTTAGAACCCTTTCAGAATGATTGCTTCTCAGAGGTGTCTTCCAGGTATAGCTGGTCTTTAGGTTTTGAGTCTCTAATGACTCTGAGGCTATCTCATTTTCATTATACCAGGAAGGACAACTGATTAGATCAATCACAATCACCAAGTGATACGATCAGCAGCAACAATAGCATCAAGCACAGCTTAGAAAATGACAATTTGTGGTAGTTATTAATCTATCACCTTTAACCGTGTGAATTAAATCAAAATCGAGGACCAGCCCAAACTATGTTTATAGTGAATAAACTCTTCAATATAGCAACTTTACCCTTCAGAATGGGGACTTAGAAGGAGTTGGGGATGGAGGGATAGATAGGTAGAAGGATAGGGAAAGGATATAAGTGAAGCCAGAGGACACAGGAAGATCACGCAAACTCTAGGGAACTGTTGAAGACAAGAGGAAAAGACAGAATGAAAGAACAAAGACAAGAACAGAACAACCTAATAGCAACAGGGAGGCTAGAAACTGTATTCACTTTTCTTTAAAATTGTTGACAATCAAGAGACAGAAAAAGACAGAAGAAAAGAAAAAGAAAGAAGAAATCTGAATTGGGCAGGAACAGGAACAAAAACAGATGAAAAACAAGGTGAGAGAGAGAGAGAGGAGAGAAAAGAAAAAGAAGAAAGAAATAAAGAAAAATTTGAAAAGAGTAGAAAAAAATTAAAAATAAGAAAAAAATAATTTTGAAAAATAACAAATAAAAAATAAAAATGAAGGGCCTCCTTCAGGGTGTGTCTCTGCTGTCACAATAGACAGCATGGGCAGCTGTGTGCAGATATAAGTCAATGCGTCTCAGCAAGTCCCAAGTTGATCTCCCTGTCCTCCTGCAGGGTTGAACTCTGTGAGGCTCTACTGCAGGTTCCAGCTGCTCTTCCCCTGAAGAGAGTCCAGGTTCTGGTGGGAGGTGGTGATCCCTCCAACTTACCAAGTACGGTGGCCTGGTGTGCCTCTACTGCAGAGATTCTCTTCACTTTTCCAGGGGCCGTCAGTTTTCATCGAGGAGCCTGAGAGAGGCCCTCTTTCTGTTGCTCACTTCTGCTCTATCTTCTGGAGCTCAGGGCGATGGCCTTGATGAACCCCTGTGCCTCTGCGGTGTGGATCCAGGTAGCGGGGCAACCCGGAGGCCTGGGTTGGGGGTGGGGCAATAGAGGCCCACTCAGCTCCGCTCCTCGAAGTTTTGCTCCTCACTCAGAGGCCGGCAGTGTGCATTTCTGAAAGTCAGTGTGTATGTTCTATTTTGGAACAGAATAAGACAGAAAATGTGCACATTCAGCCCAAGCCCTCAGAACGTGATTTTCGGGGGAAGCCCTGGAGAAGACAGCGGAGCTCAGAGCTGAGTTGCCAAGCATCAGGCTCAGAGGTACCCTCATTTAGAGGAGGAAGAGGCAGGGTCCTGGAGGAGACCCGGGGGAGGACACACTGCACCACTGTGCCAGGCCCTCCGCTACCAGATGCTGGCTGGACAATCCATGTGAGTGAGCTCAGGGAGCACGTGTCCTAACCATGAGAAGGTATCTTAGGAAAGGGATAGCTCACTTTCATAGCAAGCAAGGCCGAGGGTCTAAGAGGTATAAATAAGTGCACTGACCTTATTTAGCCAGGTAGAAGTGACTCTGGGATCCAAATGGGGTCGCTTTTCAGTCTGGTGACACCATTGGATGGGCAGACAGAAATGCCGCTGGGATGGACACTGGGACCAAAAATTTAGGGGAGCTTGATTGACAAAAAAAATAAGTAAATAACAACAGGGAGGAGATCGGAGGTCACACGGGCTGGGTTTGAGCAGCTGGAACAGATTCCAAAGGCCTCTGTGAGCAGGAGGGCTCACATGGACCCCAGACTGGAAACACTGGATTGGATTTTGTGAGCATCAGGAAACCAGAAGCTCTTATTCCAGGGAGGTGATGAGGTGACCCAACTGGAGCCCCTAAAGACTCCACTGAGCCGGCACCAGAGGCCCGCATCTCTGTGTAATCGAGGGAAACCAAACAGTCAACACCATGGGCTAAGTGCTTCCCAGCATGTACGCCGAGGCCCTATGGAGAGGAGCCGTGTGCCCAGTGGACTTTTCCCTCACTGGCTTCCTGAAAGAAAGTTTCACCGTCCCTCTTCCTGGAAGGAGGGCTTTGATCTTCTCTGGGAAGCATCCAGCAGACCTCTGACTCCTCGGTGAGCTTGGGTGTTGCTGCTGTCTTGGCCTCACAGGCCCTCTTGGGGGAACCCCAGCTCCCCTCACGTCAGAGAAGATGGATCGGATCCCATGGTGCTCAGCATCGAGTCCCAGCTGTCTTCTAAGAACCAGGGTGAGGATTAGTATGTACCCCGAGATGAGTTCTCCATTAGCCAGATGGAGCTGCAAGCTGCCAGCACTGGCTGTCTTCACACTGGGAAAAGCTGCACTGCGAGGCAGAGAAATGCAGGTCACTGGCCCAGCCGTGGGGATGCCCAGAATCTCCAGCCTGGGGATGACAGACTCCCGAGGGCACAGCTGGCTGCGGCTGATCCTCCATACAGCAGGACAGTCTGACAGTCTGACAGTTCTGAGCAGCTGGCAGAGCAGACTCCTGGCCCAGATATCCCCAGCCAAAGCCAGGGCCCCTGGACGGGCGCACTGCAGCTCTGGCATCAGACACATGGCAGTGGCTAGGGGCAGAAGCAACTTCTGGGTAGAAAACCGAACCAAACCTGGCACATCTGCAGGCAGGACGGGGAGAGGGGGCAAGGGACGGGGTGTGGAGATCTTGGGGTTGCACCGGAGAAGGGGTGCTGCTGCAGTGTCACCTGACACTGGCCAGCGTCCTTAGCCCGCTGCTCTCCTGGAGGCCGGGAATGCGGGGGCCCCCATGAAGCCAGTGCTAACAGGTGCTGAGGTCTCCTCAGGATTAAAGCCTCACCCTCTGAAGGGGAGGGCTGAGTGGCCCTGCAGATCCATTCCATCAGCCTGTGTTTGCCTGACTCCCCAAGAGGGGATTGAAACCAAAGCTGTCGTGTTCTGCTGCATCACTAACCCTCTTCTAAATTTCCATTTTGACGCAAGGTCTCACTGAGTCGTTAAGTTGCCCACACTGGGCTCCAACTTGCAGTCCTCCTGCCTCAGCCTCCCGGGGAGTGGGGATTATGAGAGTGCTCTCCCCTGCCCAGGTCTCTTGAGTTTGGTTTGGTTCGTCTGCTCAGTGCTGCCCATGCACAGCTGCCCCTCTCCCTTCTGACCCACGCAGACTTTGCCAACTTCTCCAATCAGCACCTCTTCCTCGTTCTGGCCTGTGTGTCTCACATCTGAAATTCCGGTCCTTTGTTCTTCTGCAGTATTTTATTTTGACATATTTCTGACTTTAAAAAAATGTTTCAAAAGTAGAGTAGTACAACAAATTCCTGGAGACTGTTTACCCAGATTGTTCAAATGTTAGTAGTTTACCTCATTTGCTCTTTTGATTTGGCTTTCTTTGTCTCAGTCTCTGTATCTCTCTCTCCATCTTTCTTTGTCTCTGGCTCTCTCTGTCTCTGTCTCTGTGCCCCCTTGTCCCTCACATATACACACCCATCTGTGAAATTTTTCTGAGCTTTTATTTTTTTGGTACTGGGCCTCGAACTCAGGACCTTCCACTTGTGAGGCAGGCAGTGGAACCACTGAGCTAAATCCCCCGCCCCTGAGCTTTTAAAAAGTTAGTTTCAGACAAGATGTCCCTTCATCCTTAAAACTTCAGTGTGAATGTGGAAATTTTCAAAAGTTATGAATTATTTTGTATAAGTACTATTTGATTATCAAAATCAGAAGTGAATGACCTCATTCTATTATGAAATCAAGAGAACTTATTCAAATTTCACCAATTGAAGAACAGAAGCCAGTTCTTTTGTAGCATCTCACTTTCTGTTTGTCTTCTGTTTCCTCATGATGGCTCGGAACATTCATGTGCATGGCAGGAATACATCCAAGGCCAGGCTGAGACCTTCTGGGTGCACACAGGAGATTCTCACCTCAGTCGAAACTTCCTTTCATGGGGAAGAGTGAACCCAGAGACCCCACCAACATGAAAGGAGCTGTCATGTGAGCATCAGGGTCCCAGAGAAGCATCCAAACAGCCTGGTCCATGGTGGCCTCCCATTCTTGCTTCACAGGCGTGGCCCAGAAAGGGACACAGCTCATCTGTGCATGGCATTCATCACTGCCTGAAGGTTCCCACTTTTGTGCTTGGTACTGGGGACTTTTTGTGTGCTTCCTCTACCTCCAAGTTCCTAGACCAAGCAACCTCGATGAGGGGGTGCTTCCTACTGTGTTATCCTGAAATGAGTGGCTTTGGTCACCTCCGCCAAGGTGACCTGAGTCACCAGCTCTCCCTCCTGCATCCTGGCCCTCTTTCCTCCCTCTCCCTCTGCAGCGAAGCGACCCCCCCCCCCCAAGTCAGGTTTGCCAACAGTCCAGGATGTGACATGAAATGACCCGCCACCCTTGTGTCTTAAGTAGTTCCATCTGCAAACGTCACTCCTTCTGTGAGGTCACCCTTAGCTCCACAAGGGAGCTTGGGTTTCCCTATGTGTGACCCCACGACCCTTGCACAGAACTAGAATAGAGCAGGCATCCAATGATGCATCACTTCCTTCCAGGTATCCTCTGAGATCCATCTCGAAGGTCAGATTTATTGAAAGGACTCCAGTTCCCGGCAAAATAACAGAAAAGGTGTCCCTTCATGCACCCACTCAAAAAGTCACCAAGAATCTCATGCAGACTGTGCCTGCATTGTCCACAACAGCCAGACCAGGGAGCAGCTTTGTCTGTGATGTGATGAAGTCCCCTCCAGGCCCCAACCCAGCACTGCTGTTCGGCTAATAAATAGGAAATTCCAAATTAGTCACTTTATGGCTTAGGATTTCAAAACTGGGCCCTGAGTAACACTCATGGCAGAAAACTATTTTGAGCTAAGGTGCTAGTGGATTAAAATAGCACATTTGCTTTTCTGCAGGGGGCTGAGTGGCTTTACCTCAGAACAACACTAGTGGGGGATCCATCAGAGGGGTGAGGAGCTGACTTGCAAAAGAAAAGAGAAAAAGAAAAATCCAGGCGTATTGTGCATTTCAGACTCTGGTTAAACTCTGGAATATGCTATACCTGTGTTCTGTCACTCTCACTACACAAAAGATGAAGCAAGTATGAGGTGTGATCATAAAATACAGGGATTCTAAATTTTTAAACAAATTCTTACAATAAATGACACATTGCCATGAATCCCCTTCAAAGTCTTCATCCTCACTTTAAAGACTCATCCTGTCATTCTTGCTGCTTCCTGCAACAGCTCTGGAGTCCTCTTTCCTGAGGGTCTTTAGCTTCGCTGTCCTGAATGGATTCAAAACATTTCTCTTTCCTGGGCATTTTGGCTCTGGGGAAGAGCCAGAAACCACACGGTGCCAGATCCGGTGACTAAGGCGAATGAGGACAAAGCATCATGTTTCTACAAGCCTCCCGTTCCATTGGATGGTGCTCGGTAGCAGTGTTTGCCATAGTTTTAATCATAAATTATAAAGACCCTCATGAAAGAGGACCCCAGTGGTGGGGTGACCCAGACAGTGGTGGGGGTGATGGGGTGTGTTCAAAGCAAAGGGCAGAATTTGAGGGGGGTTCGTGGCTATGTGTCTTTTATTGCAATAAATTTTTAAAAATTTAAACATTCAGTGTATATTTTGATCTCCTTGTGTATAACAAAAAGCAATCAAAAGGCTGTGAAGAATCCTGTGTATCTATGTCTTGAGTCTTGATCCTATCTTTATCAATGAGACACAGAGAGGTAGAAAGAAAGCTTATCTTCCCTCCTCCCAGTGGGCCACATGCAGGATGTTCATGTATGTCAGGGTGTACACATTGTCACTTAATGCACGGTGGGGGTCAAAGACAGGAGTGAGAGCACAGCTGGGATAATGAATAAGCGCATTTATAAGATAGCCAAACCCAGGTGTGGTGGCTCATGCCTGTCATCCCACTGCTCTGGGAGGCTGAAATGGGAAGATCTCAAGTTAGAGCCCATTCTGAGCAACTTAGCTACTTCGGGAGTCCCTGCTTCAGCATAAAACAATAAGGAAAGGGATGGGGATGTAGCTCCATGCAAAGGTCCTGAGTTCAATGCCCAGTGCTCCAAAAAAAATAAAAAATAGTTTCCTCGTGGGGCCAGGCCTGCTGTCCATCTGAAGGGTTAAAGCTGTTCAGAGCTCCCCCTGCAGGTGGAGGTGTGAATCACACTTCTTGCCCTTTCCTTGATCATGGCAGTTTTAGGAACAGTCTCTCGTTCCTATGGGTTGAATTCGTTTTCCTTCTCCGGGGCATAGAGTTGAATGTTGCAGGTACTGTTTCATCCTTTAGGATGCCAGGGTCCGATGGGTCAGTTATGCATGAACGGGAACATGGACTGGTGAGGTAAACTGAAACTGAAGAGCAGGTAACCTGACTTCATACTTATTACCCTGTTTTTAAAGGAAAGCAAATTATTGAACAAAAATATCCAAAACCAAGGGTGATACCTGAGTCTCACTGTCTCCTCTGGGACTCAGTTCAGCACCTAGACATGTTTTGATAATTAAAGCCTATGTTATCTCTTGCTGGTCTGTTGAGGCCATGGAAACCGAACACCAGTTCTTCTAATCACTTCAGTCCCACAGCAACAGGGTCAGGGGTCAGCACAGTGGAATCCAAAGGAGCCCTGGCCCAGGAAGCAATTGCTGGCAGCCAATTTGGGGTCTGATCTGTTCCCTCTCTCATCCTTCTCTCTCCACAGGGATAGGCCAGTCACAGACATTAAAGGAAAAAAGTTTAGGCCTAGCTGGGCATGGTGGTGCGTGCCTGTGACCCCAGCACTGAGGAAGCTGAGGCAGGAGGATTGTTGCAAGTTTGTGATCAGCCTAACTATATAATGAGACTCTGCCTCAAACAAACAAACAAAACAAACAAACAAAGAAGCCTTAGGCCCAAGAATCGCATGGATATGTGGACCCTAACTCCTGCAAATATTTCCTAGGGAATGGAGTTTCTCACCTTTTATTTGATCCATTCTTTTACAAAATATTTATTTTAGATTGACACTATTGCTTTTGCTTCAGGTGATATATGAAAACAAGGGGTTCATTTTTGCTTAGAGGAGGCCAAGATTTATGTTGTCAGAAAAAGACAATACTTTGAATATTTAAAATAACCGAAGAACGATACTGTCTCACAGGATTGCACTATAAACTTCTTTTTTTTTTGGTACCGGGGATCAAACTCAGGACCTTGCACTTTCTGGGGAGGCACAGCACCACTGAGCTACAACCCCAGCCCTAATCTTTCCAAATCTTTCTTGGCAAAACAATTGCAAATCTCTCCTAGATAACTAACTGCAATGTGTAGTCAGGGAATGTACCCAGCACTGGGAACATACTGCAGTGAAGGTTACTATTGGGGCAATTGGCAAACCGTGATGCTAGAGCAAGAATGACAGGGTAGCTTTGCATTGATGTTAAATGTCCTGATCTGGATAATCATATAGTGATTATACAGGAGAATGATCTCATTCTTAGGAAAAGATAATGAGGAATGTTGTCTTCAGTGTATGAGCAAATTGTTTGAGAAAAAATATAGTATAAATGCTCACACATGCACAAACACACAGTGAAGAGAGCTGAGAGTCCAAATGTGCAAAATGTAAACAGCTGAGTAGCATGATGAAGCCTTTTTTGTTTTCTTAAATTCTTTTATTGGTACATTTTAGGTACACAACACATTTACATTTCTCACTGGGAACTTGTACCTTTACATGATGCATCTTGGTTCTTATTTTTTCCCCATTCCTAGCCCTCCCTTCACCCCCTCCACCCTTCCCTATTTACAAAGACTTTATTTCCATTTTTTCCATTTCTCATCATTTTTCCATTCCCTTCTTTCCTTTCCCCTGCCCCTCCCACTACCCCTACCCCTTTGGACCTTTTCTTCCTATTTTGCATTATCGATTATTCATTCTAATCATTGGTGCATTTTAGGTATGCAATATAATGACATTCATCATTGGAAATTTGCACCTTTACATAGTCTCTCTTGGTTCTTATTTTTCACTCTTGCCCAGCCCTCCCTTCAACCTCTCCATTTCTCCCTATTTACAAAGATTTTGTTCCTATTTTTCCATTTTCTCATATTAATTCCATTCCCTTCTTTACTTTCCGCTACCCCTCCCACTTCCTTTCCCTTTGCTCCTTTTCTTCCTATTTCACATTACCTATTATACATTTTAGCCCTTATTTATACTTTCAGTTTCTCACACCAGAGAAACTATTTGGTATTTATACATGTGTGTCCTATTTATTTCACTTAAGAGGATTGCCTCAATGTGCATCCATTTAGTGATAAATGTCTCTAATTTCTCATTTTTTATGGCTGAGTAGTACTCCATTTTATTAAAAAAAAACCACATTTTCTTTATCCAGTCTCCAGTTGATGGCCATTTGGGCTGTTTCCAAGTTTTAGCTATTACAAACTGTGCTACTATGAACATGGGTGCACATATACCACTGTGGTATGATTCTTTTAATTCTTTGGGGAAGATACCCAGCAGGGGAATAGTGGGGCCAAATGAGACTTCCAGTCCTAGTTCTTTGAGGTATCTCCATACTGATTTCCACAGTGGTTGCACCAGTCTGCACTCCCACCAGCAGTGGAGCAGGGTTCCTCTTTCCCCACAGCCCCACCAGCATTTGTTATTGGTTGATTTCATGATAGCAGCCATTCTTTCTGGAGTGAGGTGAAATCTCAGCATTGTTTTCATTTGCATCTCTTGAATGACCAGTGATGTTGAACATTTTTTCATGTATTTATTTGCTATTTCTACTTCTTTGTCTGAGAAATGTTTGTTCATCTCAGTTGCCCATTTTTGGATTGGGTCTTTAAATTTGGGAGGTCTGATCTTTTTAAGTTCTTTATAGATTTGAGATAGTAGACCTTTGTCTGAGGAAGAGCAGGTGAAGATTTTTTCCCACATTGTGGGTTGTCTCTTCACACTGCTGGTGGTTTCTCTTGCTGTGCAGAAGCCTTTTAATAAGAAGAGATCCCATTTGTTGATTGTTTGTGCTAGTTCACAGGCAACTGAGGTTTTGTTCATAAAATCTTTTCATACACTGATGTCTTCAGGGGTTCTACCTAACCTCTGTTCCAACTGGTTCAGAGTTTCTATTTTAATATTTAGATCTTTAATCCATTTTGATTTTAGTTTAGTGCATGGTGAGAGATATAGGTCTACTTTTAATCTTTGGCAAGTTGAAGCCCAGTTTTTCCGGCACCATTTATTAAAGAGGCTATCTTTCCTCCAGTGAGGGTGTTTGGCTCCTTTGTCAAAGATGAGATGGCTGAGTGTGTCTGGTGTTGTTTCTGCATCTTCTAATCTGTTCCACTGGTCCTCAAGTCTGTTTCTTTGCCAGTACCATGCTGTTTTTATCACAGTAGCTTTGTAGTATAGTTGCGGGTTGGGGATTGTGATACCCCCTGCCATGTCTCTGTTACCTAGAATTGCTTTTGCTATTCTGGGTCTCTTCTTGTTCCAAATGAATTTTTGGATTGTTTTCTCAAGGTCCATGAAGTATGCTGCTGGGATCTTAATTGGAATTGCATTGGATCTATATAGCAGTTTTGGAAGTATGGCCATTTTTGCTATATTAATCCTTCCTACCCAGGAGCAGGAGATGTCTGCCCATTTTCTGATATCATCTTCAATCTCTCTTTCCAAAGTGCTATAGTTTTCAGAGAAGAGGTCTTTGATTTCTTTCATTAGGTTGATTCCTGGGTATTTCAGTTTTTTGGATGCTATTGTGAAAGGAATTATTTGCCCTATTTCTCTCTCAGTGAGTCTGTCATTCATGTAGAGGAAAGCTATTGATTTTTGTGTGTTGACCTTGTAACCAGCTACTTGACTGAATTTGGTTATTAAGTCTAGAAGACTTTTGGTGGAGTTTTTGGGGTCTTCTATATAGAGTATCATGTCACCTGCAAATAATGACAATTTGACTTCTTCATTCCCTATCTTTATTCCTTTTATTTCTTTCTCTTGTCTAATTGCCATGGCTAATATTTCCAAAACTATATTGAACAAGAGTGGTGATAGTGGACATCCTTGTCTTGTTCTTGATTTTAGCGTGAAGGATTTCAGTTTTTGGCCATTTAGTGTGATATTGGCTGTTGGTTTTTCATAGATGGCGTTTATCAGATTGAGGTAGAGACTGTCTATTCCAATTTTTTGTAGAGTTTCTATCATAAATCCATGTTGGATGTTGTCAAATGCTTTTCTGTGTCTATGGAGATAATCATATGGTTTTTGTCCTTGGCTCTATTGATATAATGTATTACATTGATTGATTTGCATATGTTGAACCATCCCTGCATCCCTGGGATGAATCCCACTTGGTCAGGGTGTATGATCTTCTTGATGATCTTCTGCATTCTTTTTGCCAGTATCTTATTAAAGATTTTTGCCTCTATGCTCATTAGTGAGATTGGCCTATAGTTCTCCTTTTCGGTTGGATCTTTCTCTGCTTTGGGGATCAAGGTGATGGTTGCTTCCAGGAATGAATTTGGGAGTATTGCTTCCCTTTCAATTTCATTGAAGAGTTTAAACAGTAGTGGCAGCAGTTCCTCTCTAAATGTCTTGTAGAATTCAGCAGTGAAGCCATCAGGGCCTGGGCTTTTCTTAGTTGATAAGTTTTTAATTACATTTTCAATTTCATTGGTTGATATTGGGTTGTTCAGAATTTTTAGGTCTTCTTCATTCAACTTTGGTAATTCATATGTATCTAGGAATCTGTCCATTTCTTCTGTGTTGTCCATCGTATTGGCATATAGGTTCTGGAAGTAGGTATTGATGATCCTCTGGATTTCTGCTGGGTCTGTTGTAATTTCAACCTTTTCATTCCTAATTGCATGGATTTGGGCCTTTTCTTTCCTTTTTCTGACAAGGTTGTCTAAGGGTTTGTCAATTTTGTTGATTCTTTTGAAGAACCAACTCTTGGCTTCATTGATTTTTTGTATCATTCTCTTAATCTCCATTGCACTGATTTCTCCTCTGATCTTTATAATTTCCTCCCTTGTATGAGCTTTGGGGTTGTCCTGCTCTTCTTTTTCTAGAAGCTTGAGGTGCAGCATCAGGTTTTTTAATTGGACTCGTTCTGTTTTCCTAATATGCGTATTCACTGGTATGAATTTCCCTCATAAGGCTGCTTTCATTGTTTCCTATAGATTCCAATATGTTGTATTGTCATTGTCATTTAATTGAAGGAACTGTCTGATTTCTTCTTTCATTTGCTCTGTGACCCATTGGTTATTCAGAAGTGTGTTATTCAGTTTCCATGTGTTTATGAAATTTTTCCAGTTTCTTTTGCTATTGATCTCCAATTTCATTGCACCATGGTCTGATAATATACAAGGGATAACTTTAATTCCTTTGCACTTACTTAAACATGTTCTATGTGTGAGTATGTGGTCTATTTTGGAGAATGACCCATGTGCAGCTGAGAAGAATGTGTATTCTGATTTTGTGGGGTGGAAGACTCTGTAAACATCTGTTAAGTTCATTTGTTCAAGAGTTCGATTGAGTTCCAGTATTTCATTACTTATTTTTAGTCTAGTTGATCTATCTATTTGTGACAGTGGGGTGTTGAGATCCCCCACTACAATTATATTAGTGCATATATAACTTTTCATGTCGATTAGTATTTGTTTTATACAGTTGGGTGCACTAGTGTTTGGTCCATAGATATTTATGATTGTCATCTCTTCCTCTTGGATTCTTCCCTTTACAAGGATGTAGTGTCCTTCTTTGTCTCCCTTAATCAGTGTGGGTTTGAAATCTACTTGATCTGCAAAGAGGGTAGCTACTCCTGCTTTTTTGGGGGTTCCCATTGCATGGAGTACTGTTTTCCAACCTTTAACTTCCACTCTATGAGTTTCATTTTGAATTATGTGTGTTTCTTGTATGCAGCATTTTGTTGGATTTTGCTTCTTGACCCATTCTACCACTCTATTTATTTTGATTGGTGAATTGAGACCATTAACATTGGCGGTTATAACTGAAATATATTGACTTGTCATTGCCATGACTTTTTCTTTTTATTGGGTTCTCCCCCTTTACATTTAACTTCTTGTCATGCCAGATGGGTTCATTCTGCTTTTCTTCCTGAGGTTGTGATCCTCAATATCTGTTCCTAGGATACTGTGTAAAATTCTTTGGAGTGCTGGTTTGGTATTCACTAAGTTCCTAAGGTGCTCTTTGTCATGAAAGTATCTTATTTCTCCATCAATTTTGAAAGATCGTTTTGCAGGGTACATCAATCTGGGTTGGAGTCTGTTTTCTTTTAGGGCTTGGAATATGTCACTCCAAGCTCTTTTTGTCTTAAGGCTTTACATTGAGAAGGCTGCTGTGATTCTGATGGGCTTTCCTTTGTATGTGATTTGTTTCTTTTCTCTAACTGCTTGTAGAACTTTGTTTTTCTGTAGAGTTTCTGGAATCTTAGCAATTATATGCCTATTTGTAGATTTTTTTTGATCAAGGCTATTTGGAGTCCTATATGCCTCACTTATCTGTATGTCAAGTTCTTTTCCCCTGCTTGGGAAGTTTTCTGCCATTACTTATGTGAAGAGTTTTTTAATGTCATCTGCACTGTCTCCTGTTTCTTCTTTGTCTCCAGTCAGTCTTATGTTATTCTTCTTTGCATTGTCTAGCAGCTGCTGGATTGATTTCTCATGTTCCCTTATAATTTTAAGGCAATGTTTCCTTTCCTGGTCATTAATTGCAATCTTATTTTCTATATCTGAAATTCTGTCCTCACATTGGCTCATTCTGCTGTGTACACTTTCAATGGAGTTTTCTCATCTCCTGGAAATCTATTTGCATCTGTTTTATGGATTCCATTTGTTTCCTATGTTGGGATTCCATCATGTTCCTGAGCTCCTCTTTAGATTTATTAATCATGTCTTGCACTAGGAGCACAATCTCTCCTGTTATGTGAGAAATTATTTCTGATTTCATTTTTTCCAGATCCCCTTTTGTTGCCAGTTCAGTGGGTCCAGGTGATTGAGTATCAGAGTGTTCCATCTCATTTCCCTTTGGGGTTGCTGTAGGTGATCTGGAAGTCTGGTTTTGAGACTTATTTACGTGTCTTCCCATTTTGATTAGTGGGGCAGGGGGGTGCTATTGATGCCTGCGCAGCTCACCTCCTCTGAGCTGGGAGAGGTGGGACAGGGGCCAGGAGCAGCAGGAGGGATGTTGGCCTGGAAGCCCCTTCCTCTGGGCCGGGAGTGATTATGAGATCTTTATATTTTTCTTGCAACTCTTTTGTAAATTAGAAAGATATCCAAATAACCAAATATTTTTAAAGTACTACAAAGAAAGTATTATTATTTTGATTAGTGACATTAAGAATTTTTCCTTTTTTTCCCAAAACATGTCTTCTTCCACCAGGGAGATAATTTGGTATTTGCACATGTGTGTCCTATTTATTTCACTTAAGAGTATAGCCTTGATATGCATCCATTTAAATGAGGACCAAAATGTATAATAGATAATATGAAATAGGAGGCAAAGGTTCAAAAGGAGAGTGTGTGAAGGGGGGTGGGAGAAAGGAAAGACGGGAAAGAAAAAAATATGAGGAAAGGAAAAAACTGAAACAAAGCTTTCATAAATGGGGGAGTGGAGGGGTGGAAGAGAGGGCAGGGGAATAGGAAAAAGCAGGAAGTAAGATATATCATGTATGGGTACAAATTCCCAATAACAAATGTGACCATAATGTATACCTAACATCTACCAATAAAGTTAATTTTTGAAAAAAAGATGACTTCTCCTCTTTCAAGCCTATGTGTGACCTGAATAAATGCATAATGAAAGCTCTGTGAATGTGTCTTTTTGTGTGTGGGTATGAATTTTTACTGGACCAAAAATTGCATTGAAAGGAATGTCAATAAAATAATTAGAAAATAGCAAAATATTGTGCTAACAGTGTGGTGTGATTTGGGCCTCTGCATACACCCCTGTCGGGTCCTCTGTACTTAGTCACAAGAGCTAAATGCAGCCTCTGTCTCCTGAGTCTCCTTCCAGGTATTTCTCTACGTATTCTGGACCCGACTCAAAACCAAATGAACCATCAGCAATCTTCCCATGGGAAGAAGAAATATTTATTTGTTTTCATTGTTATAGTCTCTAATAAAATTATATGTTCCTGATTTAAGATATGTTTATTACGCAGAAACACATCCTATCATGTCAATTCAGTAGGGCTTGCTATTGTGGAAGGACAAGACCCAGATTCCAGATGCAGAATGGGTCTCTCTTCCTGGTGTTGATCTTGAAGAGCGTAGATGAGCCCCTGGGAAGGAAGTTGCTGGGGCTCCAGGTCTGCTCCTCTACACCTCACAGATATAAAGTGCCCCCCAGCCCATTCTAGGCTCAGCTTCAGGCTTTGTGCAAACTTCAGTGGTCCACCTTGTGTTGCAGATTCTTTTCCAGACCTGCTGACCTCCTGACTTCCCTCTGTAGCTTGTGGCTTTAGCGTTTGACTTTGCACAGTGAACAGCATCCTATAGGCAGCATAGCTTTCACGGAAGCCGGGGCTGACCCTGGGGGAGCGCTCAGCCCCAAACATGGAGAGGAGGCTGGGTTTTCTTTCCTGGTTTTTTTCCCCATTGTCTCCTCCCTTCCCCCTCCACTCCCACACTCCCACTTTCTCTTCCTCTCTTTCTCTCTCTCCCTCCCCCCCCCTCCCTTCCCTGCTCAGATTCCGAACCATTTCAAAGTTCAGTGGCAGCCTGTCCTCCTTGCACACTGTGTGACTTCAAAGCCAGGCCATCCTGAGTGAAGAGGAAAGTTTGTTCAGGTGGCTTGCATCAGACAAGCCCTCAGGAAGGCACCGAGAGCCCAAACAGTGGCCCAGTGTCTGAGCCACCCCTCCTTTGCGAGGGGTGTCACAAACCCAGAGACACAGGCCCCTAATCTCCTGCCTGAGCCAGATACGGGGGTGACACAGTACTGCCCTGTCATTAGAGCCCTAGTCTCAAGGTTAGAATCAGACCCTCGGGGCAAGAAGCTGTCAATTAGAGATAACGGGCCACAGTCTTCAGAGTGGCTTATCGCCTAGCAACTCTCTCTTTCTGGGCGCAGCCCGCAGCTGAGAGCCATCTTGAAGACAGCAAAATAACCTTTCCCATCAAGCTCAGGCACAAAGGCACGAGTCCTCGCTGGAGCTGGAGCCGGGTGATATTTGACTAGAAACGGGGTGGGATCTGGGGAGAATTACAGTTTCCTTGTTTTGCAGATATTTCCATTGGCGGATTTAATGGCAGGATCTGGTCAAATAATCAGAAAATCTAAATGCAGGCTGAGGCTGGAAACTTCCTTCTTCCAGAGAGGAGCTGAGATGCTGGTGTGGAAGCTGACACACTCGCCCTCACACTGCTTACTTTATGCTTATGAGGCATTTGGCAACAGTTGGAAGGGGGGGGTGGGATGCGGTCACCACGGGAACTCGGCCTCTCCTTTATCTGCCATGGCAAGGCACACAGAAAGCTGACAGGCATAAATCCTATTAAGAAAAGCACGGGGTTATGTGCCACTGATTAGGGCACACCACGGAATTTACTACTAGACTATATAGTTGGTACACACACACACACACACACATGCACACACACACTCACCACGCACATTCCTTAGAGGTGCCTATTCACTAGGTTTAAGAATCAATCGTCTTGTTGGTTTTCCTAACCCCAAGCAGAATGAGATGACAAAATATGGGGTGGAGAAGGAGAAAGCCATTGATATTCCTCTAGTATCTACAATAAGAAAGAGATACCTTAGAAATGTTGTAAAAATAGCAAATGCAAAATACCCAGCATGCTGCAGGGTATAAATCCAGAGCTCCTTTGGGAATTAACGATTTGGTTTAACAAAGCTCTTTTGTAGGGCAAGGGCCTCTTTTGCCTTCCAGCAGAGATCCTGAGCTCCAGGGCCATTTTTCCTGGAAATCTGGAAGTTCCTCCCTGTCTCTCCTCCACTGACCAACCCTGCTGCTGCTGGTGCAAAATAGGGGTGTATTTATAACTTCCAATAATGAATTTCATACCCACACCTACATAGGCCCTGCACTTTATCAATGAAGCAATTATCCTTTTTGTTCATTCGCTTTTTTATTTAAGTCATGCATGTTGCACGCAATCATCAGAGAGCCAAGAAACAAACAAAATCTACATCAGGCTAATTGAGTGTTGGGTCGGAGAACAGAATCAAATTTTAGAGAAAGCCAGTCTTAAAGCAAAAAGGATGCAGAGACAGGGCCTTCCTGCTGGTTGCTATGCATTTAGGGGGAAGGAGGTTAGTTCTCTATGATCAGCAAGATAAAGTAAGGTTCTCCTCCCTCTAACCTGGACAGCTTTTGCAATGGATCTGTTCACAGCCTCCTGACTTCTCAGCATGCAGATGGAGGGCTCCTTAGCTCAGTGGTACTTCTTTCCCAGTTACCACTGTCAACACCACCAACAGGGGGGTATTTTGGAAAGAGGAGAAAGCTTGAGAAACTTTGAACAAATCTTTGTGTTTGTGTGTGTATGTGTGTCCATGAATGGACATATGTACAATTCTGCTTTGACTTACATTTTTTTTAAAAATCAATATTTCAATTTATGAAAAATAACACTGACAAATGTATCACAAAATACTTAATACTATAAAATCAAGTTACATATAATTTGCAGAAATTAAACTTTTCTCATTAACGGAGACAAAATAAATGAAATTATTTTCCTCGGGGAGAATAAAAATATTTAAATAAAACTCATTTAAATATACAGGATATTTGTTTACACATGTCTTTAATCATAAATTCTATCTATCATGGAGACCACTCCCTCATTTGGAGCATGCTAGTTGGAATTAAATCTGAATATACTTAGTAAGAAATTGATTTTTATAAAAAGAACATCAGTACCAATCAAAATTAACTTTATTAAACAGCAGATTAATGTCGCTGGGATTCTTGTGTGGACTGTCATGCTGGTTCCCTAGGAGATGACAGAATTAAACTGCTTCACTGCTGTAGGAATTGGCTAGTTCTGGGAGCAGCTTCTTGAAGGACACAAGTTGGACCACGGCTCATGAATCTGTGGCCCACAGCCTCAGTCCCGAAGGGCTTATGGTCTGTAGAAAGGTCCAACATCAGGGCCACCTCTTGATGCTAATTTTGTCTCCTCCTGTACTTTTGGGACATCTTTCCTTATTAAGTTTTTATTCTTTTTTGTCCCTACAAACTGAATCCTTAGTTGACCGGGTCAGCAGTTGGTTATGCTTTGCTGCCTAATTTTATTGAAGAAATGGGAATCTCCTGACTTCTGTTAGACCTAGATTCAAGAAAGGTGGCATTTAATTTTTATGTATATATATTTTTTTAATGATACGCTGAAATAATCAGAACTGCTAATGACACATACATCCTTTGCTTTGTCTAGGTCATGATCCTAATAAAATATTTCTTTAAGCATTTGGTATACAGCTCTCCAGCAAATGTGTGCCCAAGTAGAGGTCTTAGGACAGCAGTGGCATAGTACAGCTTGGACACAGGGGCCCGGAGACCTGGGTTTCCTCAGAGCTGTGTTCACTGAGTGATTTTTAGAAAGCCCCAGCTCCTTTAAGCCTCAATTTCTGCCTCTGTGTATGTGTGTGTGTTGCGGGGAGGAGGGAGAATTTAAGTATCTGAAAGAGGTTACACATTGTAAACTATCGCTCAAGTATGAATCGCTATTTTTATGCTTTTATGTTTCTAAGACATTAAAAGTTGTATCCCAATATTATTGTTCAATACAGTGGTCAATATTCAAAAGACACAAAAATAAAGTTATTATTTGGTTTTATTGTTCGTGTCTGGCTACCTCTAAATCCACCCCCGCCCCACCCAGTAATGCGAGAAACATTTTATTTAAAAATTTTTATTTTATTTGCACATGCTTGCCGTTCATGAAGTTCACGTCCATCTTAGGGAGAAAGGGCTTGTGCATAACGCGTCTTGATTTTTTCTTATTCCTCCACCTCTAGGTCCCCTTTCCTCATTTTCATTCTTACTATTTTTTTAGTTATGTTTATGGCATACAATGTTGACATTCACTGTGGGTGCTTGATACATGCACCTGACACTTCTTAAATCTTTTTACTTCCCTTCCCTCCACTCCCTGTCCCTTGGATTCCTTCTTATGTGCAGAAGACCCGTCTCCCTGCTTCCTTCTAGTCTCCTTTACTTCTTTACTTATCCAGTTCCTCACTGATCAATGCAAGTCACAATCTGACTGCATTTAATTGAGATAATTTTGCAAATTTGCCCTCTATGCCCCATAGATTTCCCTTATCCAAAGAAGATGAGTAAGATCCTTCACAGAACCATCCCTTAGTTTAAAAAGCACACGCTTTTCATATTTCCCCACAGAAATGCACACCTATCTTCTTTTGCTTTCACCATTGTCCTCGCAGTTTGTTGATTTGAGACTTTGTTAGCAAATTTCCCTTAATCTCAATGAGATATCCCAAATCTCAAAGGCTATTTTCATAGCTGGAAACCAGAGATGGGATATGAAAAGCTATGATGAAACAGGAAAATACAACAAAGGGAGATGTTTCCCTTGAGACAGGATCTCTGATAAGAAGTACACCTTACCTGTGAGCTTCATCTTAAATACATCTGAACTAAATTTTGATCCACTTCCTAAGTCCTAGTTTTTAAGAAAGAATTCTGCTCCAGAAATCTTTATTTATTTTTGGTACCAGGGATGGAACTCAGGACCTTGTTCTTGCGAGGCAGGTGGTGGAACCACTGAGCTAAATCCCCAGCCCTGGAAATCTTTCTATTCAAAACAATGGGGAAGAGGAGAGAAAAGAATCAAGCCAGGTAGAATCACTATTCTTTCTTGCGAGGCATATAAAGACCAAATTATAAAAACATGCATGACTTCTATTTGATATTTTGTCTCTTTAAATGTTTCTACTGGGAAGAGTTTATTGTTGAAATACTTGTGTCCTACACACAACTAGGCACACACACAAACGTGTGCATGGACACACACAAGATGAAAAAGTCAGCACATTAGCTGAGTTCTAGCGTAACACAAGTTCCTACAAAGTTGGGAGCAATTATCCAATCCTGAGTCTAGACGATCAGAAATATGAAAATTGACGTATTTCATCAGAGGAGCACCATCTTCTTCTGCTTTCACTCTGTGACCCAGAGACAAGTGGTTGGGGAGCAGGACTGTGGCTCGTGCCTTATCCCTCAGGGCCACATCAAGCAGGGTTAACAAGCTGATCCTTCTATTTATCCAGAACCTCAGCAGATGAAAGGGAAAGACCACTGGCTGTCCATCACCCATGCTTTGGACTTATTAATGCATTAGCAATTTCAGATTTATTTATGAAAACCAGCTGTTTGATATGCAGATCAGAGCCCAGGCCTCTCAGTAAGACTGCCCTGCTCTGCAACAGGTGCATGAAGAAGTGTGTGGCCTTCCTCATCCCCAAAGCTGGGCAGCCTGACTCTCTCCTCTGGCCAGCAGCAATCTGAAGTTCTGTTATCTTCTTTTTCACAGGGCCAGTGTTCACCTTTGTTCCTTCTTTAGAAGCCTGGCCTTCGCCATGGACTTGCATCAGGATTGAGACCCCACACTCGTCACTAAGCAGACTCTGTTGAATAGATAACACAGCAAAACAAAATCTTGGAGGTCAAGCCCCCATACTGCTGCATAAACTCCCACACCCCACAACCCCACCAAGGATTCCTGCTTGAAAATAATTACTGATGCTTAGAACAGAAAGGGGCTGAGTTTTTCATGTGTGTTGGAAGTAGCAATCCAAGCCAAAAGTAAAACAAAAATACCCACCCTAGTTCTTCATGGACAGCTTTCTTCTGTGGTCACAAGTGCATCTGGCCTGAGAGATGGATGACTTGGAGCAAGACTCTGGCTCATGGGGACATGGGACATCATGTAAAAGCCTGAACGCTTCATCCCATGCCCCACCCACTCTGATTTCACAACAGCAGAGAGCTCCTTCCCGTGCTTTCGATGGCCATAAAGGGCAATGTCGTATACTTTATACTGTCTGTGGTTGCAGATTATGTCCCGAAACTCATAAACTATTACACTTTTATGGCTTTGCTGCAGCTATTAACTAAACGAAAGAGTTATTCATTTGAAATCTGGGATCCGCGTGATGCCCAAGCTTAAATTTATCAAAGATTCCACTAAAATGAAATAGGTGAAAATTTTAAAGATGACAGATGTTACACAGTGGGACGGGGGGATGGGAGGAGGGGGTGGAGGAAGCAGCTATGGGGGGCAAGAGGTTAGTTAGTTTCAAGGAGGAGCTGTGAAATTTCTACTCCATACTTACAGGGACATTCCTAGAGGTGGGGTGTTCTTGACCGGGAACTGAATCACAGTAGTTGCTTTGGATGGGTTTGTGTGCATGTCATGAGTTATGTAAAGAGACTTGAGTTTTCTGATCTATTTCTGCATATGCAAAGAGAAAGAGAAAGAGACACACACACAGAGACAAGAGACAGAGGATTTGTCCTCGTGCCAAAATGTGCCTGCTGCATCATCTCCTTTTCACTGCATATGTGATTGCCTGTGTTCAGAGCTTCTGCTTCTGTTTTCCTTAAATTAAAGTTACAAATGTGATTGACTAGAGCATACCAGTCCTGCTGATGCCTGAGTGTGGTGACAACGTGGTCTGCTTAACCCATGGACACGGGATCTATTTTCAAAGCTTCATGAGCTTTGAAGAAATTCATGCCAGTGCTCAAAGCTACTGTTCGGGGTTTATTTAAATAAAAGAAAAATGCAGCCTGGGGCAGGGTGGTGAGTGGAGCTGGAAGGCTCAGGCCCCTTATCAGGTACCAACCCCCAGAACTTGAGCCTATGTGCACTGTTTTCCGGTGGGGACCACTGCTGTGTTGTACATTGGATGTCCGTGCCCTTCCTCGCCTTCCTACATCAAAGCCCTAACTTTCACCATGGCTATCTTTGGGGACAGGGGCTCTAAGGAAGTAGTTAAAATTAAATAAAGTCATAAAGCTGTGACAGCCATCCAGAAAAATCTTTGTCCTTTAAGAACTAATACTAGAGAGCTCCATCCTTACTGGACAAGGAAAAGCCACAAGGAAAGCCACAAGAAAAGTAAAAATAAAAACAATGAGAGAAAGTATGTTCCTACATTTCAAGCCAGGAGAGAATATGAAAGAACCATGGTCCAGATCAAAGGGACCTGGCCCCAAATCCACTTACTTGGAACACTTCTCAAATCCTTTTCTGCAAAATCCAACAGTGCCGTGGTATGCTTCACATATATGTGTTTGCTGTTTACTTATTTGATTACTGGTAAAGCTCAAGTGGAAATAAAGCAAAAAGTGTGTGAAATTTACAAACATATCACAGTACCGTGTGCTTGTCCAACTTGAATGGCATGAGATGAGGGTCTTATTTTCAAAGCTAAACCAGCAAGATGAGAGTGTTACCCAGCACCGAGCCATCCCCCTCAGCCGGACACAGCCCTCTTCCCTGATTCAAGCAGGAGGATAAGAAAAATCTTTCTGTACTTTTTCTAAATTCAAGTTATTTATTCATGTGTTTTCAAACCTGGCACGATCCCAAGAACATTTTTTTGCCAGAAATTTTCTCTCTAAGTGCATGTGCATTTTTGTATTTTAAGCAAATTCTCAGCCATATGCTCCACATTTCTGGACACTTCGTTCATCTATATGTTGTTCTATATGTCATCAGAAATCTTTTCTTTTAGGTGTAAGTTAAGCTGTATGCTTATTTGGATGGTGACATATGGAGCTTTGTATACTTATTTTTTGCTGTTTCCTCTCAAAAACAGAAAGCCTTATTTAGGCATTATGGAAAATATAAAGGATGATGGAAATGGTGAATGTTTAAATTAAAAATTATTACAGTAAAAGACACACTGCCATGAATCCTTCTCAAAATCCTCCCCTTACTTTGAACACACTCATCTCATCTTTCTTGCCACTTTCTGCAACAGCTCTGAAGTTCTCTTTCCTGAGGGTTTTTACAAGGTGTGATCAAAAATATGCTGAATGCTGCTACTGAGAGCCATCCAATAGAAAGGCAGACTCTTGGGGGCCGGGGACTTAGCTCAGTGGTTCTGCCGTCTGCCTCACAAGTGCAAAGACCTGAGTTTGATCCCTGGTGACAAAAAAAAAAAGAAAGAAAAAGAAAGACAGACTCTTAAAAACATGACGCTGTGTCCTCATACACCTTATTCACTGCATCTGGCACCATGTAACTTCTGATTCTTCCCCAAAGTCAAAACGACCGTGAAAGGGAGGTGTTTTGAATCATTCAAGACAATGAGGGAGCCAGAAGAGTGCAGCTAAAGACCCTCAGAGACCAAAGAGGACTCCAGAGCTGCTGCAGGAAGTGGCAAAGAGATGGGATGAGTGTGTTCAAAGTCAGGGGGAGGATTTTGAGGGAGATTTATGGGAATGTGTTTGTTTCTGTAGTAGATTTTTAAAAAATGTAATCTTTTTACTTTTCAGTCCTGCCTGGTGGTTCTGTACTAATGGATCTGAGCAGTTCTTCCTCCAAACCCCAAGTGGGAGAAAGAAACAGGGGTTGTGGACTCATTGTATCTGTCCTGGGACTGGGTAGTTGTTGTGCAATACCAATGCAATCTTCCTAAAGACTCAGTAGAGAAGCACTTCTTTCGATCTAAACTGGACCCACAGAAAACTGAAGATGTCTAAAGCACTAACTACTCACAGAGGCTGTGATTTAAACCACACTGTTGCCCAAAGCCCAAAGTCTCTCCATTCTATCTCACTGCCTGGTGAAGCATTTGATTTGAAAGTAAGCAACGCCTCCATGACTATATGTCTACCTAGAGCCCAAATGAAAGATGCGAACTCTTCCTCCTGGGAGATTCCACTCCACTTAGAGAGACAGACTGTGGGTAGCCCTGCTGGACAGGAAGATGGTGGAGGCCTCACACCTGCCCGCCTTTGATGCCTGGATCGGATCGAGAGACACTGAAGTTCTAGGAACCTGATGGGACTTCAGGAAGCAAGATATGCAAATTCAGCTTGTACTTGTCCTGGAATTTTCCTGCCTATAAAAAAATAAAATAAAGCAATCTAGAATCATCTATACAGTTACTGTTAGAGAGATATTTAAGTAATGTCTACAATAATTGCTAAGGAAATTGTCAATCTTGGACTTTCTCTTGAGTCAATTCTCTCAGAGGAACAGGCTGTATTTTCTGTTGCTTCCATGTCCTTACCTGATCTGGGGGCATAATTGTTATTGCCTTGCAATGATGGACTCAAGTGACACACAGTGAAATGTTCTCAGTGGTTTCGAATAAATGAGCACATGGATGGAATTACAGATGTTGTCCTACAATTTTTAATAGCCCCTAGGCATATGTGATACAAGAAAAAGCTCTCAAAAACACAATGAATCCAAATTACATGAATTTCTGAAAGTAGAAAATGTATCCCAAGTTCTTTAAGAGCTTCCAGGGTCATAGCTCTTGGGCAGAGTAGCCTCTGCTAGCAAGACCTTTTCTGAAAAGCTGCTTAATGTCATTATGAAAGGATAAAGAGGAACCCCACCACAACCATTTTACACATTAGAGCAAGGTACAAAAAACAGTTTCATGAAACCACAGTTTCATTCCTGCAGAGCCCAGAGGTGTGTGAACAACATAATCTCCATTCGTGATGCAACAGAGTGGCACACAATTTCTTTCAAAAGTTGCATAACTATAACTTGTCCCAAGGAAAATAGTAGAAATGTTCTGGAAATTATATTTATGCCACAACAGTCACTAAAGTAAGATTAATACAGCCATAGTAAGTAGATTACATTGGGCTTAAGCCATGAGAAAGAGTGTGCTAAATATGATGTTGGGGGAATTGTTCCTGCTATGTTTGGTCCATGCCAGTACTGATCTAGCAATGATAAAGCTGCAGCTTCAAAACAAGTGTTCACACCTAGGCATCCATGGAAGTGCTATGCTTAGACTCAAATCCAGACTGCCTCAGTTCCAGCACCCTCATATTGGACTGATGCCTCCACTTCTCCAGGGAATAGAACCAGAATCCACAGTGGGGACTTCTGTTGTCACTGGGCATCGTGACAATTCACAAAGTATCTAAGTTCATGCTGTGACTGAATATTCCAACTGCATCTGTGCTATACTTCAAATATGAAAAAGATTTGTGTAGATTGGTTTACAGAAGAGTGACATTCAATGAAAGAAATAGATTCCTTGTTCTTTGATTTGCTTAACAAGCAGCTTTCAATTTGCAAATTTATTAATTGTTCTGAATACCTACAATTTAGGTTAAACTAATTCCATTTGCTTTTACTCATTTGGTTAGTGCTCCTTTAATAAAAGGGGACTGAAAACAATCACTGTTATCTATATGTACCATATATGATAAGACAGTAGGAAATCCTGGGAGATATTAATCCATTCCTTCAAAATTAGATCTCAGTTGATTTCTAATGAAGGGTTTGCTCTCGTAAGAAATTGCCTTGACAAATCTTTTCTTCCAGGAATAAATATTTTTTTCCTTTTTCCTTTTTAGAAAAACCAATTTATTAGCTTTCTGGCACCTTTTATATCTTTGTATCCTCAAGAATTGACCAACAATAATGATGCTTTGGAGGTGAGCTGTAGAATCTGTACTTCAGTGAAGGTCGATTAGATTATTTGTCACTGCATAAGGCACAAGACTTGGCAGAGAAGGAGTTGGGGGCTGAAGCCTCCATCCAAAGCAAGAAGCCATTCTCGGCACCTTTCCATGATGGAGATTTTTGAAAACAGACACAAACGTTTCACTCCACATCTGAACTGCTGTTAGAAGAGCGAGTCAGCAATCAGGAATTTAAGTGTGGCCTCTTTCTGAGCTATAAAGAAGCCAGACATCAACAGGAAGTGGAGGGGCTCAGCTGCCAGGCAGAGCCTTGACTATTCCAACACATCAGGCTTTTGTGCATCTTGTGGACCACAGCAGCTCCGCCCACAGGGTCTCTTGGAGGTCCCCAGAGTCTGTTCCTGGCCCCTGGGTCACTGAATGCTCTTTAGAAGATCAGAAATATAGGATGTTAGATGTTCCCCATGGTGCACCTGTGTGGAAGCAAAATGAAATTGCATTTCTAGGGGGCAAAAAGGCTTAGATTTACAATCCTACCCCAAATCAAGAGAATCCTGCCTTCTCAGGCCATGTGCCAAAAGTCTCAAGGAGCATGACAAATCGCATGAGGGGACAGATGGCCTCCGCCATCCCGACTTCAGTTTGGTGGCCTCTCCTCTCCACCTCTTCCTTCCTGATGCTGGGCTGACTGACTAGTGGGAATCCCTCTCTGATTCATCTGCCCCTCACTGAAGTGCTGGGGATGTTCTCTCCTGCAGGGTTGAAAGAGAGTAATATGTTCTAAGAGGATGACATAGGGCAGGTGCAAAAGTACTGACACATTCCACTCTCTCCCTTTCCTCCCTTGTTGCCTTCATTCCGAAATGTAGCTTAGAATCCTACAGGAAAGGAGGGTTTTGGTTATTTCTGCATGCCCACCTCCCCACTGGGTGGGAACTTTCCTAGCAGACCATTTGCTGTTTTGCACAGTCTGACCTGGAGGCTTCCAGCTTCCCAAAGCCTCAGCCAACTGCAGCAAACCTACAGCTCCAGGCCAGCTGCAATGCCCATGAGCTCCCCCTGCCTCAGCTTCATCTCAGCGGAGTCCAAAAGGGGCTCCAGCCAGGAGTTTGGAGAGGAAACGTTTTGTCTGAATTCTCTAACAGTGTCATGGTGAGTCCTCCCTCCCTCCATTCCTCTCTCCTGCCCGCCACCCAACCTTCCTTCCCTTCCTTTCTTCCCTCCCTCCCTCCCTGTCTTCCTGTCACCTGCTGAGTCTCCCGGGAACCCAGAGCCTCTCTGGCCAGCAGCAGCAGCAGCCATTGCCTCTCCGTGAAAGATGGGGCCATGCCGTGCAGTGGTGGACCAGGCCAGCAAGCTTGTCACCTTTGATTACTCGCCCGATCTTGGTGCTAAAGAAACAAGATGTGAAGAGTGGCCTCTTGGAACGTTTGATGTAACCTGCAACATCACTGCCCCTGGAACCCTTCCCTGCTGGGAATCCGTGTCTGGTGCACAGAGATGTTTTCAATGGAATGTCATTTTCAATCAATGGCCTGCACATTGCAGACTCCCCAGGACAAGCACCTTTTATTAAGAGGAGACAGAGAATGGACAGAAGGGACTTCACAGAATTCTCTTTTGGCTGTGCGTTGGCATTGCAGCATTGTACTAACCAGCAGGGAATCCGGTCTCTAAGCCTGGTGTGTCCCTCAAATGTCTGTGTGCACCAACGTGGTCCCATCTGTCCCAAGAAGAGGTTGGATGAAATGGGATCCTGGTGCCTCTCCAGGTCTGCGCTCCATATGCACAGGAAGATCTGGAGCTGAGGGCTGCACCAATGTGGTTTACTCTCACTCCACCATTTATGGGGAAGCTCCCAAACTGAAAAATACCTAATATAGGTAGTTTAATCACAGTAGCCGGCCTATAAGAAGACCTTAACTTTGTGTGTTCATGTGTGGTATGAGGATTGGACCCAGGGCCTTAGCACTGAGCTCCTTCTCCAGTCTTATTTTTTATTTTGAGATAGAGTCTTGCTCAGTCCTTAAATTTTCCAGACTGGGCTCAAACTTTCCACCCTCCTGCTTCAGACTCCCAGAGTGCTGGGATGACAGGTGTATGTCACCATACCTGGCTTAAATACTGAAACTCTACCTATGCTTATTTGCAGGATCAGTTCTTATCTGTTGACCACTGCTACTAAGACTGTTTTAAGAGTTGGATGTCGAAGGAAGATGCTGGACTAGTCTGGAAAGATTTAGGTTCTCCTTTCTGCCAGTGCTCTTGCATTGCTATTTCAGAACAACTCCACAAAACAAACACAGAAGACTTGTTGTCCTGCAGGCTGGGCAACACCGAGACCCTACACCCCGGCTGAGCAGGTGCTGTCTTCTCTGGTCCTTTCAGAGCTCCCCTCCCTGTCAGCTCTGCACAAAGCACAGCAGCAACTCCAGAAACCCATTTCTATTCAACAGGCATTGGAAAGCCAAATAGATGAGTTGGTGCAGTTAACCCAAGGCGAAACCCTGCTCCCACCAAGTCTCCTGCTCTATTCTTGGATTCATTGTACAAGGTTTTCACTGGAATGGCTCTTGTAAATTAATTGCAGGCACAATTGTCAACGGGCATTCTCAGAATAAGTGGCAAGTAGTTAATTGCACCCCAAATTAGCCAATTCTTCCCATAATTAACCATTCAAAGACAATTAATTGCACACATAATATTTGCACCTGCAACTAATTGGAGACCCTTATATTATTCCTGGAAGAAATAAATAAATAAATAGCAGCAAAAACAACAAAAGAACCAGGGGCTACTCTTGAAATGTTGTCTTCTGTAGGCTAAGGTTTTAGAGAGCAAGCAAAGGGGTTAGTTTAGGAAACGCTCCTCTGTGCTATAGTTGCCTAACTGGAAACTCAATTTTTAAATGTGTATTGCAATTGCCAAATAAAAATTGTAGGTTTTTCCAGTATACAACATGATATTTTGGTAGATAGCATATATGTCACTATACTCACATGGGTATTGTAGAAATGTAAAGTAAGCTGATTACAATGCACCTCACTCTATACTTCCCATTGTTTTGTGGTTGGAAAAATAATTTCAAATCATCTACAACCAGCAAGGTTTGCAGGAAATTATTCTTTTGCCTGTTTGCTTTTTTTTTCTAGTTACTAATGTGAACTACTTGTACTTAAACTTAATTTCTTCAGCAACCTAATACAAAAAATTAAGGATATCCAAGGTTATCCAATACCTGGGGCTATCAAGACCATCCTGCTAATTTAGATAACAGTGTTGTTATTGGAAGAAAAGTTAAGTCTTAGGCTTGCTATTTTTTTTCACTCACAGGTATCTTAATGTGTTTGTCATAGTAAAAAATATTCTCTTATACTCATGTCCTATTAGAAGAATAGCCACATTGTATCATTACAGTAGATCAGCCCAATCACGTCTCATTCATAAGAAAATAAATTGTTAATAATGGTAATAAAAATGAATATTAGCAATAGCAAATAACATCATCCATTTCCTAGCATTTAACATAGTTAATATCACTTAAAATGTCATAGAATTCAAAGAAGATATTTTATTCTCATTCTGTAGATGAGAAAATTGTTCATATAAGCTGCATGGCTTTGCCATTGTCCCACAAGTGGCACCTCCCCAAGACGGATTTAAACATGAATAAGTTAATCTACAGTGCCCAAGACATAAAGAGTGAATGCTTCATTAAGAATAGCCCAAGTATTGCTATCTCCATTAATTTCTAAGTTTATTCTCTTTTAATAACTGATTGAAGATGAGGTAGCATAAAACTAAATTAATATGTATTAAGTGTATCATGTGCTTCTTACTGCTCAAAATAACTATATTAAAATAATGCAATGATAGCATTAGTATCTTCACTTTACACAACATAAAGCCAAAGTGATAGATAAATAGATGCATAGATATATAGAGAGAGGAGGGATTCAAATCCTAACACTACAGAAGCCCAGAAATAAACCTACATATATATGATTAGGTAATCTTTGTCAGAGGTGCCAAAAACACATAACAGGGAAAAGCTAATCTCTTCCACAAATTGCATCAGAGAAAGTGAATATCCACACTGGAAAATCGCAACATTGAATCCTTATCTTACCCTGTACACAACAATCATCTCAAAATAAACTAACCCCTAAAAATAAGAACTGAGACCATAATTGTAGAAGGGATTAATATCCAAAATATAAAAGCAATTTAAAAAAACAAAACAGTGAGAACAAATAAACTAGTTGAAAAATAGGAAGGTGACCTGGATATTTTTCCAAGGGAGATACACAAATGACTAAGATGTTTCTTAAAAACAAGTATTCATCACTAGTCACCAGGGAAATACAAATCAAAACCATCCATGTTAGGATGACTATCATTAAAAAATCAGAAATAATAAGCATCAGCAAGGATGTGAAAAATAGAGCTGTATACACTGTTGGTAGGAAGGTTAATAGGTAGGGCTGTTATGGAAAACAGTATGGAGGGGAGAGAGAGAGAGAAAGAGAGAGGAAGGAAGGAAGGAGGGAAGGAAGGAAGGGAAAGAAAAAAGATAAAGGGAAAGGAAGGAACTCTCAGCTCACTTAGCAATCCCATCTCTAGGCATGTTATTTATAGAAAGTAAAAAAAAAATCACTATCAGGAAGAAATATCTGCACTCTATGTACACTTCAGCATTATTTACGGTAGTCAATATACGGAAACAGCCTAAGTGTCCATCCAAAGGTGACTGGGTGAGGAACTTTTTATGTAAATATCACACTGAGTATACCATATTTGTGTGTGTTCATGTGTGTGCATATGTACATAAAACTAAATATTAGTCAAAAGGAAATCTTGCTGTTTGTCACAACACAGATGTACCTAGAAAATATCACATACTATGTGAAGGTAACCAAGCAAAGGCAACTACTGCATGATGTGACTTGTGTATGGAGTCTAAAAAACTGGAGAAGAGGCCAGAGATTTAGCTCAGTGGTTCTGCCGCCTGCCCCACAAGCGCAAAGACCAGAGTTCGATCCCTGGCACCAAAAATAAATAAATAAATAAATAAAATGAAAAATTGGAGTTAATAGAAATGGAGGGTAATAATGATTTCTTGGAGTAAAATATGGAGGGAATGAGATTTTGGTTAAAGGATATAAACTTTCAGAGGTAAGATGCATAAGTTCCAGTGGCCTAATGTACACCATCAGGACAACAGTTAATAATAATGCATGGTGTACCTGAAATTTTCTAACAGTAGATCTCAAGTTTATCGATATGTTAGTGAGATTGTAGAAATCACTTCATAGTATAAGCATATGTCAAAAGAGCCCTTTATGTATTTTAAATATATATAGGTTTTGTTTTTTCAGTTATTCCTCAATAAAGAAGAAAATTTTTTAAAATTAAAATATCCAATATTACCATTTTAGCTCTAATATGTATACAGTTTGTTAACATACAGTGCGGCCTCTTATTACCTGGACAGGTGAGTATGTCTATAGAATCAGCAGTGTGCTTGGGCACATGTGAATGTGTGTGTGTAAGCTTGGATACGTGTGTGGCTTCTGTTAGGCGTCAGTCAGGAACCTGCGTCTGGGCCTGATTCGGCACGCTGGTCTCCCCGGTCCAGCACAAGCACTCTCTGTGCTTAGGACGAGGCCAGAGGGGATCTTCTGTTGGGGTCTTCTGCCCAGCACAGCTCACCTGCAGACCTCAGTCCAGGAAGGAGGCGCTTTTCATGATGCATAGAAAATGCATCAAGAAAAAGTCACTGAGAACAGAGACAGGAAGTAGGAGACAGAGTGAAGCCTGGGGTCAGAGGTCAACCCACACGGCGACGGAGCATGAGGGTCTGGGGCTGGGGGTTCCAATTCACAGGAGGGAACCCACACTTGACCCGGGCAGGGGCTGCGGACACTGATGGGGGCGTGGCGGCTCTGTGCCCTCGATTTCACTCCGTAGGTGTCTGGTCCACTTCAGCAGAGACCCAGGTGAAAGTGCTTTGCTGTGCTGGGGAGGAATGACACTGCGTCACAAGCTGAAACCCTCTGTGCGGGCTCATCTAGAATGGCCCCCAAAAGCCCCATGATCAGAGGAGAGGCTTTGGGAGGTGATGGACTGTGTAGCCTTGCCCCTGTCAGTGGAGTTCACGCCCATGCTGAGTTCAGAGCTGAATGGGAAAGGGACCTGGTTAGACGTGGTCACTGGGGCATGACCTTGCTCCCATACTCCCTTCTCTCCCTGCTTCCTGACCACCATGAGAGAGCAGCTGTCCTCCACCATGCACTGCCACCCTGTTGTTTTGGTCTGGAGCAGCTGGCCATAGACTGAACCTTCAAAACCATAAGCAAAAATCAATGTCTCCTCCTTAGCTTGTGGGTGCTGGGTATTTCGTCCCAGTGATGAGAAAACTGACCAGTGCCCACCTGACACCAACCAAGTGCAGATTTCCTCTCACTCTGCAGAAGGCCTTGGGAGCACCCACTACATCCTGCAGGAAGGACCAGCAGAGCAGGACACAGGATTCAGTGTCAGCAGAGCACTACCGCCAAGCCACAGGACCGACCCCATACTCCTGCAGTCAGTGGAAATAGAGAAATTAAAACTTTTGGAGGAGTGAGCACACGGATTTTATTATGTGACAATGATAAGCAGTAAAAGCATCAGAAATGTTATGGGTTTTTTGTGTTTGTTTTTTTTTACCCCTTTGAAATAAACCTAAAGCATGGCCTTGTCAACTAAGTCCCTGATAAAAACTGTGAGCAGGACCAAACAAATGGTATGGCCCAGGGCACACTGCTGGGTAGCTTCATCATCTGGGGGCAAGAGCCCATTAATCAGAGACGAAGAGAAGATTTCACCACCAGACAAACAGCTCTTCCCCTAAATTTTGTTCCCCAGGCTCATGCACAGCACACATGCCCAGGTGCACCTCATATGCGTACAAGTCTGTACCTGGGCATCCCAATGATTATATTAGTCTCTAAAGCAGTCCTGGTTCAACTGCTTCTACACTGCACAAACCCCTTCCACTCTTTTCTCTTTTCCAAGTCATCTTAATTAACCACACATAGATAGCATTTTTTCCCCCAGAGATTGTTAGATGCAGGAGTCTTCATTTTACCTTTCTTTTCCTTTGCAACATAGGAGCAAAGCTGATATTGTAACTGGTGTTCACCACACCCGCCTGATTGGTAAAAGTGGTTTGTGGTCCAAACTGCAAGCCCTTTGAAGTCTCACAGGATGGGCAATCCGGGACGTTGTGCATGGTACTTTCATTCCCTTGGCTAAGAGTGGACCGCTTTGCCCTGTGGAATGACCCTTCTCCTACTAGAAGGACTGCTGTCTTGAATAATTTCTACCTGCCTCTGTCCTATTCAAGTCAGGAAGCCCATCTGCACAGATCTGGATGGTAACTGCAGTTACCTATGCTGTACTGATTACACCCACTTGGGAAGGCTTGGAAGATGTTTGGGGATGACCGTATTTGTCAGTACCCCCCAACAATGATTCTTTTAGGCTCATATGATTATCTACTTTTATTAGTATCTCTCTCCCCCCCCAGATTAACCATCAGTAGGAGACTGCTCGGCATTAGGGAATTAATCTCACCTGCCCACCTCAGCACCCACTTTGCTGTCTGATGCCTTTCCCTCATCACCTACCCAAATGTGACTTAAGTGTGCTCGGTAAAATCAGCAAGCGTGGTCCTGTCTCCCCATCGGCCACACTCAGAGGCTGCAGGGATAGTGGCATGGAGCGGGGGCACAGAGAGGAGAGGACTAAGAGGCTAAGAGAAGTGACCCAGCGCCTGTCTGGCTACAGGCTCTCCACAGAGCCCCGGCCTCCCATCTTCTCATCCCAGCTCACTGCTCACAGAAGCCTGTGCATCACGGCTTTACCTGCCCCTCCCTCCTCCTCTGGCCCCACAATAGCACCTCTCATGCAACACGTGAGCAGCAGCTCACAGATGCACAATGTATACAGCTGTGCACTCTCACATCAAGGCCACTCCTGTCAGAGTCAGTGGTACAAAGCAATGAAAAGAAGCACTCCTAAAATATAAGGTGAGAATCAGACAGCGCCGGCCCCAGTGGTTTGTGGAATGTGTGCCTTAACAATGCTAAAATCCCTGCAGCCTCAGTGGGTCTGGCTTCAAAGACTCCAGCCCCTCAGAGGGCTGTGTCCCTCAGAGGGCTGTGTCCCTCAGAGCACACCGCTCACCTGCCTGCTCCTTAGACTCACCCTACCACCACCTGCTGGGCAGAGCTGGGTGTGGAGCACTGTCCTGTTAGGCCAGGAGACAGACCATCTCCCAGTGCCTCCTGTCTCAACGGCCCAACCGAGAGATGCAGATGGAAGCAGAGGTGCGGAAGAGGCCAGGGGAAAAATCACAGATTTGCTTCTCATTGATTCAGTGATGCTCCGCAGGCTGCCATGCACACATTTAACAACACAGTTATTTCAGGAATCACATGTCCATTAGTCAAAGACGAGCGAATCTCACACCTGGAGGGAATGCTGGTCCTGGGTAGGGCCAAGATCATTTTTCAGCATTTGAGCTCCTTGGCATCAGTTTCTCTGCATCTCTCTCTTAAGGCTGGGCTTTGGAGTGAGTCACTCACTGGAGACATAGTTAATCAGAATTACACTCTTCCAAGACTGCTGATGGATGGACAGGCCTGAGAGATGAAATATGAATGATAAATGGAAGAGACAAAGAAGAAGCCTACTGAGTAGGCTACTTATTTTGTCCTGAGACCATGTCTGGGAGGCTTGAAGGACAAATGGGTATGGATGGGCTTTTGGAATCCCACATTTGATTTGTAAAATAATAAAAGGAAATCAAATTTTGTCTGTGATGAGAACAGGGTTGAACCCACAGGAAGGACATTTTCAGACCTGAGTTCAGATAAATTATAACTAGTGATCTAAGTTCATTAAACTCCCTAGGCTCGGATGAATTATAATTAATTAGCACATCATTATACAAGTTCATTCAACTACCCAGGACAAAAACATCATGAGACATTTAGAAAAGCCTATATACTGTACCCATGCCTTATAGGGAGAAGGAAGCAAGTAAGTCATTAATAACTAGCTTTATGTGGTATAAAGCAAATTTCTGCCCATAAGACTTGATATCTACCGTTTTGTTTGGTGGCTGCAGTAGCCATATGAAGATGTGCTGTGGATTTCAACTCATACACTAGAGAATCTAGTGCTGTAAGTAGTCTTAATATGAAAGGCATAGGGGATTATGTAGAAAATTATCAAAGGTAAGAAACATTCATTTAAAATTAAGTTTAATATAAAATTAGGCTCAGAAAAATATATTTTTTAAACTTTCAAATAAAATTTGCTCTTGACAATTTTGTTCTGTACATGCTTTGGAAAAATGCCTTTTTTATATATACCCACATGCAGTTGATACTAATGTGCCCATACAATATCTAAAAAATGGATTAAAATAGGTGCAAAGCAAGTACAGTACTTAATGTGGAGAGAGTTTAATGCAGTGAGTGGAGTGTTCCGGAATCCTGCTCTGGACACGCTTGAGAGACCTGAAATTCAGCGCTTAGTTTCTAGCTGTTTCCCTTCGTGGCCATCACTGGTTCT
The DNA here is from genome assembly GCF_053883595.1 of Heterocephalus glaber. NCBI lineage: Eukaryota > Metazoa > Chordata > Mammalia > Rodentia > Bathyergidae > Heterocephalus > Heterocephalus glaber. The sequence continues at coordinate 7,918,762 of NW_028258435.1, read as the reverse complement.
CCTCATGTAGCCATGGCAGAGCTGCGAACCTACTATGGTTGGCGTTTCTGTTCTCTGCCAGCTATTCTAGAGGAAACGTCCCTTGGTTTTACCGAGGTAGAATTCAACACGAAGGGCCTAGTAGGGCACGGTGGGGTCCCACTCCTGTCATCGCAGCACTCTGGGAGACTGAGGCAGGAAGATTGCAAGTTCCATTCCAGCCTAGATAACCTAGGGACTTAGTGAGATTCTGATTCACAATAAAACATGAAAAACGTGCTGGGAATGTGGCTCAGTGCAAGGACCCTGTGATCGATCCTCAGTATTGCAGGAAATAAAAAAGAATAGGGAGGATGGTTTTGCGGCCAGGTGTCTAAGTCCTTGTGGTCTGCAGCTGCCTTCAGCTCATGCAGGGCAGACATCAAACTCGAGGCTGCTCACTGAGGTGCTCATGCCTGGGGGACCAGGGGGACACCCTGGAGCCAAAGTCGGCACCCCAAATTTCATCCTCACCCGTGAGAGGAAGCTCAGAAGCCTTCAGAGTGAGCTGGCTCAGTCTGGTTCCCAGGGATGGAGATGAAGGCAGCACCGAGCACTGCAGTGGGAGGGACCTGAGGCCCAGCTCTGGGGGCCCCAGTAAAGAAACCATTTCAGTCAGTTCAGCTTAGCTGCAAGGCTGAGGGTGAGGGGATGCTAACGTGAGAGATGAGCTCCATCTACCTCTCTGCAAAGCCCATTTGCCTGTCCCAGATGCTGTGGCTCACCTACCTTCTGCCCCTGGCACCTGCCAGAGACATGTGGAGAAGCATTCCACCTGAGAAAGGCAACTGCGGGACATCACGAAGGAAGCTGGCACCTTAATGCTACAGAAAATCTATTTGTTGGCTTAAAACTGACAGGCTTAGTTTTCCCTAAATAATACTTTTGATCCATGGGAATTAGCATGGATCAACTGTTTTCTCAAGACATCTTATCTTTATTTGGGGGGTTATTTTGTTCTTTCCCTGAAACTTTATTCTGCTCTTTGCCTTACTCAAATGAGAGATAGGATATGCTATTTAACCATGTGTGCCTGATTTACTTCACTCAAAATTATATTTTTCATATGCATCCATTTTCCTACAGAAGTCTTGAATTTGCCCCTCTTTGTAGTTGAGTAGTACTCCATTATGTATAGATATCACACTTTCTTTATCCATTTGTCTGTTGATAGCAGACAGGCCACTTCCAAGATTTAGCAGTTGTGAGCTGTGCAGCTATAAACACGGGTGTGCATGAATCATTATAACATGATGTCTTTAATTCTTTGGGAAAACACCTACAAAGGGAACAGCTGGGTCAAACAGAATTTCTCATTTATCTCTTTGAGGAATCTCCATACCGATTTCCGTAAAGGTTGTACCAGTTTACATTCCCACTAACAATGAAAAGTGTAAGGACAAAGATTCAAATCAGCCAAAAATCACAGGCTGGTGATTGATTAAGGGCTCTACGAACATGTAAGAGAGTTAAATTTCATTATTATCTCAAAATATTCAAGTCAGAACCTGTGGACTATGGCTTGCAGTAAACTAAGAAATAAATGTAGCACATGAGCATTTACCATCCTGACTCTAATCTAGAAAAAAAAAAAAAATTCCAGGAAGAGTTTTCACTCGTGTTTCAACAGAGTCCCTCAAGACTTTGTACCCTGCTTGCTGTACTTGAATCGAGGCTCCAGTCTCTGCCTTTAATACACTCAGAGCCAAAGCAAAAAGATATAAGAAAAGAAAAAATTTTCCTTGAAAATAGCTTTCTTTACCAGATAACTTTCTCTGCAGCTACCTAATGTACCAAGTCTCACAACTGCAAACCCAGAATCACCTTTGCTTTCATGGTGAATGACTTGGAGCCAGCTCACCCTGCAGCTGCCCTTTGGGAAAACATGTAAGGAATTCCTTTGTTCTTTGCTCAGGCAAAAGGAGAATCACGTTTTTAAGAAGTCCCCGGCTCTCTCTTCTTGTGGCTTGGATGTCCCTGTCCTACAGACTTCTACTCACTGCCCTGAGAAGGGAGGCAGGAGCTGACCAGAACACACCCTTTCTTCTGCGCCTCCTGTCACGCAGTCTCTCTCTTCACATTCCTAAAGAACAGAGGGTAGACTCTAATTAGACACCATGTTTCTCAGATAACCTGGCTGAGTAAACTGAGAAGGCGTCATCCGTGGGCCTCTTGCGGTTGATCACGACCTCTGCAGAGCTGTGTAATATCCCATTTATCCTGCCTGAATCATGCAGCTCAGAGCATGCTTTGGACAAAACGCTTCTGTTTATTTCTACAATCCATGCTGCAATTCATGTTGGAGGGACTCCTACTACTCCCATGGAGTGAGTCTTAAATTGTTTGTTTTAAAAAACAGCATCCCCTCATCTTTGGCTCTCACTCTGTTATAAGGTCCCGGTCAGGATAGAAAATGGAGCATATTTTTGCTTATAACTAGACTGAAAAGAAAGGGTTGTTTCAAGACTCACTTTTCTAAGGACGTGCGTGGAGTACACCATGAGTACCCTACGGGGAGTTAGCGCCTGTATATGAGACATCTTACTGCTTTTTCTGTCCCTTCCCTTCCCCACTTTTCCCCTCCCTCCACCTCTTGATCCCTTTCCCATTAGCCAAACATTTATCTCCCTATTTCTTATTGTCTGTCTTTTATTTTGCTCTTTGATTCACTTATACTGAGTTTCTCATGTAAGAAAAACCATGCGATATTTAAGCTCATGTGTCTGATTCATTCACTTAACCTTACAGTCTCAAGGTGCATCCATTTTCCTACAAAGGACTCAAATTCATCCTTCATGGCAGAGTAGTACTCCACCATGTGTAAACACCACTTTCTTTATGCGTTCATCTGTTGATGGACATCTAGGCTGCTTCCAAGGTTCAGCTACAACAAGTCCTGCTGCTGTAGGTGTGGGTGTGCATGGAGCTCTGTACCATGCTGTCCTTTTTGAAGCAGAAATTATCTGGCATCTTTTATTCACAGCCCCTTTACCCAGTCCTCTACAGAGATTATCTTCACTGATGCCAAATCCCACTCAGGAGGGGGATGTGATGCTTGGAGCCAGCCTGTCCGGGAACCCACTGAAGAAGGCACAAGGGGCTTTCGGGGAGAAGAGGGGCTGGACAGCTCTAGTCCAGCAGCTCTGTGGCCAAGATGCAGTTCTGATCTGGGTGCCGGTTCAGTTAACATTCCCATGGCAACAGGACTGTGTGCAGAGAGGGCTCCCCGTGTCCAGGGAGTGCAGCCCAGATGGGCTCAAGCTCCTACACCTGGGGTGCGGCAGAGAGAGAGAGAGAGAGAGCAGCAAGCCCACTGATTATGGAGTGGAAGAGACTCCAGGCTGCTGAGCAGCCTTCGAGTGCCAATCAGACAGAGCCAAACCGGCTTTCCCTCCAGGCACCGCCCAGCTTCCCAAGGGATGAAGCTATTGCAGGGCACAGGCACCCGGGTCCCTCGGAGATGCTCAAAGCCGCACTGTCTGGTGAGCAGGGGAGAACAGGACTCGGGACAGACATTCAGTCTGGGTACTGAAGGGGCCCCAGCAGCAGAGAGGTGGGGTGAGGAAGCTGAGAGCTCAGCCCCTCACTGACTGGGTTGCAGGCACAGTGGGCCCCGTGCTTCGTGGCTTGGATGGGGAGGGCACTTGGGTGAAGTCCTGGGCTGGTTACTCGTGGTTTGGCTGTCACTATCATTACAGCCTCCCCCATAATGAAAACATGCTCTAGTCCTCCACTTCTGCATCTTTTCATTCTTTTATTCCCTCATTTTCTCGGTAGGCTTCATTAAGCACACACCATGGTCAAGTATGAACTTACCACAGGTGAGCACAGGTGACAGAAACATGGTCTGTCTTTAAAGCATTTTCGCAGTGCATGGGTTCAATTCACTTCAAAAAGTGGGACAGATAAAATGTGTTAATTGTTGAAAGATGCAGAAGTGATTTATTTGTTGTGGTACGGGCAGTTGAACCCACAGCCTTTGTAGCAATCCTCCTACCCCAGACTCCCAGAGTGCTGAGATTAGAGGCATGCACCACGATGTCCATAGTGTATTATTTTTAATCTTTTTAAATTTTTATTTTACTAGTCCGTGTTTGCAGTACATGACGATTACATTCCCTGTGAGAAGTTAGTACGTATACACAACATATCGTAATTCTTTTTCCATCCCATTTCTCTCCCCTCCTTCTCATCCCTCCACCTCTAGAGTCCTTTCCCTATTGCAAAAGATCTCTCTCCCTGTTTCCTATCATCTATCTTTTATTTTTCTCGTTAATGTATTTATACTTCCGGTTTCTCATATAAGGGAAACCATGCAATCTTCAAATCAAAAGCTCAAGGTTCAACTTCCTTTCTCAGGGAAAACCATCTAGAATCATCTTCCAAGATGCCTGGAATCATTCTGATGTAGACTGGCCAGTCCACCCCGAAGAGCCTACAGGCTACGCCCTGACCTAGCCACACCCACATCACAGGCTGGAGTGTTTTGCTCTGGACTCACCAAGAGCAGACTGTCATTTGTGGGTCTAAACTGTCCCCAGAGATCCTCAGCCGCAGATAGTTCTGGCCTCTGGTCCAGTAGGGTGTGCAGGGCAAACAAATGGAGTGACGTGGGACACACAGACCCAAGGCTAAGAAAGGCCACCTGGTGTCTCCCACTGTTCCATCCTCCCACCCTGGCCCAGGACTAGATGATATAACACTGGATACAGTAACACTAATCTTGCCTTTTATTAAGTTGAGACGAGTTCATAATGAAAATTGATGTGAGAAAGCTTCCAGGCACCATCCCTTCTCTTCCTCCCATAAAAACGCCACAAAAATGCTGGCTGCATGTGAGAAGTGCTTTTCAGCATGTCTGTCATCCTCTCTCGCTGCCTTGTAAGCCCTGTGGACCAGGGTCTGTGTGGGGCCAGATGATTAAATGCTCACAGAGACAAAACGGACACAGGTTCCTCCTCTTTCTATGTAGCTTTTAACATCAGTAGCAAGAAGACCCACAGTAAATACTACTTGCTGGCTCTTGCACATTATCTTTTAAGCAAATCCTACTGTGACCTTCAGAGGATGTGAGATCAATACCCATTTTGCAGACAACTGCATGGAGTTTGAGGCAGGTAGAACAGGGGTAATGAAGGTTGTCCCCAACTTGGGTCCAGGTGCTCTCAGAAGCTCTTTGTAAGCATGGTCTAGCTGGTTTTTATGATGGACCTAGAAGACAGGGAAAATGTAATCTCCATGCTTTCACAGGATGAAAAGGAAGCCAGAGATGTGAAGGAAGGTCCAAGAAGCTATTAAGCACAAGTACAGGGAAGTGCGGGATTGGAAGAGAGTTTTTATTTTAGTGGTTCAGTTCAAGATGGGTCCACCAGATTTCTGTCCTAACGACAGGCCAGAGGCACAGCAGGCAGTGGCAGCACATTATTCCTGCCACTAATGACCAGGTTTATGATCCCGCAAAGGTCTCCACCTCCCAGAGCTCAGTTCCTTCATTTCTGAGATATCACACTAAGGTCCGAAGCAGGAATGCAGATGTGAATTTCTTCTCGATCATTTCTAGGAGGATGTTTGTTCATCCTGTAAAAAAATACAAATGCGGACATCATTCCTTGGCACTTGCTGTGGTTGAGTTATATTATTCTCAGCTGATTTTTTTCTCTTTGTTTTTTCCAAAGTGCCGGGAGTCAAACCCAGGACCTCAAGTGTGCTACCACCAGGCAGCACCTCGCATCCCATCTTTAACCTTTTGAAATACACCAATAGAGTGAATCTGCCATTCGCCCATCTCTGGGCCCAAGAACATAATGTTGGGGAAAATTAAACAGCTCAAATTTTCTTTATTTTGCCACTTAATATCTGTGTGACCTTGGGTGATTCGTATAATTATGCATTTAGAATTCATCATTAAAAGCAATAAAGCAGCAAGAATAATAATAATCATTATGGGTGGATGATTAAGGACACATATGAGACTATGGTGGATAGATTTTAAAAATAGAGCACACAAGCCTGGTGGCACACACCTGTAATCCCAGCACTCCAGAGGAAGAGGCAGGAGGATCGCCTTGAGTTCGAGGCCAGCCTGGGCTACATAGTGAGTGCAAGACCAGAACTACATAGTGAGACTCTGCCTCAAAACAGTGATACTGGGATGAGCTGGTTTTAAACTAGTAACAAACAATTAAACACTACGATATGGTCACTACTAATTCAGATGCATTTGACCCAGCCCTGTGAGACCTCAAGCAGACCTCTACTGGGTAAACTGAGGAAGTTATCTAAGTTGTAGATGGAAGATCCTGGCCTCAGACTGCTCAGTTACTGGTCAGAGCGCAAATCTGATGGAGGCAGAAGGTCACGAGTTTAGGAATGGAGCACAGTTACATATATGACTGTAGGAAAGCTGTTCAGCATTATAAAATATCCAGGAACATTCACTCTTATGAGGTTCAGGATATAATAACTCTTGGGGTTTTCATGTGACTAAAAGCTGCTGCCACAGTGTCTCCGTTGGTTTAGGGTTGAAGGACAAACTCTTTCCCTCCTCCCGTGGGATGGAACTGCTTTTAGGAGAAACACAAGTCAAGAGCAAATTTCTAAATTTCAAGTTTTATCTAGTGTTATTAGCAAATAAAATCACGAGAGGATCCCTCCCTCCCTTGCCAACAGTTTGCTCATTTTATTGATTACAGACTCCATTTGTGAGATAAGAATGCCCATGTGAATAACCCCAGCAGGTTGCCAGCATGTTTCCAGATGAGAGGCACCTTCTCTCTGATTCAAGGACAGAGTACCTTTGCTGGCTTCCCAATAGAAGCCAGATTATCTCATCCATGCTCATGGACTACCAATGTAACCATATATAGATTTTTATACCAGAAGTAGCTTTATGTATGGTACAATTAAAATAGGTTTGGGGAGCTTTAATCTTGGTTTAATTCCAGGTCAATGATTTTTATTTATGATACCATGGGGAAATAATTATACTTTTATGAATCTCAGTCTACTCATCTACAAGATGAGGATTAAGTGAGTTCCAATATGTAAAAGGTCATGACATCTAATGCCTCACCTATAGTAGGGAGTTTATAAAGCTATGCTTTCCATCCTCTTCCCCAGTAAGGGCATAATGTCAATTTTACATAACTATGGAAGCTTCATAATGGCTAGCGATGTGCCCTGCACAAAATATGCTCTTGATAAATGTTTATAGAATTAAACTGGATTTAGAAAATATAGGTAAGGCAGATGTTTTAGAATAAAGGTTTTGTATCATATAAAACACAAGCTCAGTAACTCACATTCATATATTTTGAATGTACGCATTATAGTTCCAACTCAAAACCCACAGTGCTCAAACCTGGTTTTCGTCATTGGTTTATTATCAACTACTATTAAGTGAGACCACAGAGTTTCATGGAAAGAGGACACAGTTTAAAGTCAGAGTTGAATTTACATTGACTTTATTTCATTGGATCAAAGATGCAATGATCACAAGGTGCATGTGAATAATTGATGTGAAATATTATAATGCTAATACAATGAAGCATGATTTCCCATGCATTCGTTGCAAGATAGATATTTGTTTCAGGAACATTACAATGAGGGGAGCATGATCTCATGGGACCTGCTTTTTGAAAAATAATGTGATCTTCAGTTTCTCCATCAGAAAAATAAGTTTGGAAATGGTAAATGAGAGGATATTACAAGAACCTAATTAAGAGCCAAGCTATATTATGTAAAGGTACAAATTTCCAATGATGAATGTCATTATATTGTATACCTAAAATGTACCAATAAAATTAATTTTTAAAAAAAATAAAATAAAAAAGAATCTAACTAATAAAAAGATACAAATGTTCTTTTCAAATCCTAAAACATTCTGAAAATATAATTTATGGATGAAGGTCTTGTTCTGTGAAAAACGAAATTTGTAGATGCGAAACATCCTCTGACTTTCTGGTCTATTTTTACACCAAATGTTGTTTCTAATATATTTCTCCCTGCTGAATATTCTTCTTGGTTGTTTATGTAATACTATGGCCAGAAAGTAACATCTTTTGTGTTTATTTTACTGTAAATATGGCAATACATAATCATAATAGATGCCCTGAATTTGTAATACTTTGTCTTAAGAGTCCATTTCTCAAAGATTTCATTATTTTACCTTGGATTTTTTTCTTTCAATTTCGATGATTATTAAAGTACAAAATTAATAGTTTAGTGGTTATTGAAGAAAAATATTATATACCATTAAAGTTATTTATTTAAAGGAATTGACAAAAAATTTCAACCAAATCCAGAAAAAAAGAGAGAGAGTCAAAAGCATAAAAGGAAAAAAAATCAAGAAAATTGCCCAAGTCAGGGAAAGGACTACTTAGCTTACCAGCCAATCTTGGACTGATTTTTATAAGTCTAGGATATCAAATATGAACATTTTTCACAGAATCCTCAACATATCCTTTGCCTTCTGTTTTGAGGACAGGACACAGAGGCATCCTGAGTGTCAGGTGACAAATCTAAGAGACTCATCGTCACTGGAAGGAGGAAAGTTCCACGCTGCATACTCGTCGTCTCCTGAGCTTTGGCCATTCCCCTCGATATGACGAGCAATGCGAAAAGAAACACATGACCCAGGTCTGCGCATCACCATGTGCGTGACCGTGTTAGCCTCACTGCTCTGTGGGTGGAAGACACCGTAACCATTCCCCAACCTCGATTCATCCACGGGGAAGGCCAGCAAGCTAGTGAAATGCGAGTTAAAAAGAACAGGCAGCTCTGTAGGTAATTAAGGCAAAGATGCTAGCAAAACCATTGTGATGTCAGAAAAAGGATAATTTTTGAAATTCCAGAAGCAGCGAGTTCCCCTGCACAGCCTATTGCTTTCCGCTGGCTTGTTGCGGCTTTGTCTCCACGAAAACTGAAAAAACTCACAGACCGCATCAGACTCCGGAGCCCCCTCCTAAGCCTCTCTTTAGTGTGTGATATTGGCCTATGTTATCTTTTCCCCACTTCTACTCCCTTGAAATCCTAAATGTCCTTCAAATTTCCACTCCATTTCTCCTGCTTCCATCTCAATGTATCCTCTCTCCAATAAGGCATTCCAGTTAACATGTCCTGTAGACACCGATGGTGGTTCTTACACATTTACTCAGAATTTTAAAGATGCCTGTCTTCCTTATGGATTTGAATTACTAGGTGTGATTGTCATTTTTAATCTCAAATCTTATCCACAGAATTACTCGATTTTTGTTGATTAATTTTTTTTAAATAATACCGAAAATACTTTTTGTAATTGGGATACGGAAAAAGACTGCAAATCCGTATCATAATACAGTGGTTTTCACAGAAGAGACAATGTTCGTGGAGTTACTACCTGACCTTTCGTCAATTTCTCTTTTTTTAATTTTTAAATTAATTTTATTGGTACATTTTATTGGTACATTTCAGGTATACAATTCATTTACGTTTATCATTGGGTGTCTGTACCTGTACATGCTGTATCTTGGTTCTTATTTTTTTTCCATTACCTGTGCTCCCTTCACCCCTCCACCCTTCCCTATTTACATAGGTTTCATTTCCATTTTTTTTCTTTTCTCATAGTTTTTCCTTTCCCTCTTTTCCTTTCCCCTTCCTCTCTCTTCACTCCTTCGTCTTTGGATCTTTTTTCCTATTTCAAATTATCAATTATTCATTTTATCATTTTAACCCTTGTTTACACTATCAGTTTCTCACACTAGAGAAACTATTCAGTATTTACACATGTGTATCCTATTTATTTCACTTAAGAGTATGGCCTCAATGTGCATCCATTTAGCTATAAATGTCTCTAGTTTCTCATTCTTTATGGCTGAGTAGTACTCCATTTTATAAAAAACCCCTACATTTTCTTTATGCAGTTTCCAGTTGATGGGCACTTGGGCTGTTTCCAAGCTTTCACTTTTATGAACTGTGCCACTATAAACATGGGTGCACATATATCGCTGTGGTATAATTCTTTTAATTCTTTGGGGAAGATACCCAGTAGGGGGATAGTGGGATAAAATGGGACCTCTAGCCCTAGTTCTTTGAGGTATTTCCATACGGATTTCCACAGTGGTTGCACCAATCTACACTCCCACCAACAATGGAGAAGGGTTCCTTTCTCTCCACACCCCCGCCAGCATTTGTTATTGGTTGATTTCTTGATAGCAGCCATTCTTTCTGGGGTACGGTGGAATCTCAGTGTTGTTTTCATCTGCATCTCTTGAATGACCAGTGATGTTCAACATTTTTTCATATATTTATTTACTGCTTTTACTTCTTTGTCTGAGAAATGTCTGTTCATTTCAGATGCACATTTTTGAATTGGGTCTTTGAATTTGGGGGGTCTGATTTTTTTCAGTTCTTTATATATTCTAGATAGTAGTCCTCTGTCTGAGGTACAGCTGCTAAAAATTTTTTCCCATATTGTAGGTTGTCTCTTAGCTCTGTAGGTGGTTTCTTTTTAGCTCGGTGGTTTCACTGCCTGCTGTCAATTTCTCTTATTAAGATCAACCGCATGACTTCATTTCCATAGCAGAGCAGGTAGCTGAACCCATGTAAGTGAGAATTATGAGGGTAACATTACATCTATACTTCCTAGCCTGTTTGTAATTATAAAGTACTTAGGGCTCACCTCACTTTAATGCATGCTAGGTTTGGCACTGCTAAAGAGTTCCCCAGAGATGGCCCCAACTCTGATTCTCTTCCATCTCTAGACACCTTCTTGTCCCAAGAAAAGTACCTTTCTTCCCACTAATCAGCTCTGACAGGGCTTCCCTGCATCTGTGCCACTAACATGGAAAGGGGATTATTCTTGGCCCCTTGGGGCTGGGTGCTCACTGTAATATTTTCCCACACCCCTGGCTTCTACCACTTGTTGCCAGTCACCATCTCTAAGAAGTCAAGACAACCAGGTCTCCCAACCTTGCCTGATAGCTCCTGAGAGAGCAGAGCTCTCCCCAGTTTCAGAAAGACTAGTGTCCAGAGATGCTTCTTCTCCAGCTTATGTAACTGAGACTGAAAATCCTACAGATGAAAGGAGCCAGGGCAACACATATGAAAGATAAGCCCAGAGCAGTGCAGGGCATTCCCACAACAGGTTAATGGCCCAAGAGCAATGGTTTGAAATGTAAATGTGACCAGTGGCTCTCCAGGACCTGTCCAGCAGCTTCCCGCACACTCCAGCTCCATGGCTTCCTCGAGCTGTGCGCAGGTGATCCAGTGTTTTGTTCCCTGGCACACTGACCTGAGGCATCCCCGGCACAGGTCTCTGTCTCTGCATATACTGTGACACGTCTCTGCTCGTGTATTTGATGCCCGGCACTAGAACATAGCTGGACAAGTCCCCTCTATGCCATTTTTCTCCCCAACACCATGCTCAAAACTGATAGGAAAGTGGCTGAAAGTTTTCCCATGTTGGCATGTAGTTTGGCTGCCTGCTTTGCCCTTCTCCTCGGGATTTTATCATTCCTACACCTTCGGTCTTACCTCATCAAAATGCGCCCAAAGATACACAAGCTCCTCTGATCTGCATCCACACTGTGTGCCCCTCCTAAAGGTCTTACTCTGTTGGTTTGAACTCAGGCCAACCAGAAACCCAAGCACAAACCACTGTTTTCTGAGAGCAAGGACCACTTGCCACCACCTTTGTCCCTGTAATGCAGGAAGCTAATGTTTGGCTCACAGGAAACGTCTCATGAACACAGGGACATCTCTGAGGCTTATTTTCTCCTCTGCTTTTTGGGCACAGTAGAAGTTATGCCTCATCCTTCTACATGTTCTCTTAGTGCACACCAAACCATCTGGCAAAAAGGACACAACCCTCTCACACACTGTGTCTGTGGTTCTTTATCATTAAAGTTTTGGTAGCACACCACACTGGAAGTCTTAGTTCGGGTGTTTGGGAACCCCAGACACCGCTGGTCGCTTTCAGTTTGACTAATCACCTGAGACGGCAGTCAGTGTTCAGCCCCAGGTCCTTCTGGGTCCCGTTATTGCTTCAGAATCTGTTTCCCCAGCCACAAACTGGTCAGGCCCCAAAAGTATGCACCTGCACTCTCCTGAAGAGTCCTCTTGACCACAGTGTAGACAACTGGGAATTCTCGCCCCTCCAATCCCCATGCCTCCCTGCCGGCCGCAAGAGCAAGGAGTCTTTGTCCATTCAGTATATGATTGCATAATGTTGTAAATGTCATAAAGTCGGTGGCTGAGAAATAACAGACTCGTTTCTCATAGTTCTAGAGTCTAGGACTTTCAAGTCAAGGATCCACAGACTCTTGGTGAGTCTACTGTGCCCCTGGAAGGCTTCTTAACACCTGTGCCTAGGACACTTCTCTGCCCACCTGGATTTCCAGACAACCTGCTGCTCCCAGCGTTCTATGGAGCTCTGTGGGAATCACCATGAATGGAGCTCATGAGGCTCTGGCCCATTACCCCCGGCCACTGCTGGATGTGTTGGCCCCTGGGACCCTTATCCTGGAAGCCCTGCCAGGAATGACAAGGGAGCCCAAAACCCATATTACAGTCTTTATTCCACGACAGAAATTTTTAAAATATGCACAGTCCCCAGTTTGCCCCCTGTATCCTGACATGTTTCTCTTTTACTCCTAATGTTTCTTAGACTGTAGAGAACGTGTTTCAGCAAAGGAAGGCCAATTTCCAAAGCCGTTTGTTTGGCAAATGCAAGAGGTCTCAAGCTAGACAGACCTGCTTCTGCTTCCTCAGAGCTTACCTAATTCAACAGCAGTAGTAATCATGTTAAATAAAAAATACTAGCCCTGCCAATAGCCCTGGGCTCGACTCCCTGCCATGGTGCTGTACAGAGGGAAAAAACGGTGATGTACAATTTATGGCACCCTTTATTTTACAACTGCTTGGTCCCCTATAAATATGTTTGTAGGCTCAGCCAGTTTACTTCTTGGCTAATAACCTGACCCTTCAAACAAGAATGTCTGAATTAAGGGTTCTATTTCTATAAGATATGATATTTAATCAGACTGTAATCAACATAGCTCACTTTCCTAATGTCAGATCCTTGCACATGACAAATTTCATGTTGCTATATGGATCGAGTCCCCAAAATAACAAAGAACTTGTAGAAACATTAACATTGTTAAAAATTGGACAGGAATTCAGTGTCTTTGGGAATCTCTATAACTCCTTCCCAACATCATACAGAGATCTGTCTTCAGCTTATTCTACTTTTCCTTGGTGTGGAGTTGCATGTGCTTAACAGAGCACAATCATTGAGGGATAAAAATGCTACAAGGGTGTCTTGCTAAAGCCATTCTCTTCTAAACCATTTATTTACAAGAAATTGGGTAATTAAATAATTGCTGTGGGTCTTCATTGGACAGGAAGATGCAGTTAGCTTCTTTGAGCTCATAATCAAATACTAGGAACAGACATTTTGAACTAGAACACATCCTCTAGAATCCCAGAAAATACCCTTACTTGTTTGTAGTCAGTGTCTAAGGTGAAAACCTGCTTTTTCCCAAGGTCACATCACCCACATATTCAGTATAGGATGAGCCCTTAAGGAAAGATAGGGTCAGCGGGGACAAAGACATTCCACGCCTGTTGCTTGTGGTAGAAGCTGAGGGTGTGTTCCTCACAAAGGACCACAAATCAGGACGGCAGTAAGAATCTGTTGTCTCACAGCTGTGGATGTTGGATGTATGAAATGGAGGCATGAGCAGGGTGGTGCTTTCTCTGAAAACTTCTGAGCAGAATCCTTCTCTGGCTCTTCCACCTTTGGGGTGGGTGGCATTTCCCACGTTTCTTGGGTGCCAGCTATGTTGCTCTGACCTCTGCACCATTGACCATGGCTGTCTTCCTGTTTTGTATCCATGTCTCCTATGGATTCTTCTCCTCTATGTCTCTCTTCTCTTCTTATAAGCACACCAGTCATACTGGAGTAAGCGGCAACTGCATTCCATGATTACCTCATTTTAACTAATTACATCTGCAAGGACCCCATGTCCAAACAAGGGGACCTTCTGAGATATGCAGTTAGAACCTCCACCTATCTTTTTGGAGAATGCAATTCAACCCACAGCTGGCTACGCGTGTCCATGTTAGTTTTGGTTCCCATCTGATGCTAGAATGCAGACAGGTGCACTGCTATAAGATAGATATCCTTGCCAATGCATGGCCAGAAAGAACACAGGGAAAGATGTCTACACCAGATCATATGGAGATTAGCTGCCTCCATGGAGCAAGGACAATGGCACACCTTTGTACTTACCCTGCAAGAGCTTCCCAGAAGGTGGTGGCAATAGACAACTCTGGCTGCCGACAACAGCAACCTTTTATTGATGTCACCTTGACAATCCATCAGGAGCAAAGGATTTGGGTCCAAAAGCCCAGTTTTGTCTTTACAACCAGAATTGATGTCACCCAGGGGGCTTAAATGATGCTGACTCAATTCTGAATGGCTGAACCATAATGTCAGTATGCTAATTTTTAATGAGAAATCTGTGTCAGACAGACTGGAATGCTCATTTTAGTGTGAATAAATTCATGTCTGTAGGCTGTGCTACACAGAGAGCAAAACCAGGATGTGTCTCAGGGAGAATGGGAATGAAGCAGGTGGAGTTAGGTGGTGATTCAAATACTGTGTTACCTCAGCCTGCTGCTGCCATCATCTTAGATTTACTTCATGTATAAAATGCTTCATGTATAAAGTATTGGTTATAGCTGACATTAATTACCAAGTTGCTCTGTGCCATGCATTGTACTATTTTTTGTGCATTAACTTTTATGTTTTCAATAATAACATGGAGCAGGTGGTATGATTATTCTCATTTCTCAGAAGGGGACGAAGAGAGGTTGAGTCTTTTGCCAATACTGCATGGTTAGTGACACACACAAACACACACATACACGCACACAAACTCTCTTCAGCTCTGTTCCAAAAAAAAAAATTTTCATAAAGGGAATCCTGGACCTGGCCTAGATATACCATAACTGATTTCTACTAATGTTTAAAGAAGAATGTAACATGAGTCTTTCACGTACTACTGCAAAAAAAAGAGGTAAGGAAGAAATAAATACTTCCTTTCTCATTTTCTGAGCCCCATATTACTCTGCAAAAAGGATCACAAAGATATCACAAGAAAAGAAAGCTACAAAACAGTATTTCCTGTACATGTAGCTGTAATAAGCTACATCAAAATACCAATAAACCTAATCTAGAAAAAAACGTATAAAAGATGACCATGACCAATTGGTATTTAAAACAGGAATGCAGAGGTTGGCCCAGCCTACCAAAATTAATCAATATAATATACCATACTAACAGAATAAAAGAAAAATAAGATATAATGGTCTCAGCAGAGGCAGAGAGGAAAATGAGCATTTTATGCTATGACTAGAAAAAAAGGTTCTCTGCACAATAAAAATACACACACACACACACACACACTCCCACACTCACCTAGCATCAGATATAATGGCGAAAGAATACAAATCAGGAGAAAGACAAAAACCACTTATTATAAATATTCTCCTGGAACAGACAGGACAAATAGACAAGAAAAAGAAGTAAAAGGCATTTATACTAGAAAAGGAAAATAATCAAGAAAACCATCTTTATACTAAAGTTATGATCTTCTATGTAAAAATCCTAATGAATCCACAGAAAAGATTTACACTGAATAAATGAAACCAAGGGAATAAAAGATAAGATCAATATTTTAAAACTCAATTCTATTTCTATAGCTTAATATTGAACATTTCAAATACAAAATTAGAGAAAACAATTTAGTTCACAATAACATCCAAAAAATGACTTTATTAGAACAAAATTTAACAAAAAAGTACAAACCTCATGCATGAGATATTATAGGAAAAAATACTTGGAAGAAATTAAGGAAGAGCTAAACAAAAGAAAGAATATCACTTATCTTATTAGAGATGTAATATATTAAAAATTACAGCATTATCTACAGAGTCAATGCAACCCCTAGAAAACTTCCTGGTGTATTTTAAACATAATTTAACAAAGAAATCATTAGATTGATATAGAAATGCAAAGGACAAACAATAAACAAACTTTCAAAAGAATAACAGAGTTAAAGGTTTCAGTTTCCCCAAAGCTGCAGGCAGTGTTGTACTAGCATAGGGATAAAAATATAGATTAGTAGAATAAAACTAAAAATCCAGAAACAATCCCTTAAAAATATTGTGTGTTGATTTTTGACAAGGCTTTGAGAAAACAGTCTTTTTAATATACAGTGTTAGAAAATTGAATGCCCACATACAAAAGGAAAAAGTTGGATTTCTATTTCACACCACCTACAAATACTGACTCAAAATTCACCATAGATGTAACTACAGATCTAAAACTGAAATGCCTGAAAGAAATTATAGAGGTACAACCTTGTGATCATGGCTGAATAAATCAAACATGGATAAATTTCTCTATTTCAAAATTAAAAGCTTTTGTGCTTCAAAATTTGAAAGGCAGCCCACAGCATAGAATATATTTTCAAATCATATATTGAATATGGATTTGTCTCCAGAATATACAAATCAATGATAAAAAGATAATCTAATTTTTGCATAGAAAAAAGTTTTAAACAGCATATTTCTAAGGAAAAGCATGTAACAAAATATGTTAGCCAGAATGTAGGAAAAATGGAACCCTCATGTATTGCTAATACAGATGCACTAATCTTGTCAAATAAATTATCAGTTCCTCAAAATGCTAACCATGGAGTTTCCATGTTACTTAGTATTCTCCTTGTAGGTAGATACCCAAGAGAATTGAAAACATATGTCCTCATGAACAACTCTACAAAAATGTCCATTATTCCTAAAATCAAAAAAGGAGAAACTGCACAAGTATCCATCAACTGACAAGGGATAAATAAAATATGATCTAAATGATCTATTCACCCATTGGAAATGTACCCTGCCATAGAAAGGGATGGAGCATTGATAATCAGTACAGCATGAGTGGACCTTGAAAGCATGATGCCAAGTTGGACATGAGAATAAAAAAGATCCTGTATAGTCTGATTCCACATTTCCAGATGCCAAGAATAGGCCAGCTCACATTGACGGGAAGTTTCAGCTGTGATGAAGGTTTGGGGTTGGCTAGGGCAGGTGCAGGAGAATGGATTTCACTTGCTTCATAGAGTATGAAGTTTCTTGAGGGGGGTGATAAAAGTGTCCCAGTATTAGATTACAAGCAACTCTATGAATATAATAATTTTTAAAACACCAAATTTTACAGTCTAAAATACCAAATTTTACAGTCTAAAATAATAAGTTTTTTGGTGTATTTATATCTCAATATATTATTGTGATTTAACAAAATACATTTATTGCCCCAATTATTTCTGGTCTCTTTATTCAGCATGGGTTGTGCCTCTTGGCAGAGCTGGCTGGATTGGCCAGTGCAGCCTGGTTCAATCTCACTCCCCTAAAGCCACTGTGCTGTGTACCCCAACCTCACCGAGGAAATGATGTCCCATCCCGTTGGGAACCGTGGACTACCCTGTTCTGCACAGCTGAGCTTACAATCTCGAGCTTCTCTTTGGCCTCCTACAGCCCCTTTAATGTAAATGCTCCTGGCTTGTTATTGATCCCACCAAATTTTCCTCTTCAGGATGGTCTGAGGATGTTCCTGGGTATGATCACAAAACCTAACAAAGAGCTGAAAAGGGAGCACAACTCCAAGAACATTTAGATTGAAAACCAGAGTCTGCTACATACCCCCCGCCCCAGTCCAAGGCAGGAACAGGTCAGTATAGTGAGTGTCTGACTTTATCTGCCATCTAAGCAGAGTGCTAGATGGCGAGGTGCCCGAAGGAGGGCCCTATGGTTGTTCTTGAGATCTTGGTCTTTTCCCCTATATTAGGAAACATAGTACAGAGAAGAATTATGAGTGTTTGTGTGCATGTGCTGGAAAGAATGCGTGGGGGTGAGAAAGACAGAGATGACTGACAGAAACAGGGCTTTATTGCTGCTATTGCTGGAGGCTATTCTGCTCAAAAATGGGAAATAACATGAAAATCAATAGAACATAATAAAAGTCATCAGAGGAGAGAGACAGGCTGCAGCTCAGCCCCTGCATCTCTGGGCACTAGCAATCACCCTCCTGTTTTCTTTACACTTCCCACCTTTGCAGACAGTGGGGATTTCTCCACCCCAGGCCTGAAAGCCTGAAGGACAGGGGGAACTAATTGCAGCCACCTGGAGCTTGGGAGGCTTGGCATATTGACACAGCCTCCCTGCAAGACCAAAAGCCCCAGCCAAGTGACTCTAATCGGCCAGACAGCAGAGAGTCTGAGCATTGCAAAGTGATTGCATTCACCAGTCATGTCTAAGATAAAAACTAGGGACCTATGGTTTGTCAAAACATACATAAGCTGTGTTTCCTCACTCATCTACTCTAGGGAGATAAAAATTCACCCATTTTTAAAAAATCGAATGTAAAAGATGTGTAATGTTTGAAATACGTGTTTCCTTATGCAAGGCTCTGGTTTTAATAAGGAGTCAGTAATGTTTTCATGGATTAAAAATAAAGTCAGTAAGGGCCAGGGATTTAGCTCAGTGGTTCTGCTGCCTGCTCCGCAAGTGCAAGGACCCGAGTTCTATCCCTGGTACCAAAAAATATAATAATGATGTATGTGTCAATCAGGGGGGTTTATTTATGATCCATTATGCAAGCCCTAAAGTGATTCCTTGGGATACATTTCATGTCTATTCTTTTGCAGCTTGGCAGACTGAACCTATCTAAGTGGCCCTGTTGTGTTTGGGTTCTGACAGTGAAGTGAACCCCAGATCTTCAATGTCATTAATCTCCCCCTCATTTTCTCCAGCATCATAGGTCCTTGCTCCTTTTGAGAAACTAACTCATAGCTTTCTAATAAAGTATAGTAGGATAATACTACATTATTTTCAGAAAAATTTAACAAGTTTATTATTTTACACAGTTTTAGTTACTTTTCTCATTGCAAAGATATAATACCAGACACTCAAAATTAAAAGAAGAAAGGTTTATTCCAGCTCACAGTTTGTAGATGTTTCAGTCCATAGTTGACTGGTTCCAAGTTAGGGTGGCATGGCAGAGAGGCATCACAGAGGACAAACAGTCCATGGCAGAGCAGGCAGGAGATAGTGAACAGCAGCAGCAGCAGCAGCAGCAAGCCTGCCTTCCCTCTCACCCTTATATCCCAACCAAGCTATAAGCCTATCGATTGGTGCCACCTACAGTGGGGCTTCCATTATCCACACCCAGAGCTATGCTAATTTCAATCAGTGAACTAATTTAGTAGCACACACCTTTAATCCCAGTATCATATGCCCTAGATCCAGCCAGCTCCAAAAAGCCCCACCTATGAGTGAATGAGGCTTTGGGGGAAACATCTAGATATAAGCCATAACACACCCTTTTCTAGAGGAACTCCTGTTTATTACTAAAAATGCATTCAATTATTTTTGCTAAATGTGTACAATGAGTGTTTTCCAATGGTATATAATACAATTATCCAATGGTACATAATACTATTATCCAATGGTATGTAATTATCCAATGGTATATATTACCAATAATTATCCAACAGTACATAATGCAACAGGATGTACATTTTTGTTTCTAAAGAAAACATTTAAGAATATTTTCACATCAGTATTTTCTTGTTCCTGAGAACTCAGGTGACAAGAACTTAATTTCCTACAGTTGCTAGATTCACCCTTCACAGGAATTGTACTCCAAGTTCTGAGAACCTGTATCTATTACTAGTCTTTGAAATTTAATTAAGAGGAGACAGGAAATTGATCAGAACTAGAAAGGGAGAAGGCAAGGTAGGGTGTCAAGGGACTCCAAGAGTCACCACTGCTTCCATCTTGTAAGGGAGGTATTCTCAGAACCATAGGGAGAAATGTCTGTCAAGAGGGGAAGGCTGAAAACTGGACTGTCCCCCACCAATGTGCAACTGAGCTGCTAGTGCTCTCAGAAGCAAATGTGTGGGGACATCTGCTTTCTCCAACATGGAGGTAAAGCACACTTGGAAGGCACCCTGATTTGCCATGGGGGTCAGGGCCTGCATGACTGTGGAAAGTGAACATAGCTCTATTGGTAGGTACTTTTGTATCCCTGGAAAGATTCACTGCATCACAGAGGTGTCTGCATTCCTCTTGGAAGTGGCCCACACTCTGTTTCCCCTTAGCAGCGCTACATTTCCATTTAGAGTGCCTCTACGTCCTGATTCAGAAGCAGCAAGCATGACTATTGGTAAAAGAAGTTTCTCAGGAAACCGAATAGACCAAAGGTAGTGAGTAACCAATAGCAGGAACTATTACATTATCCAAAGTCAGAGGAGACAGGAGGAGGACAGAATCAGTTCTGCCTCCTACAAACCCATAACATATGCCCCCAGGAACCAAGATGGCCTTTGTGATCTGTAGGCAGTGGTCTCAGATGACACAGAATCTTCCCTTCACCTCCCTCTGTTGGAGGGACCGGAGCTCACACCCGGAAGAGGAAGCACATGAGGAGAAATAAGATCATGCTATGCCCTGACTTCCTGTTGAGGGCTGCAGAATCGAGTTAGTCCTATACCAGGAGGCAGTGATCATTTCACCATAAATTTGACAGAAAAGCTCTAATTTAGAGCAGATTGGAATTATTGAAAATGAGTGTGCTCTAATGCCTGAGCACAACCCAAAAGCTATAAAAACTGCCCATTCAGCAATGGGGGGAAATGATTAATTCCCCCCATTAATTGAATTCAAAGATAGCAATTGGAGAAAAATAAACTATTTCTTAACTTGCCTGTCAAGCTCAGTCCAGTCACTTATAGATAGCCATGCATCCACAAAATTATATGTAAATAGAGAATGTTAGAATAGAAATGATAGATGAGGAATGTTGCCCTCAAAAGTTTGGGATTTATTTTTTAAATCAACATTGTTCATATCTACATCCATTAGCAGTGTTCTTTGTCTTTAATGTCACTTCCATCTTCTCTACCCTTCCTGTTGCTGGACACAATACCTGCCACCCACAGCTTAAAAGAGGAGAGGCTGGATCTGGCTCACAATTTCAGGGGATTCAGTCCATGGTTAGCTGCTCCAAGACAGAAGCATCATGGTGGGAGGGCATGAGGAGGCAAAGCTGCTCAGTTCATGGTGGCCAGGAAACAGAGTAAGTAACAGTACCAAAGAGGAAGGAGAAGACATCTTTCCACCAACCCCCCAGGTAGGTCCCAAAGCCCATCCAGTTGACCTTCCAGTCTGACAGGAACACTAACTCATCTTGTTAAACTCTGTTCAGCCTGTGGTATTATTGAGTTCCTGCTGTGAATCCAGGTCTGTGTTCAGAAGATTCACAGGGCAAAAAGTGGTCTGTCTGCAGTGATACAGTAAGGACCTGGTGGGGCTGGGGGTTTAGCTCAGTGGTTCTGGTGCCTGCCTCACAAGTGCAAGGTCCCAAGTTCGATCCCCAGTACCAAAAAAAAAAAAAGTAAGGACTTGGCTCAAAATTTAACATCAGTTAATAAAAACAACTTACGGACCATATTAAATATTTTTGAGGCTTTGGTTATAAGATCAAGAACACCAAATCTTCAAAATATTTCATATAATCATGTTGCTGATGAAATATACTTGTGTGGGTGGCCAATAAATGCCAAAAAAAACCCCAGCCATTAAAGAAACAGAAAAACAAGGGGAAAAATATATGTGTTGGTCAATTCAGACTTCTTTAAGCTAGTGATTACTTATTTCACTAGAAAAACTATCAGCATCATTACAACAGTATATGAGGACAGAGAAGTGTATTAGAAGATCTAAGGCCCTATATTTTAATCTTAGATCTGTATTAACTGCCTATTTAACCTTCAGTAATAATTATTTTAACATATTAGAGCCTACTTTCTCATCTGTAACCAGCAGCTCTAAACCTAAACATATATTCTCAGATTTTCAAAGTCAAAGAAGCATTGTAATTTCCTGTATTTTCTACATATTTTAATATGGGTGTTGGGTCTTCTCCATGATAATTCCAGCAAGTATGCAAATATGCAAATCCACTCATACCAAACCTCCTACTGCATCTTTTCCAAAAGATAAACTGAATTTGGGGGTAACAGATGTTTGCTTATTATAGGCAGACAATGCCGTGAAATTCTGGCACTTTGGTGCGTTTGTTTCTAAGTAGGAACATTTAAGACACTCAGAGTATTTGTAAGTCACCATGGCTCTGTCTGAACAAAAATGCAGCCTCTGTCTGTTGTCTCTGCTCCTTGGCATGACATTGCTATAGCAGTGATCATTTAGGGAAAGGTAAATTCAATAAAGGCTATTTGAAGGATGTCTACCACTGTCAAAAATATGGCCATTTTTAATGAGGCATGATCTTCTCATTCCAAGTTACATTCTACCAGCAGGGTAACTGTTCTCAGTTATGTTCTGGGTTCTGCAGGTTAGCTAGCGAAGCACAAATGTGATTGGCATGCAGAGCCCCTTAAAACTGTCAGGCCACCTTGCAATTAGGCACAGTGCCACCCTAGCAGATGGGATGCATGCTGCCAGACAGCCAATACGTGTATCAGCATCAAGCATTTGGAGAGAATTTCCTCCTTCAGAAAGTCAGATTTGGGGTGGATGACATCAATACCAATAAAGCATTTCATACCACACACAAATTTTAGACAGAATAATACTGTTTTTATATACAGCTACATATAGATGCAAAGAATTGTAGAATTACGGATTCTCAAGGTTAAGAGATATTTTAGAGGAAATGAATTTAAATGCTTCGTTTATTGATTCATTGATTCTTCTAGCAAATATGGAACAAGATGAGTTAGCCACTGCCTGCCTATCTGTGCAGCCATTTGGCCATGCCATTGGCAGTCCCAGTTTAAATCATATTCACTAAAAGGAAACTCACTACTGTAATGCTCACTACCCGTATCCCTCACCTCCATATATATTTAACTTTTATTGCACTCTCTAAACTCTAGCATCCAGACCCACTTCATTGCTCTGCTGTGATTGGCCCAAAGATACAGTGCAGAGGATGCAAGGGCTTTCACCAGAATTGCAGTTGATTGGTACATTTTCTTGAGACATGAAAGTGCCTTGTTATGCAGGTTACCATCTACTAACTTCATTCCATTTTTAAATTTGCTTTAATTGTTTTGTTGCATGTTTGAAGCACATGAGGTTCACATTCAGCTTGCTCAGGGACCTCAATTCTCCAATTAAAAGGCACAGCGTGGCAGACAGGGTCAAAAAACAGAATCCAAGAGTGTGTTGTATTCAAGAACTCATTGAATTCAAAAAGATTCACAGACTAAACATCATTCAGTTTCCGTAAATTCTAACAGCTTTCACAATTCCAGGAGAGAAATCAAAGGTCTGTGGCATTAAAAATGCCCGCTTTGTGACCTTGTGTGGAGATGCGATGTGAAGATCAGCCAAGTGAGCCTCGGGTGTGACTTCCATAGCAGAACTTGAGTCCCCGTTTGGTGTCTGGGGAGGAGCCAGTCAGCCTTCCCAAGATTCGTGGGCTCAGCCACAAGTGGAGGTGAGGCTGTGGAATCTAATATGTCTGTTCTTCACTCTGCACACATTCTGTGACTGCTCTATGCACACCGCAGTGTCAGAGCTGAACGGTGCCCTCCCGTCTGCCTGCATCACCTTCATCCACTGATTGCCGATTTCGGACGGTGATAATTAATACATAGCTCTTGACAAGCTTGAAGAGAGGAAACAGGACCAGTCAATTACCCTCGTGGTACCCTGGTACAGAATGCCAGCTGCCACACAAAGCAGGTGGGCAAACTTCTCCACATTTCAGCAGAACCCGCCTCATTGTCATGAGCGCCAGGCAAACCCATTGTGAATTAGCAAATTTCACAAATTAGCGAGTTGAGAAAAACATAATTAAAAGATTTAGGGACACTGTGTCATGGTATGTATAGCATTCATTTATTTTGACAAGTATAATTTAATTTCCCTTATTTAGGGTAATATTTCATAGGACACTAATGAAGGCATGCTCGTCTCTTTGGCCCAAGTAACGAAATCTCCGTAATCTGAAACCTCACTGTGAGTCTGATATGAAGCAGCCCCGACAGGTGATGGGGTCCCCCATGGGGCGCACGTGATGGCTGTGTTGATGAGGGACCAGCGTGAATGTGAGTGAAAATCCACCCAGTGCCAAGAGCGCAGGTTGCGGGTGCTCACTGGTGAGCGTGCACACAATTTAACAGCCACAGGAGGTGCAGTGTTCACGGGACTCTGCCCTGGTTCAATCTAGCACTGTTTCCATTCTGGGAAATCAGCGTCATCATTTTTTAAAGAGGAATTGTTAGCTGGACACGATGGTGCTCACCTGTGATCACAGCACTCAGTGAGGCTGAGGCAGGGGGGGTGCTGTAAGTTCAAGGCCAGCCTGGGCTGCATAGCAAGACCCTGTCTTGAAGAACCAAATTAATCAATGAATGAACGAGCAAGTAAATGGCATTGTGATATTCTGAGAAACAATACTTTCCTATGTCTATCAATGAATCGCTCTTCCTCCAAGACAAGAAAACTGACAAGCTTGGAATTAGCTTTTTTGCCTCTCTCTTTTTGTTGACAATTCCTCACAATTTTGTTTTCTTAACTTTATTATGATATCATTGACATAGAATCTTTATGTATTTATGGTATACAATGTGATGTTTTGACTGATGTACACATTGTGAAATAGCCTCATAATTGATCTAATTAGTATCGCTTCACTTAGTAACCATTTCCTTCCCTCCCTCCTGCCCTCCCTCCTTCTCTCCCTCCCTCCTTCTCTCCCTCCTCCACGCCCTCCCTCCCTTCCTGTCTTTTCTTCTGTGGGAGCAGCGAAGCCCTCTTCAACTTCACATTGCATTTCAAGTCTACGATACAATGATACAATGCTGTTAATCATCGTCACCATGTTGCAGGTCTGATTTCCAGAAACTGATCCTCTTCGATCATTGGAGCCTGCAGCCTTGGACCAACAGCTTCCTGTTACTGGTGGGGATGTAACTTGGTAGAAGCATCACATGGTCCAGTTACCTGTTTTCTGAGTCTACACCCACAGGAAATGAAATCAAACTCTCAAAGAGACGTCTGCCCTCCTGCTGATGGGCACAATCTCCACAACTCCCATCTAGAAGCACCCTAAGTGGCCATCCACAGATGGGTGAATAAAGACAATGTCACACACATACATACGCACACAATGGAGTACTACTCAACCTTTACAAAGAAAGAAATCCTGCCATTTGTGGTGACATAGATGAACCTCAGTCCTTTTCACATCTCCCACCCCCAACTCCTCATTAATCAATCCCTAAACTGGAGTTTGTGATGCCTCCAACCTCAGATTTCAGCTTTGCCCTCTGCTATTTCCCACTCACCCCATTCATGCTTTACCAGATTAATCATAAAATATTCTCATGAGCACCCCAGCATTAGCTCAAAACTCTTCAGTGGCTCCCCATGACCAGAGATATCAGCCATATTCCAAAGCCTCTGTTCCTGGGTTATAATTTAAGTCTCCCTCACAAATCCTCCCTCTTTCCAGAAATGTTCTCTAATTCCCTCCACCACCCTTATCCACCTGTCCATTAAGCCCAGAAGTGTCCTTGGACACTCGAATCTCTTCGGCCTCCATTTTCCCACCCTCCCAACGAGTTGAGCTCCCCTTTACCTCCATTTTGCTCATTTTCATTTTGCTTAATTTTCAATTTGCTCTTTAACTGACTGAAATTACTCACTGAGCCCTGGGAATTGCTGAATCCAGGAGACAGGAGACAGGTTGTCCTCCTGGGTTGAGGGGTGCCGTTGATGGCATCTGACATTGGTGGATCCATTCCTCATGATGGTCCGCCTAAGCCAGCTTTGTGACATGCTTGCTTCGGGGCTCTCAGCTCTCTCTAATCACCTGCTCCCAGCTTTCTGGCTGGTTTCCTTCTTCCTGTTTTCTTTACATATTATTTTTCCCCGGATTTCATAGTTACAGCTTTGTTCCTTTTTTCTCACTGTACAGACGTCTGGTTTTCAACTGTCCTGGAAATTTTTAACTTGAAATCCTTCCTTCCATCCCATGTCTCTCTCTCTGGAGCTCCAGACATAAGTACTTGGGTGTACACTTGTCCTCTTGGGCATTTCCTTGGCATCTCAAACTAAACTGACCCAAACTGAAGTCCCAGTGTCGCCTGTAAGCTGGGTCTTCCTCCTGCACCCCTGGTAGCATCATCTCTGTGAAGGTCTCCACAGTGGGCCAAACTGTCTGGTTATGTGCTGGCCCAGGAATTAGCTGCTGGGATAACTTGAGACTCTGCCATCATGGCTGCAGTGCACACCCGCCCTGGCCCTTTGCTTTCCCTGTGAAAGAGTTGGTCAGGTCCACTTTCCATTCCCATCTAGTCTGTCTCCGAATGCTGTCATCATGCTATGCTATCTCAGCCCCAAAGTCCCTTCTCAGATTTCTGAGGTGAAATATGTTCAACAGCTCATCGAATCCTTCCATAGAAACCTAAGCCTTGGTACAGAATGGGCAGTCCTTGGTGCTGTTCTAGAGTTTGCTCTCCTCCTCCTTCAACTCTTGTCAATCTTCCAGGTCAGCATTCACACTGCAAAGGCCACTGCCTCCCTTCCTTTCCCTTCCCTTCCCTTCCTTTCTTTCCTCCCCTTCTTCTTCCTGCTCTTGCATCACTGCTGCTTCTGCTTCTTTTCCTCTTCTTTTTCGTCCTCCTCCTTCTTCCTCCCTCCTCCTCCCTCCTCTTCCTTTTCTCTCCCTCCCTCCCTCTCTCTCTCTCTCTCTCTCTCTCTCTCTCTCTCTCTCTCTCTCTCTCTCTCCCAGGCTACAAATTTGGCTTCTCTCTCAATCTTTACTGACCACTGCTGTCACACTCTACTTATCCTTCTTCTCCACCAGACTTGATTCTTTGAGACTAAGCATCTTGTCTTAGGGACATCGACATCCATGGCACTTCTTCCAGTGCCTGATACACAATACAGTAGGCACTCAGTGTTTGCTGTGTGAATTAACAAATAAATCATTTCTAACATTTTGCACTCGGCTATGATCCTCCAATCTACAAGAGTGTACAGTCTTTCATCATGCTGTATAGCTCTGGATCTCAACTCTGGGTGATACATTTGGCTCCGTGTTGAGCCTACTTGTATCTTCAGTGAGGCAGAATTTGGTAAGACAGAGGAAACTTAAAGCAACAAGAAATACAAACCCAGCCTGTGCCTGGGTAGCTGCTTTGCACGCTGTGTGTTGGATTCACTGTCCTAGCATTTAACACTTGAACTTTCAGCTGCTGAGATGTGGAACAAGGGAGCTTAATTAGTCAACACAACATGACAGCATTCTGTTACCCTGAGATTACACACGGCTATGGTGCACTAGGAGAAGCAGAGAGATCTGCAGCAACTTCAGAGACCTGAGAAGAGCATTATCTTCCTCCAGCACATGGGAGAATGTTCCAAGAGATAAAACTCACAAGACAAATGGTGTCTTGAGTGAAATGCAATGGAAGAATGGAGCCGGGAGAATTCTAAATATGTTTTCTGTCTCAGTGTTCCTACACGGCAATACTGAACTGCATTCACAAAGAACTGGGAATATTTAAATAAAAAAAAGAATGGCTGTCTCTGGAGGGGTTTGATCCAGGGACCATAAAGCTCTACACAGACATCATATCACTGAATTCTAATTCCTATTCTATTTCTAATGTACTATTTATTCCCCCATACTCGTGCAAAATGCATAAGTCTTCATTTGTGAAAGGGGAGAAGGATGTTTATGAACCACTGGAGACTCCCCTCTTCATAATGATGTTTCTAATCATGGAAGCTCTCATCCTGTCCAAGAATGTTCAAGGCCAGTGGATTCAGGATGAGATCCTCATGGCCTCAGGAGAAGGGAGTTCATCTCTGCCTCACCCAGTTGGCCTGAATCTCTGCTTCATTTCTCACTTTCTTATCACTGCTTTCCTTCAAGGAGTTTCCAGGGGCCACTTTCCTCTTACTATGATGTGTACTACTCAGCCTTCCCCTTACTGGGACACAAGACCTGCCACCCACAGCTTAAAGGAGGAAAGATTTACTTGGCTCATGGTTTCAAGAGATTCAGTCTTTGGTTAGGTGCTCCAAGGCAGGAGAATCATGATGGAAGGGTGTAGGGGAGCAAAGCTGCTCAGTTCATGGTGGGCAGGAAGCAGAGCAGGAGAATAGGCAAGAGAAGAAGGGGAAGGAACCAGATATGGTACCCAAGGCCACACTTCCATGAACCACCCAGACATACCCACAATATGTTCCAATGCAGATTCCAAGTAAATCAAGTTGACACTGTCAAGCTTAACCACCACATGTGGTTTCCTCACATAAAGCTTTTAGACATTACCCTGCTGGAACTGGGGAGGCAGTAGAGCAAATACCTTGGATTGGAGCTTTCTTCATACCCACTGGATGGATGAACACTAAGATCTGGTGTGTCCTGGCTCTGGGAAGATAATATCAAATTTGGTGTTCCAAGGGAGCTGACAATAGCCACATTAGCAAAACAGATGCATAACCTAAGGCATGAAGTCAGAGAGAGCTGAATAACATAAGAGGGTGGAGGTAGGGCACTGGCACCATGTTGTATCAGGTCATCAGGGCAGGTCCTTCTGAGGAAGTGATCATAAAATGAAGAGCTAGGGAAGAGCAGTGTGATTACTATGCACCTAACATCTCTCTACCCGCTGCCACTATTCTGCCGCTCCCCAGACCTCTCCAGCAACTCAGCTCTCTACACAGTGGCCTCAACCCTGGTGGCCCATCGGTGTTTCCCTCCCTCTCTCCACCTTTGAGAACCTCTCTATGGAAAACCATAGGGACCATGACAGAATCTATAAAGATTATCCTAGATACCAGAAAGAATGATTTAAAATCTAAGAATCTCCTTTGTCTACAAAGTCTACAAAAGACTTTCAAATCTAAACCTAACTAAGGAGACCAAGAAAGTCTCTATTAAATGTATAGTTCAGTGGGCTGAATTTATTCCAGCAAGGGTGTCTGCCCTCTCCTGCTTTGAGGCCATCTGTTGCCTCAGTCTTAAAAGGGGTGAGATAGAAAGGAATATAGTTTCAGGGGGAACAAAGACACATCTTTTACTATTCCCAGTCAGTCTACAGAACTCTACAGATGCAGCTCGGGACAAGCACTGCTGTAATTGTCTTCAAAAGGGGTGTTCGGTTCTCCTCCAGGACAGAGGGGAGAAGGCAGTCGAAGAGTTGGGGTCGGTATCATCCTTAGTCACATGGGCTCCATGAGGCACTCTCATGGGCTGTCACCTCCACACTGGGCAGTGAAGGTGGGAGAACTCACCCGCATGAGTCCTTCAGACCCTCGCCCCTGGGTCACCATGGCAGGGTCCATTTGTCTCACAGACAAGCAGGGTAGGGAGGACCGTCCATCTAGGCCAACTGTCCCCAACTTTTGCTGCCCGAGAACAAGCAGAGATCGGTGCTAGGGCATCTGGGATGCCCCTAGGGCTGGTCTTAAACTCATGGTGACTCACTGTAGTTTGGGGTGAGATCATGTCTTTGCCTTTGGTAACAGGAGACTTCCTAAGATGAGTTATGTCTGAATTTATTTCGATTTATTCTTCCTATCACTCACTGAGATCCTTGGTGACAAACTCTAGTCTTCCATAAGTTGTTAAAAAATCATTCATTATTTCTGCAAATATTCTCTCTCCTCCATTTTCCTATTGCCTTCCTTTGGTTGTAGTATTAATGGTAGGTTACTTCTTAGTAGGTAAACTATGAAAGTACTTTTCTGTCTTTTTTGCTCTGTGTATGATAAATTATTCAAATCCATTTTCCATTCATTACTTAGGTTTCACATTCATTGTGTATGCTATTTATTTCACTCAAATTATCTTAAATGAAATTATTACATTTTTTAGGCATTTTTGAGTTTTTCTCTCCAAAATCCTCCTGGTATTTTTGCAAGGCAGGCACACCACTGAGCAAAATCCCTGGCTCCCTCCTGGTATTTTTGAAGCAGTATTTGTCTTTTTTGGTGATGTTGTTTTATGTCTTTAAACATTTTACACATTTTCTTTTTAAATGAATTTTGGACTTGGGGATGTCGGGCTCCTCTTTGGTAGTGTCCTCTCAGTAGGGTCCATTATTCAAGAGTGGTTTTCCAGTTCCTTTGCCCAGCTGTGCCAAAGATTCTCAATCTTGACCCTCTCTGTTTATCTCCAATCCAGTTATACACCTGGGAATTCACTCTCACGTGGTTTTGTTCAAACCTCACACCAGGTGGACACAACCTGGGCATTGTAGGTGCAGGTTTTGCAATGAAGATGTGGCTCCCAAAGCCTAGTTTTTGAAGCAAGAGAAGGAGCAAATTTTTATTTCAGATTCCAATGGATTTAAGGTCTGGACTCTGTTCTCTGAGACCATCGCAGGCCTGGACCCTTTATGCACCCTGGAAAAGCTTGCCTGGGGTCCACCCTCCCAGGGGGGCTCAAAAATTATCCTGTTTGAGTACTGCCCCTGCCCTTTCTTTTCTCCAGAATGCAGCTAAACATTTAAAATAAAATCCATCATTGTGTATCAAGAATTTGAGGAGGTTTTATGGAGTTTTTACAACACCTGGTCTACCACATTGTAGGAGTTACAGTCAGAAGAAATTGCTATACTTATTTTCTATAGGTGTTATGGTTTGTGTTCAGATGTCCCCCCAAAGCCTCATGTGGATGAGGTGAGACTTTGTTTTGCAGAGGTGGCTGAATCTGGAATGTGTAATGCTGGGGTTAAGGGCCTGTGATTACAAAACCACTACACCTGAGTGACTGGTTTGGCACTGCCCTAATCCTGATAGTCTGGATGAGATAAAAAGAGTAGGAAGACACTGTTGAGGTCTCTTGTTCTTTTGCTACCTTGTGCATTCCGTGTTGTTTCTCCTCTGCCATGCCTGCCTTGGAGCCAGCCAATTATGGACTAAAACTTCTACAAACTGTGAGCTAAGTAAACTTCTTCCCTTCTAACTTTGGATGCCCAGTATTTTGTCTCAGCAATGAGAAAAGTAACTAACACAATAGGGATCCCTGCAAATTTTCCACTGATAGAAACACACTGAGAGCATGAGTTTTTCAAGCTGGACAAAACTACGAACTCATGTCCCAGTGGATGGATGACATTTTCCTTTTGTGAATCATTATGCTTTTTAAAACATTTCAAAACTGGATCACGGGAGATAGCAATCTTCCCTTACATAAACACCAGGTTATAAGGAGGACTAGTACTTGGTGATCAAGTTCATTAACGGATTTAATTTAATCTTGACAACATCTCTTTTTGTTTGTTTTCTAAGAAAAAACTGAAGGTCAACATAAAAATGAATAATTCTTTCCAATGTAGAGACCTTGTACATCGCTCAGGGAAGTTGCCAAACCATCCGTCAAAATCTAAAGCTGACGCTCTCTTTGTTCTCAGAGCACAGGGTCTGATCGACTGCAATGATTTCCTGAGACTCCATGTGTACATAGAAGGTCCTGGCACTTCCCAGTCTCCAGAATTGTTTGAGCCAGTTCCTCATAATAAATCTCTTTCTGTTGGATATGGTAGCACATGCCTGTAATCCCAGCACTCTGGAAGGCTGAGTCAGGAGGATCCCATGTTCAAGCCCAGCATAGGTGATTTGTAAGACCCTGTCTCAAAATAAAAAAATGAAAAGGGCTTCAGATGTAGCTCAGTGTGAAGGCTCTGAGTTCAATTCCCACTCTCCTATGTCCACCTCTCTCTCTTTCTCTCTCTCTCTCCCCCTATGTATCTTTATGCATCCTGTTGTTTCCCTTTTCTCTAGAGAACCCCAGTGAACACAGATGACCACCAAAATATTGAGGAAAATGTATAAGGCTAGGCAAAGAGGGCAATTAGAGGGGCTGTGATAAATAGCTGGGCTTGAGAAACAAAGATTTAGCCTAGAGGAACGCACAGTCGAAAGGAGCCCTGGAGTCGGAGCCACATTTCTGGGTGCGCTACCTCTCCACACTCGGAGGAGAGCCTGGGGTCTCGACCGGAAGCAGCCAGAGCGGCAGCGGCAGCGTGCGGCCCTCTCCGGGAGCGTGCTGCGGTGTGCACCCCTTCCCATGGGTACGTGCATCTGTGCCTGGATGCAGATGCTCGAGACACTGAGTCCCTGACTGCGAACTTCTCTCATCCGGGCTCAGCAACTCTCAGGTCTGCACAGCCTGCCGCGGAGCCGAATGAGGCGGCCCTGGTGGCTCTGGCTCCTGACATCTGTGCCTTTGGAAAAGCCGGACCTTTCTGGCAGCTCGGTCTTGTCTGCGTGTTTACTTTTCCCAGCCACCCGAGCAGACTCAGCTCCACCTTTTGTTTTCTGGAAAGGAGAGAGAAGAGTCCTCAGCTCTCGGACACCAACATAGGTAACAAGTGACTGAAGCTGCCCGCAATCTGCACGCTTTTCTTTTCTTTTTTGTTTTGTTTTTTTTTTGGAAGTATCATTTTTTTTTCTTAAATTCTTTTATTGGTACATTGTAGGTATACAACACAATTACATTTCTCATTGGGAATTGTACCTTTACATAATGCATCTTGGTTCTTATTTTTTCCCCATTCCTAGCCCTCCCTTCACCCCCTCCACCCTTCCCTATTTACAAAGACTTTATTTCCATTTTTTCCATTTCTCATCATTTTTCCTTTCCCTTCTTTCCTTTCCTCTGCCCCTCCCACTACCCCTACCCCTTTGGGCCTTTTCTTCCTATTTTGCATTATCGATTACTCATTCTAATCCTTGGTACATTTTAGGTATACAATAGAATGACATTCATCATTGGAAATTTGCACCTTTACATAATCTCTCTTGGTTCTTATTTTTCACCCTTGCCCAGCCCTCCCCTCAACCCCTCCATTCCTCCCTATTTACAAAGATTTTGTTCCTATTTTTCCTTTTCGCATATTAATTCCATTCCCTTCTTTCCTTCCCCCTACCCCTCCCACTTCCTTTCCCTTTGTCCCTTTTCTTCCTATTTCACATTATCTATTACATGTTTTAGTTTTCTGAATTCCTCCCACTGAATCGTGACCCGCTCCGCATGGGTTGGTGACAGTGACTTGAGTGAAGTCTGTTTTTCTTTAGGCAACTGTGATACCTGGAGACCTACAGTGCATCTATCTGAATAATTATAGCTCACTTTCCATCCGCAGACCGAGGGAGTTTCAGCAGATGATGGTCAGGGAGGCTCAGGGGATGAGACATCAAACGAACGTCCAGACAATGGGGGTGGGCAGGAGGGGAAGCGGTGCATGCAGGAGCAAGTGTCTGCTGGGGAGTCCAGCAGGGCAGCTTCCTGGTGGGGAGAGCACTGTCCCATTTATGCCTTGAGGTGAGTCATTTTTCAAGGAACATAGCCCAGGATAGCATCTTCTCTCTCTCTCTCTCTCTCTCTCTCTCTCTCTCTCTCTCTCTCTCTCTCTCTCCCACCTTCTTTCATTCATTCTTTCTTGCTTGCTTTCCTTCTCTCTCAACACTGGGGATTGAACCCAGACCCTTTGCATTGAGCTACATCCCTAGCCCTTTCCATTTTTTACTTTGAGACAGAGTCTCCCTAAGTTATTAAGTTTTCCCAGCCTGACTCCGACTTGAGGTCCTCCTGCCTCAGTCTGCCCGGGTGCTGGGATGACAAGTATCCATCCCCTCGTCTGCCTCTGACTTGCACTTTCTCGGCACACCTGCACACATCTGCAAAGGCCTTTAACGTCCCTGTTCAGAAGACCAGGCAGCCCTCCTGCCGGGCCAGGAAAGCCTGGTCCCTGGGAATCACCCACTGAAGTTTGGCTGGTTTGAGCCTCAGCAGGAAGGGGCACACGGTGGGGCCAGGCTGGGCCCCCGAGCCTGTTTCTGTCTTGGCACACAGGCCACTGCCCTGGAAGTGCCAACCATGCACCCAGAGGGGAAGATGAACTTGGAAGATGCCCCAGCACCATTCTGGCAAAAGCACACTTCCAGGAGGCCAGAAAGGCAGGGCTTGGGCTCAGCCTGGTGCACAGCAACTGGGACCAGCATGCAGAATGGAATAAACCTCTAGTCTGCTACGTAATGACAGCTACAATAACCCAAATGCGGTCAGGTGCCAGATGCCCCTGCCAAATGCAGCTTAGTATTCTGCAGCCTGTGTGGGATTTATGATACAACTCTCTATATACAACTGAGGCCCAGGAAGGTGATGTGGGCTGCATAGCTAATTAACCACAGGGCCAAGACCCACTGTGTCATCTCCTTAGCTTAAATTAATTGCTAAGTTTTGCAGATGTTTCAAATAATGGCCTTTTGATAATCATTTTACACTTAATCCAGAAAAGTATACTTGCTTTAAATACATACTGCGGGCATGTATGCACTGATACCATCTTCCTTCTGTGCGCATGGGTCTGGTTCTAGATATCAAAATCTGCAGCTGCTCAAATGCCTCAAATAAAATGGTGCAATATCTTCACATAACCTACACACATCCTCCTGTTCACTCTAAATCATCTCTAGGTTATGGTACCTGGTACAATGTACATGCTCTGTAAATAGTCATTACACTGTATTATTAGGGAATAACAAAAAGCATTCTCTATGTGTTCGCCCTTGATGCTATTTCTTTTCCCCGAATGTTTTCAATTCACCATTGGTTGGATCCATAGTTACAGAGGGATACCTGTATGCGCAATGACAGGAAGTCATTCCAATTGTTAAATCCCTACTGCGAGCCACATGTTTCCCCTACTAAATGACATCTGATGCTATGAGCCAGCAAGAAGGCTTGGCTGCCCATTCTGCAGCTAAAGAATCTCTGTCCAAGGAAGACAAGGTTAGCAGAGCAGTGGGAAGGATCACTGGTGCGGCCGACAGGGGAATCAGGAGCACCCACAGCTCTCCAGTTCCAACCCACAGTAAGAAAGAACTTCCTGAAAACCACAGCTCACCCTTCCTGCCCTTCCTAAGCATCTCCATTTTCACCAGTCCTTTCTCATGCAGCACGTCCTACTTACAGCTCTGAACAGTCTGTGGAAATCCTCTAATGTCTGAACCGCAGAATCTGAAACTGCTTGGGTCCCTGCATGGAGTACTTTGACTGAGAACCACAACTGCACAGGTGTGATACAGGCAGAGCCCTCGAGTTCCAGGCCATGCCGGCACCTGTTTTATCTGCACACACACAGACATAGTGCATCCACTTTGCCCCTGAGGAT
The DNA here is from genome assembly GCF_053883595.1 of Heterocephalus glaber. Classification (NCBI taxonomy): domain Eukaryota; kingdom Metazoa; phylum Chordata; class Mammalia; order Rodentia; family Bathyergidae; genus Heterocephalus; species Heterocephalus glaber. The sequence continues at coordinate 7,883,468 of NW_028258435.1, read as the reverse complement.
AAATATCTAAGTTTCCCTGTGGTGATGTGTTTGTGGATAAGGCCTTCCTATTGCTGTGATTACAAAAGGGAGTGTAGGCTTGCATCTGTTAATAATCACTACATTTTTTAACACCAATGACAACTTGAAGTATTTTCACTTACTGGGATTTTATTGAATATCAACTGCGTGCTTCTACACAATTAATTGTTCAGCATATAATCCTACCCTTGTTTCTCCTACTAAATGGCATTCAGTACTATGACCCAGCATGCACAAGTAATGGTCATCCTTCTTTGAGGATTCTGGCACGAAAAGCACCCCTCGATTTGGGGAAACTGTTCCATTTCAGCCAGCGTCAACCCAGTTGGAAAGAGGAGTGAAGTCTCCACATTTTTCCTTCTACCAAATGTCCTTTGTTAGCTAAAGCTTCATGGATGGAAATCAGCTGCTCCTGTCCTGAGAATCTTCCCAGCCCGCCCTTTCAAAGGCTGGTCCAGGATCCGCTAAGAGACCCACAATGCGCCGTGCACGGCTGGCTGGCCACCTCCTACAATAGAAAGGCTTTCAAAGTGGGCTCTGAGGTCCTGAGAAAGACTCTTATGGGGGGCCAAGGCCGAGACCCTGGAACTGCTCAGGGCACGCAGGGACTGTTCTTAGCCAGATGTTAGCAGACTCTGAAGCAAGAAAAATGTGGTGAATTTAAAAATCGTGTTTGCCCAGGGCATGGGGGAAAGGAGATAGAGAAGAAAAAGGAAGGCGGAGGCATTTATAATAAAAAGGCTACCTCCACCCTCTCCCACTAAGGGAAAGCCTGCAAATGCCTCTCCTCCAGACACTAGGGAGTGGCAGCTGCCAGTAACCCTTTACTCCTAGAAAATAAGCACCAAGCAGTTAGCAAATGTCAAGATCAAAAAAAAAAAAAGAATTAGCTGAATGAATGCATGGCCAGGATAGGTGGCTCGACGGATGTCTGCCCTGCGAGACCCAGATATGATTAGCTTTCTGAGATTCGAGGAATCAGTCTCCACTTTGAAAAACCCCAACCACTCATGGAGAGGCGAATCGATCGGAGACCACCTTTTGTGAAAGTGATGCTATCATGGTGGCTGTAATTTATGCAAAAAATCCTGTGGCACACAATGATTAAATTATAGTATACAGTGCAGGATTTCCACCGCGCACACCCCCACCTCCCGGCTTCTCACTTTTATCTACATGAAGATCGGGTCTGGGAAAATTCAGTGCACATGGTTTCAGAGCTGCAAAATAGACCATTTCCACATGTTCCTCTGTATTTTTGAAGCGGAGAAAGCCATGCTACTGCTCAGAGATCTGACTGGACCCCTGAGGTGGGGGCAGCTTACTCACAAAAAGAAAAAAAAAAACAACATCCAGAAAGGGCTTTTCCTAAGATTTGTAGGAAGGAAGCAACACTGGCTACTTCAGTGAAAATAAAACATTGTGATTTAGCTCCCCAAATACAGGTGATGTCCCCAGACAGAGCTGCATGTGCTGAGCAGAGACAGAGAGGTTAAGGTCTCCAGAGACCTGGACCACATGTCGCCCGTGCTGTAACTCACCAGCCCCCTCCCCATTTCCACGGCAGACACCCACTCTGTGGTCCCTGGGTAGCGATTTCCCGCCCGCATACAGGGAGGATCCTGCAGCCCAAGCTCCTTTTCCTTTCCCTCCCTCTCTCCTGAGTGATGCATTATTCAGCAGCCTCCTTCAAGCTGAGTCAGGAGGGCTGAGACAGGATAGTGCACAAGGAAAACAGGAGACTCACAAAGCCTGTGTTAGCCACAGCCCGGGGGGGTGGGGCATTGCAAGGACAGCGAGCCCCATCTAAAGCATGGCTCTGTGGAATGGTAATGGCTATTTGCTATCTAGAATTTTTTAATGGTGCATTATCCATGTGGGCTTGATGGATTCCCAAGATGACTGTCTTTGCCCCGCTCTCTCCAAATAAATGGCACTCATGAAAAATTACTGCAGAGAACGCAGGCTACTGCTGGCAGCAGCGGGTGGTGGTGGCCCTATCTCTGGGGCTGCCAGGGGCTGTGTGGCTCCTCCCTTGTTCCCCTGCAGCGCTTAGTCAGAGTCTGCCCTGGGAGGCGAACAAAGAACTCGCCTCCTGCAGAGCGTGGCTGGGGAAGCCGCATGGGGAGGAGTGAGGAGCCAAGGGCTCAGGGAGTCTGCCTCTCCTGGAGAAGCTGGAGAAATAATCACCCCAGATTGATTCCTCAACACAGGGTGACCTTCCAGGTCCTGGGCCACTCCTGCTATCCATCACGTCAGGGTGGAGGATGATGTGGGTTCGTGTGTGTGTGTGTGTGTGCGCGCGTGCACACGTGTGTGTGTTCCAACCATATCAATTCACACTGAAATCCTAGGAAGTATTTGCCAGCCATACAGAGTCCTTTTTTAACTAGCACATATTGGGAATAAATAAAACGCTCCTGGAGCTGGGTCTACCCACTTCATCCTCTGTCCCACTGACACAGACATGTGTACACACACACTCACACACTTAGGTATGAAAACTAATCTATGGCCCAGCCCAAGGAAAAGCTGACTTTGAGCCATGTAATTTGCAATTTAAATTTAAGTCTAGATGGAGAGGCTGTGTGTGACCTTCAGACTAGATGGCCCTTTCCAAATGCCCTCCAGATCTGCAGGGTCATGGCACGCACATCACTGCATTTGGATTTGAATGAGATTCCCTAAAAGCAGCAGCTCAGAAGCAGCAGAAGGGTTTGGGTGAAACCAGCTCAGCTGGCTGCTGGAGGCTGAGAGGCCTGGGGACAGGAACATGCTGTGGCTTTCTTCTTGCCCACACCCGTATGTGGAGACTCAAGTTCCCTTCCCGTGGTTTGTCCCTTTGTTCTCATCCTTCTATCTCAGGATTTGTCACCAGCACTCAGAGGGAAACCCAGGGCTGGGCCATGTCCCAGCAGCAGAGGCAGAGCGGGCAGACAGGGACCCACATTTCTCAGCTGCTTCCATAATTTTCCTCTTGAACCCCTCATCCTGTCCTTCTCCATGCACTCAAAGAAATCATGAGCAGAGACTGGCTTTCGACTCTGTCCTTGATTATGTTCCACCAGAGGAAGAAAAATAACTTAGGATATAGGAAAGCAAAAACATACAGGTGGAATTACTTACATAGAAAAAACAGCTATAAAACAATTTGGATTCTTTTATAAACCTAAGTGTGTATTCGTGTGTATGTCCTCATCAAAAATACAGGAAGACTCTAGACCAACATAACTGCTGTAATTACCTTTTGGAGGTGTGATAATCAATTCTTTCTTTCATCCACATATTTGAATTCTTTCCTAAACCATTATAAGGATTAATATTGCTGTTACCATTAAAAAATAGCTTAAAGAAGACATTCGAAAGACTGTACTGTATTTTTTTTGTTGGCAGCAACCATAAAAACTTGCAAAGATTTCATGAAAAGTTTCACTGAAGGAACGCAGTGTTCTCAGTGGGACTTCCTGGCTCCTTATTTTATTTATTGCAGTTTTTATTATTTAACTTAATCCCTCTTCTGGGCTGGGAAGGTGTCTGCAGCTTAAACTGTTACTTGATTCCCTACATCTGCACCTCCCTTATTTTTAATCACAGTAGTACCCTGTCTGAGTCATTTTTTGTCACTGAGACACAATACCCGACACCTACAAATTAAAGGAGGCGTTTTTGGGGGCTCACAGTTTGCAGAGGGTTCAGTCCATGGTCAGCTGCTACAAGGCAGGTCAGCAGGGCACAGGGACCTGGTGGAGGAGAGCTGCTCACCACATGGGCAACAGGAAGCAGAGCAAGAGGGAGGAGCGGGAAGCAGATGAGCCCTTGCAGGCCACAACCCCAGGACCACCCCTTCCACCAGGCCCCGCCTCCTAATAGCTGTCAGTTGTATGCCCCCATCGTCCAATCAGCTTCCAAGAGACCCGCCTATGCGTGTGTGGGACCCTTGGGGGACACAGGATATAAGCCCAGCACAGCAGACGCCTGAAGTGGCTGGCCACAGGCCACCAGAAACATAGACCTTCCCACCCCCTCCACCCCCCCACCCACCCAGTGCCGCTGGCTGGGGCCATGCGGCTGCGTTCCAGCCCCGTGGTGTGAGCAGACCTCATGTGTGTAAGTTTCATACCCGTGAGTTTGGAAGAGGCAGTCATCAGATCCTCCCCGTGTCTGAAATCCCAGCAAGGTGGAAAGGCGTTTATAACATGCAAGTCGCAGCCACCCCAGGGCCCCTGCACGTAGGACCTGCCTGCTAGTCCAGCGGACACGGGAGGCAGGAATTGGGGTGACCAGACCACTGCTGTCCCGACATGGGATCTGAGAGGCTCTTGAGTCTTGCTGTAAATCACTTCTTAGGCCTCGGGCCCAGAGGCTCACACTAGTCTCTTCAGAAGCCAGAAGGATTGCTCTCTTTAATCTGTTTTTAGTCTCGGCTCACTCGAGAGACCCTAAGCTTTGGGATCGCTACTTGGGACTCTTATTTTTCCAGAGTGTGCCATGAAATACCCCTTCTTCAAAATACCCACTGCCAGCCCTCTTGGTAAATGGGCAGTGTGGTGAGGGGTGATATTTGTACTTCGCAAAGCTCCACTCTGAGATGTCTTCTCCACCCCGGGTCCAGGACGTGTGCCTGTGTTTGTCTCACCTTTGAGAGTCCTGGCCCAGTCACCCGTTGAGTGTGTCCCAGGCCACCTGTCAACGAGAGCAAGGTGAGAACAAGCTCCTTTTCAACAGCAGGGGTCTGTGTCTGTACCTGGCTGTCTGGTACCTGATGAAGGAGGTCCACATTCCACCCTCTAGAGGATTCCAGGAATCTTCAGCACCAGGTTGGGACCCTGCCTGCTGGTACTAATGAAGTCATGGTCCACTCCTCTTTCCCTTTAGCATCACTACCAACCAGGAATATTTCCAAAGACTTTACGTTCCATCCTGCAGATTGTGGAGTTCAGTTTTCCCTGAAGACACCTTCTGTGGAGGCCCGAGCTGTGTCCCCGACTTCCTATCTCTGGCCAGAGCCTTAAGGTCAATGGGACACTTCTGTTTCCCAAACAATGCAGATTCCCTAGCCCTCCCCATGCGTATTTAGTGGGGTGACTTGCACAGTTTTCTGACTGACAACATGTTCAAAGACTTGCCTTAAATTATTCCAGTCTTCCTTGGGTCATAGTGATCAAAGGCACGGTGTTTTGGTTGTTTTTGTTTTGCCATACAGGCGATTGAACCTACCCAGCCCCCTTTTTAAAACTTATTCTTTTTTATTTTTTGACAAGGTTTCACAAAGTTGGTGAGCTGCTCAGGCTGGGCTGGAACTTGTGATCCTTCTGCCTCAGCCTCCCAGTGCTGGGATGGCAGGTGTGCATCACTACACTTGACAGTTCTCTTTGAGTGCACAAATACTCTAAAAATGAAGCCCTACCTCACTCCAGCAGACCTGTGTCCCTTTTCCTTAGTGCGCACCCAGAGGACGTCCCAGTAGGAAGCCCCAGTTAGGGCTCTCATGTCTCTTTCCTTAGCCCAGGCCTTTCTGACTTAGAAGACACTGGGATTCGGTGAACTGATCACAGCCATAAAAGCAGGGGTTCCCCACGCCACCGGGCCCATCCTGGGACCTGGGACAAGTCCTCTGCTTCCCTGTGATTGCCGGACACAGACCCACTCTGTGCAGAACCTTGGTTTCTTGGAAACATGCACAGAGGCGGGGCCCGTGTCAACTGAATATTCGAACGCAGCAGGACTCTGCTATGACATCATTTCTTCCGATTCAGTGAGATCTCATCTCGGAGTCTTTTCTGCCAGCTGCAGGCTGCTCAGGCCCCTCAGTCATGTTCTCAGCTTCTCCTCCAGGGCTGGACACATCCCAGGGCACTGGTGTGATCCAGACTCGAGAAGAGCTCTTCTTCCTCAGCCCCAGGGTTCCCAGGGACCTGTGCTCTGTCTGGCGGATGGGGGGCTCTGGGATGAGTGTGGGCACAGGAACCTTTCCTCACTGTCCCCACGGCCTTCGCTCAGTGACGTCACACTCACCGTGAACTCTTGGTGGGTGGGGCGCTTGTTCCAAGAACTCACAAACAGCAACCATAGAGCATCATCAACACGCTGCCCCCACCTTCACCCCAGAGATGCTGTCACATCCCCTGGCCCTTCGCTTTCAGCCTGGAATCGCCACACCTCTGCTGCTTCCTCTGCTCAGTGAGTCCAGGCTCTCACAGCAGCCCCTTGATGTATCTCCTACTCCTGCACACTTCTGCTTCTGTCTCATAACACAAAATCATTAACAGTACCTTTGGGCAAGACAGAGCACAGTTTTGGCTACAAAAAGGAGAAAAAACAATACCTCAAATATGCTCAGGAAGTTATGTTACAAATGATATTATCAGCATTGTTTCCCATCAGGCAGTAGGTTCTCAGTGAAAACCCAAGTTTGGAAAGGTAAAGGGATCTTTCCTTTCCTTCAGTTGTGACTGTGGAGGGAAACACAGATGTGGAATAATCAGAGGGAAGTGCAGTTGCTGAAGGGCATCCTGTCAGCCAGCAACGAGTGTAGGGCACTGGAGACAGGGCTGGTGACCTCTCATCACAGAGGTGAAGGTGCTGGTTTCGGAGGTGCTGCTCCACCGAGCCTGCGGGCCCCAGGTGAGCTGGGCTGCTTCCCTGTCTTGCAGAGGCATAGGATGGCTGTTATGTCCCCAAATCATCAAGGATTACATTACGACTGTGAGTTTTGGTGTTTAATGTTAGTTCTCATCAGCAGATCATCTCACTTAGAAAAATCATCTCCGATATTGTATCTAAGTGTCTTGTTGGTAGCACACTGCTTCTCTGCACACAGACATGGGTCTCGATAGGTAGGACCCAGCCTAGGCGATGTGAAAGAATAAGGACAATAAAGCTGGTATGACTTGGGGCGGCCTGGCAGCTGGGGGGGAGACACTGGAGGAGACCTAGAAATCATTCCAGCCTCAGACTAGACTAGCAGGAAATAGAAAATTGCACAAGATACCAAGGAGACAGCAGAACTGTTGCCATAAATCGCAGCCTGTAGGCCTTTTAATGTGTCAGCCTACCCAGCCGTTCTCCGTGTTTAATTGCTATGTATAGTAAGTTCCGCAGATCATTACCGTACCAGTCATTCTTGAAAGATCCTCATTAGCACCGGAGCAGGGAGCACAGAAAGCAGTGTGACGGGAAATGGCTAGACAAGGCTCACAGGTCGCCAGGGCCCTCTGTGTTTCTACTGGTACCCTAATAAATCCCACGGCCACAGTGGATTCTTTCCTCTGAAGCATGGAAGATGAGAGAGCCTGCCTCGCTCGACTTCCGCCTGCTCCTTCCTTCTTCCTCCCAACACACTAAGCCCATGTTTTCATGGCCTGGCTGGGGTAGAAGGGACCTGGAGCTGCACCTTGTCCCACACACCGATGGAGCATCCGCCCACCCAGTGGGTGGATGTGTGCTGTGTCCCATCCTGTATCAAGTGCCGTGCCCGGTCTGGGGCAGTCAGGTCACCCCCAAGGACATCACATCAGGACGGCAGGGCAGATATTCGAGTCCACCTCGCTTGCTGCATTTCAATGACTCTCTTTTCATTTTATCTTTGTATTAATGACTGGGTTGTTTCCTTTTCCGTTTAAAATGTGTTTTGAGTGATCAAAGGCCTGCGGTGGGTTTTGGCAGCTCCCTAGGCATGAATGTTGCTCATGTTGAGGGTGTTGCCTCACTGTGGTGGCTTCCCACCCGCTCCTTAGAATCCCGCTCCTCAAGAGTCCCTGAAATGCCCTGAATTCAGCAGGCGTCTGGACGATATCCCTCCCACCTGGGCAGGGTCTTTGAGTTGCCATTGGTTCCAGATTATACTACTTTAAATTCTATCCTGGTTTCCAAACAGCAGCAGCTCAACCTTAGCCTAGGCAATTTAGGAATTTAGCAAGGCTTTTTCTCAAAATAAAAAATACAAATAAGAGGCTGACGATGTTGCTCAGCGGTGAAACACCCCTGAATTTGATCCCCAGTACGGACAGAGAGAGACAGAGAGACTCACTGCCAAGTCCCCACCTCATCAGCGGGATTAAGAGTGGGATGAAGGAGAGCTGAGGCTTGGGGAAGCCTGCCAGACCTCGCCCTACAAGGGACATCACTGGTGTCATCCCATTGGTAGCTTCACAACTTTGTGGGCTGAGGTTTCAAGAGCAGAAAAACAGGCTCTGGGAACAGGAGTCTTCCTGAAGCTCTAGATCTCCCTGGGTCTCTGCCCTGGTTGGGTAAAAGCCCCAGAACCCAAAGGAGGCTTTGTGGTGGCTTCCCGTGCCCATGCTGCAGGGCGTCTGAGTAGGAGACTGTCCACAGCTCTCACGGGGAGACACAGCCTCACCCACTAGGACACACGGGAGACCCTGGACAGAGGATGAAATATTGTGAGTAGAAAGTCACCCAGTGCACGTGGAATGCATTCCAAACTCCTGGGTCCCCGGGTCCTTTTCCCTCTGTGCCCATCAGGACCTGCACGGAGCTTGGCGTCTCTGTCTCTATGCCCACCCTCTTCGGAGTCTGTGCCTAGCCATGGGACAGTGAACCTCACTGAATGACCATCGAATGGTATCAACCTCCGAATTCCCAAATGCTCATTCCCGCCCCCCACTGCCTGTGTTCACCTTGAACTTTTCATGATTTTTTTAAGCATTGGCCTTTGTCCACATTAAGTTTCATGAGTATAACAAACTGCTAGGAGGAAAAATTGGGGATGATAAGTGTTCGTACCTCTCCCATGCACCTTACTCCTGCTTAATTTTTTTGTGGGTTTATGTGTTTGTTTGATATTTTAAAACCCTTGATACCTGCTCAATTTCCAGCCATTGCTTAGTGTATTAGAGATGGTCTGGAACATACAGATCTTAAAGAATATTTACTAGTGTGAATCTCAGTGAATTTTTTGGGGTTGTTCTCACAGTCATTTGGAAGGATTACCTACTTCCTTTCTTATGGCCATGCCTTATGCTTTTATTCACCCAGGTCTTCCCCCCTCATGCAAATAAGGCATCAGGACAGTTGTCCTATCAAAAACTCACAGTTTGGTGCCAGACTTACACTGCATTATGAAAAGACTCCTTGGGATTCCTTATGTAAATGAAGGATCAGGAACACTGTCTTCGATTGGCTGTGCCCACAATGCAAATGAAGGATTGAAATGGCACTTTTCTGATTGGTCCACAGTACTCAGCTATAAACCTGCCATACTACTTCTAGATCCTCTGTTCTGCACCCATTCTTTTCTTTTTAGGAAACCCTTAGCCATCAGTTTCTATGACCTTTGACAGATTTTGCTCAGTTATTTGTCCAGTCTGTCCAGCCCTAATCTCTTGTCTCAAAAGTGCTGTGTAAATTAGGATGACCTTGGAAGATGCTGGGCCCATCAAAGTGTTCAGAAACTGCTGTTGTCATTCGCCGTTTTCATATCCTGGCCTGTTCTCAGATGCACAGAACTATACCTGCTTTGCAGGGAGGAAGCTGAGACTCAAAGAAATTAGACAACTTGCCTGAGACTCCATAGCATTGATGTATTACAGTCACAACAGCCTGTCTAATTATAAGGTTTGCCTACCATAAAACAAAACAAAACAAACAAACAATAACAATCAAACTGGGTGGAAGTAGTGTCATTTACAAAAAAAGGGATGGAGCTTGAGAATAATATTAAGCGAAATAAGACACAAAAAGTTTAAATATTACATAGTCTCTCTTACATGAGAAACTCAATATATAAATAAATTAAAGAGCAAAGTGGAAGACAGATAAAAGGAAACAGGGAAACACATCTTTTCCAAATGCAAAGGGGACCACAGATGAAAGAAGTTGAAATAAAGTGGAGGGAAAGAGGATGAAAAAAGAATTAAGATGTGTTAGGTATGTGTATCAGCTTCTCACGACGAGTCTGATTATTATGTAATGCAAGTATGGACTAATAAAAATAAAAATGAAAAAAGAAGCACACACTTTAGTATCTAAAACATATTAAACTTAATGAGGGTATTCCACAAAGGACCTAGGAAAGCGAGGAATTCCTGGGAAGGGTTGACTGCTAGCTACAGTTGTATGTTTTTCAGTGTTATAATTTTATGACCCTCTGATGAAGCAAACTGATTCATTAGGAGGAAAAGGAAGGTGATGCTGCTGCTCCCACCTGTTAGCCGTTCCCAAGCTTGTTTACCAGGGAAGCCAAGTGGAACTAAAGAAAAGTCCCCCGGCAAGAAGCAGGCAGCTGGGGGCTGAGTCGGGAGTGTAGTATTTCCCCCAAATCCTCAGGCCCTGGAGGTTTAATTACTGTGCAGCTTGGGCGTGGAGGAGGGGCGGAAGGGTGGGGGTTTGGCCTGACAGGTCTGTCCCCTGCCCACAGGGCTGCAAAGCCAGCAGCTACACACCCACCCACCGCACCAGCACAAAGAGGAACAAAGCTCACTTCCAGGGCAGTCTGCATTGAATTTGGGTCTTGAACTGCATTGCACCTTTTTCCAGCTAATGCTGTGCATTGGAAAGACTTCCCTTCCTCTTCACCTCCTCCTGGCTGAGAAGGAAGAAGAATCAAGGGGCTTATTGTAGCCCCGGGTGTGAGCTTCAGCCCCTTCAGGACCTAGCAATTGGTTTTTGTTTTGTGACCAGTTACTGCCACAAAAGCCAGACCCACCCCCACCCTGAGTATTCAATTAACCCTGTGTGTGACTGCAAAGGAACGAGGTTGGTTTGGTCTCATTCATAAGATGCTGGGGGGGGCTTTTTTTAAAAAAAAAAAAAAAAGGATTCTTCTTAACAAAGGATGCCAAACTAAGTAGCTTTTTTGCTGTTGTTATTGCTTGGTTCTGGCACACTGTTACCTCGAAAGCGACCTTTTCCACTTAATTGGGGCTTTAGAATTCTATCTCCATTGTATTCCTATATAGGAAACATGGCTCGGGCACCCTATAAGTTTATGTATATAAGCATTTCTGCACTCAGTGATTCCAAAATCTCTGTAGTCACTTTGCAGACATAAGTTCCACTGATTAAAGTAATCCTCATAAAGTCAGAACCTTAGTAGGAGTGCATTCCTGTACACTGAGCTCCTATTACATGCCCGGCTCAGCAGTCAGTGCCATGTGAGGCATTCGTTCTGCAGTCACAGTTAACTCTGTGTGGTACTAGGGGAGTCTAAAGTTTGGGGAGAAAGAAGCCACCATACAGCACCAGTCAGGATGAGCACAAGCATTCAACTTCTCCCCCAGAAGTTCGGGTTCTGCTGAGTTACAGCAATACCTCAGTTCACGAACACTTTTGTTCACAAACAATTTGGTTTACAAACAGAAGCACTGGGCAAAATTTTGCATCTGTTCATTCACAAACTCCATATAGGATGGCGAACCTGAATGTAGCCATCTTCCCCAGAATCGTGGAACAAATTAAGTTCCTGAGCCGAGATACTGCTGTAGGTTCTGTTTCATCTGCCCCACTAGAGTGACAACTCCAGTCCTGACCAAGAAAGAGGGGAGCACGCATGTCTTTTTGTATATACAGTTTAAAATGCAAACACACAGAGAGAACACTGTACTTCCCCATAAATAAGAACTAACCAGAAAATAAGCCCTCAATTTTCAAGGTGCTCATGATATAAGCCCTACCCCATAAATAAGCCCCAGTTAAGATACTCAGCCAGATGGGCACGTCAACACACAATGGACATATCAAATTATAAAATATTAATGTGTAATTAAATATAAATTAATAATACTGATATATTACTGACAATAATACTTAAATGATAATATAAGTTACAATTAAGTATTTGTAAATACTCAAGCAAATACCTCTGAAGGAAAGATAAACACCTACTTAAATAGATGAACTGGAAACTTACTGCCAAATGACCAATCAGAGTACAGACAGGATGTGTGAATCACATGCACACTTGATAACGAATGGGTGTGATTGTGTCTAACATGAATCTTCAAAAGTCACTATGCTGTGTGTTATAATAGATGTACCTAATGTACTCATGTGAAATAAAGATACATTTCCTGAATTTTGGTGCCTGGAATTTTTCATCATTTTTGTGTGTGGACCATCATTCTTAACTGTCATCATTTTTGCTGCCATTCCTGTCACATACATCTTCAAACAACACTGATTTCATGGCAACTCTGTGAAGCCAGTTTGCAAGAGGTCATGACTTGAGTGAAGAGTTTGTAGGATGAAATCCCTGATGGCTGTGTCGCCAGTGCACCCCACACAGAACAGGAGGTGCCCATCTAAGGAGAGCTCTGCTGCTGGACACAAGAGACTGGGGCCAGCAGTTCTACAGGAGATGCAGTCTCAAGAAACTAGGATGGAACTTGGAGTTTGGAGAGCTATGATGATGCTCCAGAAGATGACATGACTGCATCTGAATAAATGTAGACTCTTGTACATGAATAAAGATGGATTTTTATACATGAATGAATGTAGACATCCTCTGAAAATAAGCCCTATTGTGTCTTTTTAGGAAAAGTTAATATAAGACCTCCTCTTACTTGTGAGGAGTTACAGTAGGTAACAAATAGAGCAGTGCAGTGGGGAACAGAAAGAACTGAGGAAACCTGGAGATGACACACAGCTCAGGGATATCTATTTTCCTGTTGATTTTATTTATACATTTTCCCCATCTCTAGGCCAACCCGAGAAGATGGCTAGGCACTGGATTTGGGGACTTCACCTCCCAGAAAGAGTGACTTGTCCTCTATTGATGGGACCAAGCAGAATTCATAAACTCATGACACTCACACCATGTTCTTCCCATACATGTTTTACTTTGGCAAGACAGGAAATGTCACATTTAATTTGGGGTTTCTGGTTTCCTGAGACTCCAGGCTAATGTGACATCCCAAGCCCCTTCCCTGTCCCTGGAGAATGGCACCCTTCTGAACTGGACAGGTGCCTCTCCCAGCCTCCTGCACCTGGTGTCATGGCTCATCTCTAGATGTCTGCCCTAAAGCCTCATGAGCTCAGAGGGGGACTTTCAGAGATGGCTGGATTGAAGAGTGTGAATGTGGATTAAGGGTGTGGTTAATGTACCCATTGTGGGTATGGACAGCACCAATAGACATGGAGCCTGGATGGAATATAAAGGGACAGAAAGAAGGGCAGGCTTGCTGCTGCTGCTGCTGCTGCTTCTGCTGCTGGCTGCCTTCCTCCCTGCCAAGCCATGGACTGTTTCTCCGCTGTGATGCCCCTCTGCCATGCCACCTTGCCTTGGAGGCAGCCAACCAGGGACTGAGACCTCCACAAACTGGGAGCTGAAATAAACCCTTCCCCCTTTAACTTTGGGTGTCAGGTGTTTTGTCTCACAAGAGAAAGTAACCAAGACACCTGCTGGCCAGCCTCAGTGGTCTGTGACCACAGCCTGGTCTGGGTGACAGCTTGGGTTTCTGACCACTGTGCCCTGGGGTCTAAGTGTTCTCTGCACAGGTCTAGGGTTATAGGTGTCCTCAACTTAGCCTGTTGCCAGACTGTGGGTCCTGTGAGACTTCTTTCCAGGTTCTTGGTGTCCAGAACAAAGAGTTGAAGAAGACACACAGAAAAGGCAGGAAAATTGTACAACTATTAAAAGTAGAAAAGAGAAATGGTTAGCAGGGTAAGAGCTTTGGGACACCTGTCCTGCCCAAACTCACTTGGTGTTGTGCCAGATTTGAACTTTCCTGTGGAAAGATTCCCTTGGTTTTTTGAGAGATGTAAATGAGGGCTTTAGAACCATGCCCTTTGTTTGGCTGGGCCCACATGCAAATGAAAGATTGAAAGTAGCATCTTCTGATTGGTCCTTTGAACAGTGCCATGAGGGATTGAAAATTGCACTTTTCTGATTGGTCCGTAGAGCAACTGCTTAGAGGGCTCAACTTCAAGGAAACCAAGGGCTTATAGATGGTGGGGTGTGATCCCCACATCTTTCCTGGGTTGCCTTCAGAAACCAAAATAATATCTTAGACATAGTGGGGCTTAATACGTGTAAATAGATTAACCAGATATTTGAACACTTGATTTTTTTTTTCCTTTTTGATACTGGGGATTGAACTCCAGTCCTTCGAGCTGAGCTCCATCCCCTGACCTTTTTAAATTTGTTTTTAATTTCAAGACACTGTCACACGAAATTGCTAAGTTGCCAAGGCTAGGTTTGAACTTGCAGCATCCTGTCTCAGCCTCCCAGAGGACTGGGGTTATAGGGAGGGACCCTTGTGCCTGGCCTTTCTTTCCCTTTTCTTTATTCTCTTAAGTTGGAGTCAATACACATCTAGCATATTCACACCACTACCTGATTCCAAATTGATCAGCATAAAAAGAGAAGTTGACCAGATACTTTCTCAGAACCTCTCCCCTGCCCTCCTACTGTGAAGTCTGGTGACTTTGGTGGCTGCAGATTTATCTACACAAGCTTCCCCCTAGGTGCAGGGACAGGCTTGGCTCCTCTGAACACTGCATCCCCTTGACCCCGAGGTGACATTTCGGGGTGGCTCGGCAGCCCAGTGTGGCAGCACAGGGGTACAGGCATTTCGTGTGAACCCTGGAGAAAGAGGTCCCCTCTCATCACAGGGTCACTAATGAGAACTGTCAGAGGTCTTTGCCACCCCACGGGGGTGTTTGCTGGTGAGAAAATCACCAGGAGATAAGCAGGAGAGAGACAGAGAACACAAAACAGCCATTTCTGTTCACTTCCTGAACCCATGATCCAGCCGCAGCAGGAGCTAAATGACGTTTCTGACCTTTCTGGGTATGGGACCCCTCTTCCCCCACTCAACGCAGTTCCAGGGGTATTTGCCCCTGCCAAGTGCAGACCCTGTCTTGCATGCACAGCTTGCGGTGAGGACTGTGGTTCCACAGTGGCCCGGAAGGCCCCTGGGGACCAGGGGCCCCAAAGCGCCACAGGATGCAAGTGTCCCTGCTGAGGGCACCAGCCACCCCAGGGATGGGGTCTCATCCTACACCAGGGACCTGATTTTATACTCAGACAAAATCCGAGGCTTTATTAAAATCCTTTTCATGTGAATTATTCAAAGGGTAATGACAAGCTGTCATCTGAGATCAAACCAGTACCAGTGGCACAAACGCCTGCTTCACCAACCACCTCAGCTGCAGAGTGGCTCAGCCCCCAGCCTCCGCCCTGGCATCTGGTGTAGATGGAGGCTCTGTTACTGGGAAGCTGAGATATATCCAGCTGCTGGAGTCCCCCACCCAGTGTGGGGCCCCAGTCCCTGAGCAGCAGCCCCCAGGGCCCTATCCTGACATCTGCTGTCCCTAGAGCTGTCACCCTCTGAGAGCCACAAGTCTTGCAAGAATCCTGGCTTCCCAGGAGCATGGATCCTCCTCTCTCTCCCTGCAGTTGGCCGAGGTCCTCCATCCTCCCAGAGAGGATGCAAAGCCCTCCCAGAGCACGGGTTTGTGGGGGACATTAGTAGAGACAACACCATGCCATCAACAGGAATAACCCAGCTGCTCCCTGGGAAGCCGAGACCCTGGCATCAGCTGGGGCAGGTTTCTAGAGGAACCTGAAGCTATACTCAGCCTTAAACAGTGAACACAGATCGCACAGGTTACTGAGGGGGGTCTGCTTCCACAGAGGGGTGGCATGAGAAGCCACAGAGGGGAGCAGGTAAACAGAAGCAGTGATTGTCACCAAAGCACAAAGCTGGGTGATTTTGAAAATAAGACCAGAAGGGGACCCTGGAGCTGGGGACTGGACTGCATCCACCAACATCAGCCTAGTAGGTCACAGGTGATGTTTGGTGTGACTCCAGACAGGGAGGAGTTCGAGGTGATCAACTCCAGACAGGAGCAGAGTCCGGCATTCCTCTGGTCTGACAGAGGTGCTCCTGGGTCTGGAGCAGGGACCTGTGCCTATGTGCTGCCTCTTTTTCCCAAAGGTCCCTAGTGCTGGACTCCTAAGTATACCATGAAGGTTGATCCAACTGGGCTCAAAATCGCCATGCCCATTTGGCTCTTAGGATATGTTCTCCCAAAGCCTGGGCTTTCTGGTTTCCTTTCCATCCCTCAGACCTGTCGCTGGGCTCTCTCCTCACCCAATACCAATACCACCAGGGTGACGGTCCCTGCCACCATCCAGAGAACTGCTCTCCCCTGAAACAATGCAATTATCCCAATACCAAACATTGCTCTGCTCCTAAGCCCTTGGCCGAGATTACCCCTAGATCTCCAAGTGTATACCCATATCCTGTGATCACTTTTTACTCCTTAAACATCGGGAGTTGATGGACAGTTTGTTGGAATATTTACCCCCAGCCCTGCGCCAAGAACTTCCAAACAAAGGTATAAAGAAAACTCAATTCTGTTCCCCAGGAGCTGGACCATGTTGCAGCAAATTCGCGTGCACATCTTTCAGCGAGCCCAGACACTGACAGACTGCGTGATTTTCCCCAGCACCATGCAATTTCTGGTACCCGGACAGGTTGTGAAGTAGAACTGGGTGCTCCAGTCCCCTGGTCTCTATCTCCCATTGCCTCCCTCCTCTTCCTTCTCCAAGGGCTCTCCGGGGGACATAATAATAAAACTGTGCTGATGCAGACTGGGATAGACTCTGCCCTGGCCAGGGCCCCCGGAGCAGACTCCCTGATTTTAGAGGAGGTCTTCTGACCCCAGTGCATGATCAGCCAGCTTCTGCTTTTTAATGAGGAATTAGGAAAGGCAGAAATGTCTAGCAACCCATCCAGCCCTGCTGGCTGAATCATCCCTGTACACACAGCAGAGTCACGGACCAGACAAGCAGCATGAGGGTCCCCAGCCTCTTCTCACCTGTGCAGAGCTCCTTTGTCCTGGTAGCAGCCAGGGTGTCCATGGGTGATGTGTTTGCAGCCTGGCTTGTCCGGGGAGTTCCGGCTGGTGCGCAGTTCCCCACCGGCTCGGCAGTTAAAGCTTTGGCTAGGCTGCAGCCTGGAGTCTGCATCAGGAGCCCTCAAAAGCGCTGCCACCAGAGCCTGGCACCGCCTGGCGCCACCAGCCACGTCCGAGCTCCACGCAGACTGCTGACCTGGCACTGGTGCTGTGTGCTGTAACTCGCTCTCACAGGAAGCTTTAACTGTCTCTTCCCCAAGCTCGCAGACCTTGAGTCTGCAGGAGATGCGTCTGCCTGCAGTGCCACGATTCCCGCACCCGGCCACCCAGAGGCTCACAGCCCTCCGCGGCACAGAGAGCCAGCCCAGAATCCATCACTTTGAGCTCACTGATTACTAATCCCAAGGCTTCTGCTTACTTCGCACTGTTGTACTAGTGAAGCCAATGGAAATACATTTTAAGCATGAAGCTATAAAGCTTCCAGTGCTTTCACATAAATACCTATCAATCGAAGTCATTTTGTTCTTTAACAAAAATTCCAGCAATCATTCCATTATGCATGTATAATATGTTGTTCTTGTTTAATTTTTCTGACTTTAAAACTCTACATGGAAAGGATATGGTTAATGGAGGAGACATGGATATTTTTAAAAATGTAGACACAGCATAGAGTAATTATGCACTTTAGAAAAATATGGATCGTATGGTTAGAAGGATGAGGAATGCATGCTGAGAGCCCGAGACTCAAAAGAGCTGGGCTCCAGTTGCAGAAATGACAATGGCTTCACTGTGTGGACCTGTGAGAGTCATTTGACTCCCGGCCCCAGCAGCTCTTGAGCTGACGAGCCTTTGGGCTTCCTGATCACAAAAGTCCACACTGACATCTTCCTCCTGATCTGTGGTTTTCTGACACCAGCACACCTCTCCCTGCAGTTTGCAGAAGCAGCGTAGCAGGCACTAGGATCGCTGAAGACTGGCAGGCTTCCAGGCCGCTCCGCCCCTTCTCAGCTCTGTGACTTTCTGCACAATTTGTCCCACCAGTGGGGACCTTGTGTTCTCACTGACAAGATAGAAAACACTTCCCACCACTATTGATGAAATAACAATCAGAAATCATGCAGTTGATAAAGACACAGCTATCTGGAACTGTGCTTGGTCCGTGGCTGTGCTCAGTAAATGTTAACTGTTATTAACACTGGAATCAAAGGTCCTGATTCTACCCCAGCTCACTTATAACTCACTATAGTCTCAGTCCTGACTATGCAAATGAGGTCTTGTATACAGTTGCCATGGATGGATTCAAACAACTGTGGGTTGTAAACATTCATAAAAGCAAAGTTGTGTTTGTACTAAATATGTGCAGACTTTTTTCATTGTCACTATTCCCTAAATGATACAATGTAACAACTATTTGCATAGCATTTACAATGTATCAGATATTATAATTAACCTAGGGATGGTTCACAGCATATGAGAGGATATATGTGGGAATATGTGTAAATACTATGCCCTGTTATTTAAGGGACTCAAGCAGCGATGGATGGATTTGGGTGTTTCTGGGGGTCCTGATACCAATCATCAATGGATACCAAAGGGAAACTATGTATGTAAGAATCCTTGTAAAGAAATAGGATTCTGCTCGGGATTTAGCTCAGTGGTTCCACCACTTGCCTCACAAATGCAAGGTCCTGAGTTCGATCCCTGGTGCCAAAAAAAAGAAAGAAAGAAACAGGATTCTTCTGATGCTTCCAATGATAAGGCCACATCTTCTGTGTTTCATAGTCTTGCCTCAGCAAAATTTCAAAGATTTTTTGGGAAAAAAATAAGAACCTAGATATGTCATGTAAAGGTACAAATTCCCAATGATGAACATGACTGTATTGTATACCTGAAATGTACTAATAAAATTTTTTTCATTCCAAAGGTTTTTACTAAGCATTTGCTATATGCCCCAGCAGTCTTGAAAATAATTTTCTATATTATCCCTGTGTTTCAGGGTACTATTTTTATGGTGTTTTCCATTTCAATACCAATTTAAAATACTCTCAGTTTTGAAACACAATAGCAATGGACTAAAGTCACAGAGTTTCACCCAAGGTTATAAATCTGATTAATGTCCACACATGACAGGAACCCAGAAAGCCTAACTCCAAGTGTTTCCTTGTATGAAGGACCTGAGCTAAGGGGGATTCTGAGCAGACAGGAGAAGCCCTGGGAGGTTTTCCAGGTGGAAATGGGGTTCATCTTTCTCTTCATTCTGCATTTTCAACTATGACAGTGATCACCAGCTTCTTAATTCTGGGTGGATCTTAGGAAAAGCTTTTAAACATCAGCCTTCAAAACTGCTACTGATGTATTAGTTATGTAGATCTCACAATGAATAATAAGAAGAAGAACCATGAAAGCACCTGAAGGCTGAAATGTAGACAGAAATTCTCTCTCTCCCAATGGTCCCTTTCAGGGTCCCCACATGGTTACCTATATTGTGTGATTGAACTATATGGTGAAGGTTTAAATGTGAAAAATTTACTCCAGTAAAAGACACATTGCCATGAATCCCCCTCAAAATACCCTCTTCAAACACAGTGAACGCTGCTTTCCAGGGCCATCCAATAGAAAGGCAGCTCGTAAAGACACGATTCTGTGTCCTCATCCACCTTAGTCACTGCATCTGGCACAGTGCAACTTCTTTTTAAAATTATTTAATTAATTTGTTGATTTATTTATTTTTGAGACAGGCTCTTGTTATGTGGTTCAGGCTGGCCACTTCTGACTCTTCCTCAAGATCAAAAAACCATGCCAGGGAAACATTTTAAATTGATTCTGAACATCGAGGCAGCCAGGACAGTGCAGCTAAAGACCCTCAGGAGGGGGCTGGGGATTTAGCTCAGTGGTTTCACCACCTGCTGCACAAGCACAAGGACCTGAGTTCGATCCCTGGTACCAAAAAAAAAAAAGACTCTCAGGAAAGAGGACACCAGAGCTGCTGTAGAAAGCACAAGGATGATGGGATGAGTGTATTCAAAATGAGGGGGAAGATTTTGAGGGGATACAATGTGTCTTTTCATTTTTTTAATTTAAATGCACACCTATTTTTTGATCATACCTTGTGTGGTTACAAAGAAGCTACCCTCAAATGATTACTCATTTACACATCTACATTTCTTTGAGCCCTTCAGGGACAAAATCAATGTATTATTCATCTTTGCTTCTCTGAATCCTAGACCAATATTTATCAACTTCTATACTACTGAAATTTGTGACCAGATGATTTTCTTGGGGGATCATCCATCTATTGCAGGGTTCTGAGTGGCATCCTGGCTTCTGCTCACTAAGTGTGAGCAGCACCTCCCAACTGAGGTGATCAACTACATCCACTGACAAAGCACTGTCTCCCAAGGACAATGTCAGCCTCACTGGAGAATCATCCCAGTCGTCAGACTATTGCGTCAGAGTTAATACTGGAAAAAAAGTGATTGTTGAGCCAGTATCAAACTGCAATAGACTTCATTTCATGTAACATAATTTGCAGCCATTTGACAATTAATATCTCTCAATTTATTCCATTACAAAGGAACAAATTACAAATGCATCCATTTATTCATTTAATTGGTAAATTGAATGGCTCCACTGAGCACTTATTCCAGTTTAAGTATTTTCTAGCCCTGAATGTAGAGTTGCAAGAAAAATAATTTTCTATCTATACTGAGGTTTGCTGGTAAATATAAAGCCTTCCAAAAGCACCAACACATGCAAATAGACATATGTTCCCAGCTAATAAATCCAGCCACTGACCCATTCACTTATTAATCCACTCAGCAGTCCACGCCACCCCCAGTCTGTGTGAGACACCTCCATGCCTAGTGTTAAGGCAGTGAAGCTGTGTAAGACACCGCGCCTGCCCTTGGGCAGCAGGAGGTGGAGAAAATCTAGTAAACAAATGCATATAATGAAATATTTATTCTTCGATAAACATTTACTCAAAGCACTACATAATAGCAAAGATATTGAGCAAAGTGGATCCTGCCTCTTCAGCTAGCAGTCTAGGATTGAGGAGACAGTGAGGAAAATGAGGAGGAAAATGTAGTTGTAGCAAGGGAGGCCATGGGGTCCAGGGTGGGTCCACCAGTCTTAAATTCATTGTGAATTTGTGGTGACTTTGACTCAGGCCTGGAAATTCTTTGACACTCTTCCCATTAAAAGTGGAGTTTAATTCACCTGCTCTTGATTAAAGTTGACTGTAAAACACATCTAGCAGGATGTGGCAGAAATGCTGGCCTGAGGCTGAAGTGGAGCATGGAGGAAGCACAGCTCTGCCTGGCATTCTGTCCAGGAAGCCCAGGCTTGCATCCCACCCGCCATATTGGATGGACGTTCCATACAGTACTGCCATGTACAGGTGTCCCGGCTGACAGCCTTGGTCCCCTGATACCCTAGCCAGTGGTCACACCGGTCCCCTGACATGTGAGCTTTTGTATGATCACAGCCCCACTATGCTGTATGTGAATGTTTGTTGTTTCCCTAAAACTCCCATGTCAAAATATTAACCCCAAGCTTAGAGGGAGGATCTCTGTACCTGATTAGGTCAGGAATTAGCCTCACGAATGGGCCTTGAGTGCTTATAAAAGAAACCCTGGTCAATAAATACATGAAGAAATGTTCAATATCACTGGCCATTAGAGAAATGCAAATTAAAACAGCATTGAGGCTCTATCTCACTCCAGAACAAGATATCAAATAACAAATGCTGGGGAGGCTGCAGGGAAAAGGCACCCTTCTCCACTGTTGGTGGGAGTGTAAACCGGTATGACCGCTGTGGAAATCAGTGTGGACATTCCTCAGATAATTGAATAGAGATCCCATTCCATCTAGCTATTCCCCTTCTGGGTATTTTCCCAAAAGAATTACAGTGACACATGCATAGCAATGTTTACAGCAGCACAAGTCTTATTAGCTAAATTCTGGAAGCAGCCTATATGCCCATCAACAGATGAGTGGGTACAGAAAATGTAGTATTTACACAACACGGAGTACTACTCTGCCACAAAGAAAGATAAACTTGAATCATTTGTAGGAAAATGGGGGCACCTTGAGACCATCGTGTTAAGTGAAGTAAATCAAACACATAAGCTTAAAAATTGCATGATTTCTCTTATAAGAGAAGCCCAGAGTACAAATAAAGGAGAAAATACAAAATAGGGAGATAGGGAATGCTCTCAGTGTGAGATAAAAAGACCACAGACAAGCTGGTGTGTTGGCACAGGCCTGTAATGCCAGCACTTGGGGAGGCTGAGGCAGGAGGGTCACAAATGGGACCCCAGATTGGGCAGTTTAGTGACTTATTGAGATCTTGTCTCAAATAAAAAAACAAAAATGGCTGGGGATGTAGCTCAGGGTTAAGGCCCTGGGTTTAATCCCCAGTACAACAACAACAACAACAACAAAATTTAAAAAGATTGCAGCCCAGTCCTGAGGAGCACTTGCTCCCAACATCCACAGGCTCCCACTCGCTCAAGCATTCATTCAACAATCAAGAACTGCGGCGCACTCATCCTGTGTCCACAGGGCTCAGAAAGCCCCCAGTTTGGACAGAGGGCAGACTGCACACCCTTTGGCTGTTTATTGTTTTTGTTGTTGCCCAGACAGGACTGAATTTGCAACCCTCCTGCCTCAGCCTCCCAGCATGCTGGGATCCAATGTAAGCCCTCTGCATGCTGCACAGTAACCAGAGGCAGTCTTTCCTCTTTCTTTCTTTCTGTTTCCCCCTCCAGTCTACCCTCAACTTGCAGGATTAAAAATCTTAAACTAAAAGCAATCTACCAAAATGAGGGAATCTAGCAAGGCAAGTTTCTAAATCCGATGGGAATGATCTCAAGGCAGGGCATTATTTCCATCTTGTCAGCTTGAGAAAACAAGAGAACTGTCTGCAGAAGAGTGGAGACCCTCACCTCACCATGCTCAGATTTCTCTCCCAGCCTTGGGCACCTCCCCAGGGCCCACTCTGGGAAGCCCCCTCACCTTCCCTGCAGATTACCCCAGCTGGCACCCCGTGCCTCTCCGCTCCTTCCTCCACAGTCTGAAAGCTGTGGCTCAGTCACTTCAAGGTCTGCTGTGATTTTTCTCTTCTTTAACGATTTTGGTCACGCTGCGTGTTCTTTGAGTCATATTACAAATAAAGTCCCGATGATCAGCGGGTTAGAGGCATTTCTACGTACCTTAATTACCTTCGCAAATGCATCCAGGCCCACAAAGTCCTCGGAAGGCATCCTGGTTTCAGTATACATTTCGACTGTAATTACTGTAGGGTTTCAGTTTCACCTGGTGGTTTTGCAAATTAACGTGGGTCAGTTCAGTTTTGGGTTCACGGTTTGGGTCGGGTCAAGACCCTTGAAGCATTCCTAGATAAGGTGGATAATATTAATTTCTTACAATAATAGTGAAGAAGACAGACATGAAAATAACCCTTTGTCTGCAACCCCATGGTCCTTGCAAAAGTACAAGTAAAAGATCTCTGAGTGATTTTCTTTTTCTTTTCTCTCTCTCTGTCTCTCTCTGTCTCTCTCTGTCTCTCTCTTTCTTGGAACTGGAAAGTAAACCCTTGACCTTCCCCCTGAGCTACATACCAGCTGTGTTTTTCATTTTCTATTGTGAGACAGGGTCTCACTAAGTCACTAAGTTGCCAACGGTTGGGCTCAAACGTGTGATCTTCCTGCCTCAGCCTGCCAGAGTGCTGGGATTCCAGGCACTCACAGCTCTTCCAGTTCTGTGAGTGATTTTCTTAACACAGCACCCAGCAGGAGCTTGTGTGGATGTGAGCTATGATGTGTATCCAAGCCACTTCTGAAATAAGTTGGTCATGGCCAACCACTAGGTACTGACACTCTGGTGGCTTCCCTATATGGTGTCCTCTCCTGTTTGGGTTCCATAGATCATCCCAAGGGCCTCACTGGGTGGATAAGTTAGGTTCAGGTAGCAGTGTATTTTCTAGCACCTAACGGTCTTCTGAAACGATGACACTCTTACTGAATTTTTTGCTACACACACATTGTCCAAACTAGGATTTATTTTTGTGGTTCTGGGTACTGAACTCGGGGCCTTCACACTGAGCTACATCCCCAGCCCTTTTTTATTTTTTAAGACAGGCTCTCACTAACCCTAAGTTGCCCAGGCTGGGCTTGAACTTGCAGTTATCCTGCCTCTTTTTGTTTGATTTATGGGAGAATTCCCTACCTACAAGGGGACAATCTTCGCAGTGTCTGTTGCAGAAAGGTCACCACAGTAGTCCCAGCTGTGCACCTGCAGGCGGCGGGCGGGGTCAGCCTCAAGGCTGAATGTCCTGGTGACAGACATGGTGTCCCCAGCAGTGATCCTCCCGCCATGACCCAGGCCAGGACCCCTGCTCCTGCCCTCTCCTCCGGTGATTCTCCAGCCCACACGGCCTCTCCGCCAGAGCCTCGCTGAGCTCTGCTTCTCACACGGGTGCACCCAGCCAAGGTCCCTCTGCTCGGTCGCATAGCTCTTCTTCCTCCAACCGCCACCTCTTCTGCTTCCCTTGTCTCCTTCCCTCAGTGTTGAAATTCTTATTACAAATACTCAACAAACAAAGCCGGAAGTGAAAAAAAGTTCTGGAGTCAGCTAGGACACAAAGGGAAGAGGCAAGTGTTTCTCTATCAGGTGGGCAATCCATGAGAGAAACAGAGCAAAGGAAGAGAGGGAAGTTGGAAGCGGCTCAAAGAGACCAGCATCTCACAGGCCGGCCCCAGAGAACGGGAAGATCAGAGCTGGCAGCCAGAGCACGAGGGGACGGAGAGAAGACTCTGTGACCCCGCCCAGAGACCATCACGGAGAGACCTGGGCTCCTGGCTGCACAGGGAAGAGGTCAGGAGAGTGCGATTTAAACAAACCACGTGGGCATTTCGTTCAACTACCACAGCGGGATTGAGGAACTGAAGTCACAGAGAGAAAGATCATGGAGGACACTGGGAAATCGGGGGTCCTTGCAGAGCAATGGGGGAACCCACTGCACCACACACTCCAGGTTTTGTGTATGTTATTCTCACCGAAAGGAGAAAACACGTAGTCAAGTGGTGTGAGATTTAAAAAAAAAATTGTTACAGGTCTGAACACCGTCCATCAGTTAATTCGATGTTTTTTCTTCCAAAATAATTTTGTTTGTTGACCTCCCTAGACCAAACCCTATGTTGTCTTTAACCTATGCGTGGAGTAACTATTATATAGGGAATAATACGCTGGAGAATTTCCTGGCAGGAGCCACGTGGATCTAGAGTGCAGTTATCTGGGTAGAATTCCTGTCACCACCCTGAGGCAGTCCAGAAAATGGTGGCTTCACACAGTGATGCTGCAACTTACTGCTCTGGGTACAGGCGTCGTGTGTGCATGCGTGTGTGTGTGTGTGTGTGTGTGTGCGCGCGCGCGCACGCGCGCAGGCGCACACACGCACAGTGCTGGGGATTGAACCCAGCACCTTCACACTGAGCTACATTGCCCACCCCACCTTTTAAAATTATTTTTCATTCTGAAGCAGGGTTTCCCCAAGCTGATAGCTTCCCCTGGCATGGTCTGGAACTGCAGTCCTCCCTCCTGCTTCCCCTTCCCAGAGGGCCGGGACTGCAGTGTGGGCACCATCCCTGGGCGAGCGCAGACTGTCTTTTAAGGGAATAAAAATATTATTCTGAAGGTTTTGTGATAATGAGGAAGAAGATCAGTTCTCTTTCCCAATTTTCCTGTGGGATGAAGATCTTCATTTTCATTTTCCAGTCGAATAAAAATAAAACCAATCCTTAAAATACTAGGAAGTTTTCTCCAAGTGCATAGAATATGGAGGAATGTAGGTTTCAGCCTTGGTTCACAAAATATTTTCCTTTAAATATGTAAAGAAAGGGGGACAATGGGAATGATTATGTGTTAGCAAAAAAACCCAAACAAACAAACCACAAGGAGAAACATTTCCACAGTTAAACAAGGCCTGCAGGCATCTCAAGACACGCTTCAATTTCTCCAGCGCAGTTTCAAAAATACTGTCTGATACCTGAAAAATAGAAATGAAAGCTATGTGTACAATTTGCGATGTGCCAATGGCATTCTGCAGAGACCAGTTATTCAACAGATTGTGAAAGAATTAAGTTTTAACATGAACCCTGAGCCAAATGAGGACCCTGAATCTGTTTCTTCTCCATAATTAACACCACAAACCAGCTCACCAGCCCTGGGGCTCAGGAAGGAGGCTGGGGGTTCCTGGCCCGGCTCCAGGGGCTCTGGGTGAAAGGGGGGATGTTAAAGTCGCCTCACTCTGTGGACGTGGGGATCTGCTCAGACAAGCGTGGCACCCTGTCAGGCTCCCCAGTCATGACTGGGACAAAGGTCAGCATTCGGGAACCCTGAGATGATAACAGGGCCTGGAAATCCCCTGGTTTCGGCTCTCCAATGAAGTAAGTGAACAAATGAAGAAGGAAAGTATTAAAGGATCTCATTTTCAGCCTGGAAAATACTTCCGGAAAATTACCTCCTACTTCCAAAAAAAGAGAAGTATTTAGAACTGTCAAGTAAGAGAAAATGAACTCAAATATCCGCTGAGGGCACAATTAACCTGTGAAAGAGGTCATAGAATTGCATCCAAAGAACAATCACGCGTGCCAGGTGTGATGGTGCAGCCGGCAGTCCCAGCACTGTGGGAGGCTGAGGCAGGAGGATTCCAAGTTTGAGTCCAACTTAGACAACTTAGTGACTTGGTGAGACCCTGTCTCAAAATAAAAAATAAAGGGGGTTGGGGGCTGGGGAAGCAGTCAGTACAAAGGCCCTGGGTTCAATCCACAGTATACAAAAAGAAAAACAAGTTACAAATGCATGGCATAAAGTTTGAGTGCATTTGATGTTGCAATTGGTGACTTGGGCGAAGCTGTAATGTTTTCTGGCTGATCAGTTCAGAGTGAATTTCATGGTCACATATAACATCTTGTACTGTATTCTCATCCTTCAGGTTAACTCTAGATACATTTAGGCTCCTCTTCAGATTTCTCCATAATACCTAGGGATTTTGATTGTAATTCACATAACACAAATCCATCCCCTTCTCTTAAAAGTGTGTAATTCAGTGCTTTGTTAGTGTATTTGCAAAGGGGCGCACACGAATTCCTGAACAGAAGCAATAGACCCCTTTTAGAAGCCACTCCTCTGACCCCTTTGGTACTTAACTGCTAGGTGCAGATGTTCATAATGACAATGTCTTCGGGATCAAATCTTTTGTCATTATAACGTATTCTCCTTTGTCTCGACCAATAACGTTGGCTGAAAATCTATTTTGTGTGACATCACTTCAGCAATGTCTCTTTTGGTTATTGTTTTCATGGTATAGTTTTTTCCATACTTTACATTCCCAGTATTTGTGATATTTTTCTTTCTCTTCCTTACGGAAGAGAAACATGTAAAATATTATGGTCGTGCTGGAGAAAAAGGGAAC